>NW_009269833.1:0-2512 GCF_000687185.1 Egretta garzetta
TTTTTTTTTTTTTTTTTAAGTCATCCCTAGGCACCCAATGCCTTTTGCTGCTAAAAACATGTTTTATGATGAACGTTGGAAAGAGAAGCAGCAACGAGGTTTCACATGGTGGTTAAATTTTGTACTTACCCCTGATGACTTCAGTGTAAAAACAAACACCTTACAAGGTAAGAGTACAAGAATTTTCACTTTGTCTTTTAATGTTCGTAAACATGATATAAGGTACTTTATTAATAATAATGAATAGTAAGCAGTACTAACTTAACACTAGTCCCAGCTTGTCACTTTAGTTTGTGTAACATTAAGCTCTTATGTAAGAGTTGATTTTTGGGTTTTAATTTTTATGTAACACTTGTGTTTCCCTTTCTAGCCTTTGACTTAGTACTGGTAATGTCTTTCAGTGGCCATTACGCTAGAAAATGTGGAATATGCTAAACCAAAAGCAGTTCTCACATTGGAGACTGAATTTTATAGCCGTCTAACCCTTTTCAGAGTCATATTTTCCCCTTGTGGTAAGTGTGGATGGCACGCTTGCTCGTGCCAAGCCCAACATACCACGCACGTGAATAGGGAGCGTGGTCTGGAACAAGAAATACACACTGGAATGTGTGGCTGCAGCGGTCCTTAGTGGGTGTCAAGTTGGGGAATCCCCACCTGCTGAAAAACATTATAGCTGTCACTTTACCAAAATTATGGTAGTGTACTTTTTCCTCTATCTTTAGCTTCAGTCTAAAAAAACTGAAGATGGTGTAATTGATCTTAAAAGTGAATTCCTAGCACTGCTTTCCTATGAAATACGTATTGTTATATTAAATATTTGACTAATATACATGTAGGCAATATATGTTTAGTGCAACAGTTGATAAACTTCCTGATGGATTAAAATCATTAGTTAGAAGGAAAATAACAAAATGTGAACTTAGAAAGGAAAAAATTAAATGAGATGGGCAAAGCTACCTTTATTTGAGATGTAAATGCTTACTTTTTGTGTGTGTTTAAGCAGTAAATGCAGCTGCTCTTATCTTGGGAGAAGAGAACCATCATAAAACCAGTGTTCCTAAAGCACCAACAAAAGATGAAGTGTCTCTAAAAGCTTACACAGCTCATCGTAAGCTGAATAAGTTACGACGTGATGCTTGCCGTTTGTTTACATCTGAAACAATGGTTAAAGCTATTAAGAAGCTAGAAGTTGAGATCGAAAGTCGACGTTTGCTAGTTCGTAGAGACAGACACCTCTGGAAAGATGTTGGTAAGAACTTTGCATTCTCTCTTTTGAGTAGAAAAAGGATTATTCACACACTAAATTGATTTGATCTAAAATCAGTTGATAGAAACTTTTGAAGTTTTCTGTCATAATACGAAGTGTGTGCTGGAAGTAATGTTACAAGTTGCTCTCTTGCAGGAGAGAGGCAGAAAGTCCTTAACTGGCTTTTATCTTACAACCCTTTGTGGCTACGTATAGGCCTGGAGGTAAGTGCAGGAATATAATTAAAGTTTATAATTATATATTATAACCATAATCTATAATTAAATAATAATATAATATAAATAATATAAATCTATAATTAAAGTTTAAAGGACATCTAGCAATTTTTTTTAGTAGGGGATGTTTAGGGTTTCTTCATATTTTCTGTTCTACTAATTTAGGAAGGTTCAATTTGGTTATAGCATATTTACATTTCTTTTAAACTATTACAACAGACTTGCTTTAAAAAAGTGCTTACCTTATTAAAAAGGAAAATAATTAGTCAAGGAAAATGGAAGTTAACTCCCTGACCAATAACACAAAAGCAGTTTTCTATCGGTTTCACTCTTTACTAAACTGGAGAAAAATGCTGTTGTCGTAAGGAAGTTCCCGACTGATGCCTCGGATGCAAATGATCATACATGTTTTGAAATGAGACTGGATCTTCTGAATTTTTCTTTGGTTTTACCCTTCAGTGACTGATTTGAAAAACTGAATCATTTTTATAAAATAATTACCATTTACTGCTTCAGAATTTCAGCAATATATGTTATTCAAAAAAACCTCATCGTATTTAAGCTAATTTTTAACGGTTCTGCTTTTTTCCCCTCCTTTCGTATTAGACTGTTTATGGAGAACTGATAGCTTTGGAGAGTAATAGTGATGTTATGGGTTTAGCAATATTTATCCTTAATCGCTTGCTTTGGAACCCTGACATTGCAGCTGAATACAGACATCCCACTGTGCCTCACCTTTACCGAGAAGGTAACTAGTAGTTCGAAAACTAGGTTATTTTTAGCACTTAACTTTTGAAATATTACTTAATAGGTTCTATGTTTTTAGGTCATGAAGAAGCTTTGTCAAAATTCACACTGAAAAAATTGCTGTTGCTAGTTTGCTTTCTGGATTGTGCCAAACGGTCCAGAATCATTGACCATGACCCTTGCCTCTTCTGTAAGGATTCAGAGTTCAAGGTGAGAGAGCTGTGATTTGATGTCTCCCTCCAATATTGTCCTAAGACTCAATGTAGAAATTTTTTCTTAATCT
>NW_009269834.1:0-2549 GCF_000687185.1 Egretta garzetta
CTCTTTCAGTCCCTCTGGGATTTTTCTGCCTACGCTTTGCCCCTGCAAGTGGAAGCTGTTTACCTAGATGTGTGACAATGACATCCCCTAGTGGAGCTCAATTACACCCACAGCAGCCTTTCACAAAACCTCTTCTGCAAGCACTGCAGAATTGGCTCTGCTTGGATGTGTATTTTTCTACAAATACTGGTGATGAGTGAATATGATCACAAGTTTCTTCATTTTTCGTGCACATTAATTAGACATTAGTTATGTGTCCTGGTTCATGAAGTTGTTTTATTTTCCTCTCTTTGCCATTTCTAGATTTAGCAATTCTATTTCCAGTTACTTTTTTCTGAAATGAAAGTGAGTATAACTTTTTTTGCTTTTCTCATTATTCTGATTCACAAGTAAAAAAAACATTATTTGGAATTTGTTCTCACTTGAGGTGGGACAGTGTTACTTACTACCAGATATCTTTAATATCTTTGCTTTTCTCTGCAGTCTTCAGCTGTCTTATTTGAAAGTGGAATTTTTGTCTTTCTCTCCTTCTTGAAGCTGTTTGCCAATGTCACATGACTTCCTGATAATAAGCAGGAATTTTACCTTCACGGAAGAGTTATTATCACCATCATGATGAAAGTTGGCAATTCTGGTTGAGATGTTCTGACAAAAGCTTGTCTTTTAAAGGCTAAAATGATCTAACACCTGGTAAGATCAACCCTGGTGTTATCTGATTCAAAGTACCTTTTAAAAAGTAAACACTGAAATATTACTGTAGGTGTGAGCAGTGTTGCAAAACAAAGGCCAATTTAACAAACCATAGCAAATTATAAAATAGAGAATATGTTTACTTGTGGGATAAACATAATCTCATCAATCCATATTTCTTCATACTGAGGCATCAACTTTAGAGATGCATTATTCAGCTGATGTAACTAGAGCAGCTGAGACTGTAAAAACCCAAAGACTCCACAGTTCTTGTTTACCAGTTAAACTCTTCCAATTTCCTCGGTGAAGCACAATTCTATAACAATGTTTCTCTAGGAATAAGGAGATTTGGTTCTACAAATCACTGTTCTTTTTGTTTGGACAGTAAGTTACAAAGGTGGTTTTCCAGAGCCAAACACTTCTTCGTTAGGGAAATGAGACTTACTGCCTTGTACAAACCAGACCACCAACTTCAACAGGTTCTCCAGTTGCAATGGATCGTCCCTTAAGCCTTTACATCAAATGGGATGTGCCTCACTAACTCTAAAATACAAATGATCCAGTACTTACTTAGTAAGATCAACCCTCTTCACGCCTCTCCTCCCTATTCTTGAAAAGAGAATACCATAAACACACAAGCTAACATGCAGACATATAACAATAGATCTTAGAATAAGACAACAACCTGGCTCACATGGATTTCACAGTATGCATTCTGTGAAGGACAGATCATTCCTTGTTTTATCTTCTTCTTTTAACTTAATTGCAAATAAACCTCAAGTAAAAAAGAAAAGCAAAACATCTGTCTGAAGATGCAGCTACCATGCCATGATGTGTCCTCTACCGTTATTAAGTGTCTGTGCTTCTGTAAATCAGAAAGCAAGCCATGGAAATGAACTAAGTACAATCAGGAGAAAAGGCTTATCAGCCGAATAACAAGTTATTGAAAGATAGCATGTCCATGAAATGGCGTGGCCAGGAAGTGCATTAGTCAGTCTTCAGAGGTGCTGGAGGCTCTTGAAAAGCCGTTCCAGGGCAACCTCCAAAGGGTGCAGGTATAAAGAGATTGCATTGTTCTGGATAGACAGAGATTTTTTGTGTGTGTGTGTGCTGCAATGACTGCATCAGTTGATTTAATCTGAATCCTAGCAGTTTTAATAAAAGATGTTTGGATAATAACACCTAGATTCATTCACCACCTGGTGCTTACAGATGTATTTCAAACCTCTAGTGCATCTGTAACGTATGTCATGGATATATGGGGTTTTTTTTCATTTTCTGTTAGATATATCAACCACCAACCTCCCCCAGAATCATGCATTAAATAGCAGGACCACTGTGACTGAAAATTCTAAAGCTCAGTATTGTAAAAATAAGTCACTGGTACATGAGGGATGTCAGCTTTATTTGATGCTGCCCTAATTTCTGGCTGCTAGTTGACTCCAAGAATGATGTCTTAAATAGGCATTTTAGCATAATTTTTTGACTGTCAGAACTTAGCATATGTGGCAACACTGAAATAGGCCTACCAGCAGTGGACCCTGTCCAGGCAACTGCTGAAAAAAGCACAAAAAAAAGCAGAAATGGCAGGAGATTTCAGAACACAAAAGCACTATTCCAAGATAAGTATTCAGAAGAGGAAGAAATACAGAATTAATAAATGATAGAAAAGAAGCCAAAACCCTTTCCATTGGCGTTCTTAAGGGAAAATACCATTGGCTTCAAGAATGTTGCTTCAACACGTACATTGACAAGCTTTTATTTGTAGTTGGGAAAAACTTTCATCAATCAAGGTAGTCTTGCTGAGATCGGGACTTGAAGGTTTGCTGCCGTTGCCAGTATCGTCTCATAGGGAGGCC
>NW_009269835.1:0-2549 GCF_000687185.1 Egretta garzetta
AGAAAATAAAGGCATAGCGATGTATGTGAAGGAAACAGAATGTAGATTTGAATATAGTGGTCTACGTCAGAAAATTGAGTTTTTGTTCTAGTAACATCAGGGAAAAGAGGCAGAAAGTGAGGAGACTTGGAAAATATACATAACTGTTACCTTGAGCTTCTGAAATGTTTGCATTATTCCCATCTTCCACTTTATTATCCGGGACAGGATCTTCCTAGATTAAGAAAAAGCTCTATCACTTACTGCAGACAAGTAAGGAGGAGGGTTTGTGCTCAGATGCTTAGGGCCAGGGCTTATTAGATGGATTCTCTATTGAAATAATTGACTCTGCCCCGGAACGTACAGGCTAGCTCAGCGTTAATTATTAACGCAAGCACACGTGCAACTGCCAACATCTGACCAAAATACTAAAATTGTAACAATAGATATTGAAAGAATCCTTCAGTGCATCAACTACCGCCTTCCCATTGCCTGCGAAACAGCAATCCAGAGGCATATGCAGACTGAGAGGGCCAAGCGGTTCATCTCGTCACCAACGCCAACTGAGGGGGAGGGGCCAGAAGCCTTCAAGCTCCACCTCCTTCGCACCGGCAGCCAGTGTCGCTCAGTGCACATATTTGCACATTCGAACACAACTGAAGGTATTTGCTGCCTGCCTCAACTTACCCCAGAACTAGACGCCTCCAAGTGCCAAAGCCTGCACAAGCGCAGTCCCGAGAGCAGTCTCAGGCGCTCAGCACCAGCAGCAGGATGCACAAGTCCGTGACGCACTCGTGCCTTCAGCACCTTTTGCTTTGTGCTTTCTTCTAGGCAGATTTCCCCGGGGGGAAAATCCCAATACAGAATCAAGCTTGCTTTAACTTTCGCTGTGGCTTCACCAGCTCTATGTGTACTGCTGTACCAAATTTATTGCCCAGCAGCGCTGTCTGGCTGCAGCAGCTCGCCTGGGACAGGAACGGGACAGCTCTGGGGAGGCTTCACCCGCATCCTGCCACTGGGCCTGAACAAACGGCACCCGCACTGCGGAGCTGCCCCTCTGCTCCCCTCCAGCCTCGCAGAGGTGACTACGCTGCTGCTGACACGCATTATTAGGCTGACGCACTTGTTCAACGCTTGCTTTAACAATGAGAGGTTGCTAACTGGAGCAGTAAAATCAAAGCAAAAATGTATTGAAGACATAGTGTCTTGCTTAAATACATGTGAAAACAGAGGGTTTTTTCATTAATGTTATAGGAAGACATACAGTAAAACAATTAATGGCCCTTTTCTAGACTATAGATCACCAAAAAAATTCAACAAAACATTTGCCCTCTTACATTCATGTCCTGGCTCTCCTCTTCTGGATCATCTCTGTCCACTCTGAGCACCTGCAGGGGCACATTAGTCTCTCCGTGCTTTAGGATGCTTTTATCAACATTTTCCATTCGTTGTTTTTCAGTTGTAACTTTAACTTTCAGCATATGAAAAGGCGTTGGCACTTCACCCACATTAAGAGACAGAGGCTCCCCCTCAAATATCATCCCCTCACATTCGCCCTCCTTAAAACCAGGGGGCTGGTAGTCAGATGGTGTAACTGCAGAAAAGAATTAATGGTGTCAGAATGAAACACGTTCTGGTAAAACTAATGTTCACTTGTGCAGCTAAAAGACTCCTTTTCCCTTTAAATACAAAGAGCTACTAAAAAAAAAAAATTGTGTGTGTGGGGAGGAGAATAATCAATACTCAGCTTGTGCTAAATGAAGTTCTTTTCCCCCTACGCAACAGGCAAAACCAATTTAAGCTTTTTGAAACAGTTTATATATGCAAAGAGATGAGCTAGAAGCTCTGATTCTTCATCACAAAGCAAGAATACATTCTGAAGGCAGAGCTAGCGTCAGCCATTTACAGTCATCCAACCTAGAACTAGTCTGGCAAACATGTTACATCCTAGCATACTCGGGAAAACTCCACTGGTTTTTAAAACACTCTGAAATCCTTGCTCCAATGAAGTCAGTGACAAGATTGTGTTCCTACAGTGAGATCAAATCCCCTCCTAGATTCTAGAAATTGTCATGAGAAACAGGCAAAGCAACATCATTTAACAAGTCCCAGCAACCGTAAAGATTACATATTAAAATATTCCTTTGAATTGTTTCCCAATGTCTGAACACAGTGGATAAGCAAGGAAATACAGAAATACTACCTTCATCGTAATAAAACAGCTTCATAGTCAGGCAAACATCATTTGGTAATGGACTCAGGTTTTGCATCAGAACATAAATCTTGCGAATGAGGAGGATACTTGCTTTCTTGGTGTCTGCACAGGTAATTGTGGAATCATTCCTTTTGTCCTTACTGAAAATGGACAAAGCATTCAGATTTTTTTTATACAGTGAGCTGTTTCTGGTATTAAGATACACAACTGCTTAAGAGACTATGAATGTCAGAAGCATTTAGTGCCCAACGTCTGAGATTACGAGCACTGCAATTCCCAATACCCTCGAAGCGACCTGCGCACTCTCTGCCTCTTGGAAGATCAAATCCTGAGCCAGGGACATCACAAAAGCGTT
>NW_009269836.1:0-2566 GCF_000687185.1 Egretta garzetta
TGTTTATTTTGCACCATCCAGCCCGGCTTCTTGTTCTTTCTCTTCTTGTCTTGGTCAGACCGTGGTCTCCTGTCCCCCTTCCTTTTTCTTTCAAAAAGCTGGGTGGACCTTCACTCTGGGGGTGTGACATGCCTCTCTCAGGGCTTTTTATCTGACTGCAATACAAACAAGTGCCAAGCCTTCATGATTTGCTGGCATTTCCAACTGTTTTACAGTAACTTGAGCAGAGCTGTTAATGTGTTGCTTAACAATTTCCAAACCCCTTTGCAGTTGTGGGATGGTATTTCTAAACAGACTACAGAATATAACCACAACACCCACACTATGCTCCTCACAAAACAGCTTGAAAACCAGGGAGACTGTTTGCCAGCCTGGGCTCTGTAATAATTCATATGTCAGGATGGGTCCCCATAATTTTTTACCGCTACTATGTGGTGTGGTTTCTCAAAATGTTAGATACTTGCAAGGCTGAAGAGGTAGCTTAGAATCACTTACCCAAAACAAAATGAGATGTGCTTATGCTGGTCAGTCTTTATTTCAATGCTGATTGTGTTGATGTGCTGGTGGTCTATCAGCACGGAGTGTGGCTTACCATATGCCACTGTAATGATCTCATTATTATTATTCTTGATTATTATTGTGTTGAACACAGAGCAATAACGGAATTGCAAATTCCCCACGTTGATGCTCTGCAAGATGTGTGTAGCGGTGGAGTGAGTTAAACCCTCCAGCGATGTCCATCAGACAGGGCAATTTCTTAGCAGCGACCTGTAGAGAAGCCCCCAAAATATGTGCTAGATCTCTGTTTATAGAACAGGTGTAAAGGTTTTGTCCGCTTTAAGCTTTGTTTTCGCTATGGTGGGGTCACCAGCCAGGTCCACTGCTGGAGAGTTGATGGCTGAAGTTCTTTTGAGGGGGTTAATATGATGGTTCACATGTTCCATCCACATGGAGAAGGACAGATAATAGCCCTTCCGCAAGCGTACTGCCATATCTTATCCTGGGCTGGTATTTCAAAGGCAGCATCTTGACTGATGTTATCCCAGCCGTGCGGGTACTGTGTTTCCACCAGCCCCATCTCCCACTTGCCTGAGGACTCAAGGCACCTCACCAGCTCTATAGTAAAGTTCATGCTAGTGTATTGTGGAAAGATGTCAGTGCTGGCATTGCTGGGCAGCATGATGTTCCATGACCATCTGCCAACCTTCCTTTTTCCCCTGATCTGCTGCCAGTCGTGATGTTCTGGGCATGGGAGGCTCCTGTCCAACTGTTAAATTCCTGGGGGCAGCTCCACCACTTCTCCAGCAGCTGTTTTCTTTCTTCCTCTCCCTTCTGCAGTGATGTTCTTCCCAGTTCTTCAGATTCTGTCTTTGTCAGGATGAATTTTTTTAAGTTAATTAAGGTAAAATGTCCCCTCAATTGCTTTGTGACCGTAATTTGTTAAGTAGTCCCCTTCTCACTATTTCAGCTACTAGGAAAATTTCATCTGCAAACATCCGCTCATAAACTTTCTCAAATCTCCCTTTTGTTTGAGACTCCTTGATGAGGTCTTCGTCTTTGGGCAGAGGTGCAGATTCTTTAATTTTAAACAAAACCCCACATATGGTTTTCCAAAGCCTTGCAGAGTTTAAAGTGCTCGTGTCCACAGCTCTGACAGCTTGGTGGAAGCTATGGTTATAGCTCTTTATAAACTTTGACAACACATCAATATAGCAAGGAGTGTTGCGAAATATCCACACATCTTGGGTTTGAGCATCCTGTTAAAATGCCCTGTGACAGAGGCTTTTACTTCATTATTAGTAACAACACAGTGAACATTATCTGCTTTAACAGCTGTTTAAAAATTCTTTTCCCTCGTCCAACTGTAACGTCTTAGGCTTGCACCGTCTTCTAAAAAACCTCAGAGCATGTTTTGCCTTTCAGATCAATGGCCGAGGCAAGCTTGGATGATGTGTCTATCACTGATAAGATGTACTGAAGACCATCATTATGATGAAAAACCGTTGCATATTCACCAAGCCTGCTTCCCATGGTGCATCCATCCACCTCTGCCACAACCACCTGTTCCTTTCAAAGGGGTTTCTTGCTGCCTTGTCTAAGCTATCAGCATCCTGGTTCGCAAGCCAGATTGCCACATGGCTTCCGTCGAGATCAGCAGTTCGCCTTTTAGAACCTTTGAACGTGGGATTTATATCCCCAAAGCTTCCCACCTCCTCAGGAGGACAGCAGATCTCTTCTAACAAACAGAAGCTGCGGCATAGAGGTCTGCTCGCATGCTGTTGCACACACTTAGCGAAGGAAACACTCGGCAATCCATTTAACTCAAGTACAGAAAAACTTTGCTAACAGGGTATGAGGGGAGTTGGTTGCCAGTCAGACTTCTCCAGGCTTTTTCCTTTTTTTCCCTTGAACACCGCTGCCACTTCTGTGCCCACGCTCCTTTCTTTGGCAGCTGCAGGCCCAGACAGGAAGGCGCACAAGTCGTGGCACGCTCCCGACCCCCGCACGCAGTCAGAGCGAGCTTCCTGAGTCCTTTTGTTATATATGTCCATCTGATTCGTGTTAA
>NW_009269837.1:0-2556 GCF_000687185.1 Egretta garzetta
AGAAGAAAAGAAAAAGGGTAAGTCTCTGCAGTTCTTGAAATGTTTGATAACCAATAAACATTTAATTGTGGAAAGGATTAACGTTTGACGCTCCCCCTAGCACTATAGCAGAAAAAAGCAGATTGTTAAAAACTTCAGTAACTTGCAGATCAGCCACCACTAAATAAATTCCAGCCACAAAACATGGATTAAGTTATTAAAGCACTAGAACAAAGACAGGATTTGTAGAACCCAGGCCATTTGCAATGCACATCTTGGGGCAAAACCAAGTTGAGTTGGATTACATTCAGGAAGAACCATTTTATAGATGCATTTTTCTGGTCAGATCAACTTAGTATTATTAGCTCTGCAAAATCAGTATCTTTTTTGTAAGACGTTTTCTCCCCTTAGTTATTCTGTTGTTGTATTAAAATGTTATCAGATGTGGAAAAGGCATTTCACTGATTACCATCAGTCAGCCGGGAACATATCCATATGTTCCCAGCTTTTACACTTACAGGTGAAACTGGAGGAAAGTAACATTTACCTTCAGCTGCTCATGTGTTGCAACCAATTTTCTTACAAGTAGCCAAAATAGAACATACAAGGTTACATGTATTTTTCTATTAGATGATTAATTGTAGGTACAATCTTTTATGCCATCTCAACTCTAACCCGTTGGGTCTTGCCAATCACTACCAGTACAGCAACTGTGACATTCTGTTCAGCGTATACTGTTTCACTAAATACCAAAATTCTGCTTACCTGTTTTCAGTGGTTTCACAAATGTCAGGTGAGACTGAGCCAATCCAGGGATAGGTTTACTAATTCTGTTGGCAGTTTTAGATGCTTTCTGAAGTGAAGAACCTACAAGCATTAATACAGGAATATTGACAACAAATGTCAGCGAAAGCTAGTGTACTAAGGTTCACATCACTTCAAAGCATGTAACTAGAGTAATTGTCCATGAACCCAAACAAAATACCAATAATCTCCTGTTTATGGAAGAGTTGAGCAAACCAGTTTGACTACAATTAAAGGGAAAAATAAGAATAAATAAGCGTTATCACATTTCACAGTTCTTCCGTACACTAAGAAAATGTACCGTTTGCAATTCATTGTCACATGCCTAGAAACACTTAGCTAATTGGTAAAAACATTCATTAAAACATGTGAAAGCATGCATTCTATAAGCATCTGGGACAAGAGGTATGACTTTCTAGGGCTTGAGTCGCCTCTTCCCAGTTAGACTGCATACTACATTCGTACTCATTTCAGAGCAGCCTGACTTGTGTCACTAGCTAATAAGTATTATCCACCACATAGTGGTAGAAGGACTTGCATAAAACACAAGGAAAAAATGCAGATCTAGGCTTTCTGAACTCTCAACATGTAAAAACACACACTTTTAGCACAATCATTTTGTTATGTTGCCACCAAATGAAGGATTAAAAAAGTATACCGTTGCAGATGGACTATAGTTGACGCCTGACACCCGCTGACAGGATGGTACTTCAGAACAAGATAGAGATCCTAAACTACAGGATGCACTCTCCTGCTTAGCTCAAGTAGCATTTTTCATAGAACATTCACTTCTAGAGAAGTGAAGAAGTCATTCCAATCCCTCATGCACTCTAATAAATTTTAAATACATTCTGATAATTTTTCATAAAGTTGGATCTCAAATGGATTAAAGTAATGATGGCCATTTCAAAGTTAACTTCTAGTAGTGAAATACGATTTTTCTTTGTGAAGCCTAGACACAACACCTATGCAATTAAACGAGTAACAGGTTATATTTCTCAAGAAAAAAAGACGAACGTAACTCAATGCTGTCATCGTTTTTGTGTTTTACAACTAGGATTAAGAGATGCCAAAGGAATTTTGGGCTCACAGAATACTTCCTTTTCCAGCCCATCTACCCTTACCCTAATGGATGAATAGAAATAACTCTGTAGATAACACTGCTTGTCCTGCTGCACACGAACACTGCTAGTGTGTTATGGTTTTATGTAGACGGTCTTAACAAGCCTGAAATCAAAGTGCATTACTGAAAGACTCGAATCAAATCTAAATCACAGATCATTTGCACTGAAGAAAGCAGCATATATTGTTTTGATCTGAAAGCCATGATGAATTCTCCCCTCTAAGTTATATTGCAAGGACCGCATGAAGATTCTGCAAATCAAATGCTTCCTTCAGTTACAGACCCTCATTCTTTTTCTATTCCAGAGGATACTTGGGAATGGAACATTTAGAAAACTCAAAATACATTGAAATACAAGTCAACTTCTGATCTTCAAGCAACAAAGTATTGGCAAACTAAAGGCAGAAAGATCTACACAAGGCTGACAACAAGCTAATTACAGACAGCGTGAATGAGGCTTGGGAACTACATATTTGAACACATGTGACAACAGCAACGGAGTCAAACATTCACAATGGTAAGTGTATGTATGACAGCCATCTCATGCAGCGAGTAAGTTTCTAGTAAATTTTAATTACGTAACAAGGGCTTCGCTGGAGAACTGCCAGATCCTTTTCCTATTACTGTCATTAACAAGGTCTACAAAAGAA
>NW_009269838.1:0-2569 GCF_000687185.1 Egretta garzetta
TATATAAATATATAGGCATGCATGTAAAGCACGTGTGCGCCACGGAAGCTGTCGCCTGCCTTTGTGCATCGTTACTGCACGGGGATGTTTGTGTTGGTGCTTTGCTTTTGTGAGACCTGAAACGGGACCGGTTTCTACGTCGTCAGCCTCGTTAAATAATAAAGCTGGCCCCGGCTGGGAGGACCCGATGGGTTTCGGGCAGGGGCAGACCGAGGGGCTCCGTCTCCCCCTCGCTAACGCAAAGCAGGGATGCGATCAGCCAGGGAGATTTCCCCGGGTGAATTAATAAAGTCGTTTTTCCTGCCATCAGCGTGCACGCTCCTGAGGGAGATGGAAGCATGGCTTTGGGATGAAGCTCTACAATGAGTCGGACGTTGGGAATTGGAGGGGTTTCTGGGGTATTTGGGAGGCAGAGAGGGGTGCACAGATGGACGAGGGCTGAGGATTGAACCCGGGATAGCTCTGAGAGTTTAGCAAAAAAAACCCTGAACGCATCAGCAAGGGCACCGATTCCCTTTGCTGCTCAGGGCCGAGATTATTGTCCCTGCATGACAGAGAGATGCAGGAACGTGCCCAAGATGAACTAGAAGACCACATTGGCACCCAAGAAGGGGCATAAACCAGCCAGGGACAAAGCACCCCTGGGGATTGGGAGAAGGTCCTTGCCATGGGGCACAGAGCCTGGAGGAGCCCAGGCTGGAGACACAAGCAGAAGAGCCCCCAGCGTGGCCAGCTGAGTCCTGCATCTTCCTTGGGCAAGGGAAGAACCTCATGGGCTTCCCCAAAATGCCTCACAAAGGAACGGCCTTCGTTGCCTTGTCCCAGCTCCTTTTGTCCACACGTGGTGTTTCGCCAGGCTGAGGACCTGGCCTGGGCATGGATTGAAGCAGCAGAGCTGGAGAATGGCCTCCAAGCCCTGGTCCAAGCTTGGTCAGCAGTCACCCAACATGGCTGGGGATGCTACAGGCTGGAGCGGGCTTTGGTGCCCGACAGTGCCATCAGGAGGACAGTTGTCCCCAGACTCTGTCCTTTCCTCCTTGACCCTGAAGCTCACGTGCCAAAGCTACACAGAGCTGAGCTGCCTCCCTGCTTCCCAGAGGAAGCCATGGCTTTTTCTCAGCAGGCCCCCAGCAACGGGGGCTTTCTTCCCAACCTGCAGATCGCAGAGGAAAAAAATAATAAAAATCAACCCCCTCGAGAAGAAGCCCATGGGCTGGACCACGACTGCTGGTCCGCACCTACACTGCCCGCTGCTCAACCTTCAGGCTGGGAGGGAAAGCCAAGTCCTTGGAGAAGAAGCCTGTTCCCGGTCTTGTGCGTTCGGCATTGCTCCGTGCCTCGCCGGCATTTCCAAGGCTCTGGGTAACGTTGCAAAGTCTTGGCTGTGCAGGGATGTTCGGATAAACCACAGAGCTATGCAAACCCTCCCAGCCTCCTGCCGAGCTCTTCAGTGACATCTCGTGATCCCAGGGGAGGCGAGGCAGCTCTCGGGGATGGTTGGAGACACTTGGGAAAGCCAATGGGATGCAAAGAGGGGGGAAAAAAATTCCTCCTCCCAGCAAACAAGAGAGAAACCGAAAACAGAAAATGTTTGCCCACGGAGCGTCCTGCTGGAGTCCTCTCCGCTGCACTTGGCAGCGCTCTCCCGTGGCTCGTTTGGTGGCAGATGCAATTAAAACAGGGCCACAAAACGTGGTTTCAATCCAAGAGCCGCCCCAGCGGTGCTTCCCCTTGCAGAGATGCCGGAGTCGGGCGCCGTGACTTTATGAAAAGTTTCTCACGGAAGCTTTTCAGCCGAGGAATTTGTTGGGATCATCCTTCGTCCACGAATAAACTGGTTTGTGGCAACCAAACCCCAGCGAGCCCTGGGAGCACCATGGGGACCTGCCTGCCCCCGTCAGTCCCGTACTGGCACCCATCCATGGTGCCCTAAGAAGAGGCACCCACCTTGATCTCCCCCAGCAGCCTTTGCCCCTGATCTCAAAGCACCCACCACATCCACCCACCAAGGCAGGAGGGTGAGGCACCCCAGTCTGGCTCTACACAGGAGAAAATCCAGGGCAGAGGGGTGGTGGCAGGTTCAGAAGGAGACCCCGGGAGTCCTGGTCCTCAGCCCTGGGGTCCCTGGAGGGACCAAACCCCTCACTCAGCACCTCCACGAACCGACACCAACACCACAAACATCCAAAGGATCTCACAAACCTCACCTCACGCTGCCTTCAGCTCCCCAGTTCCCCAAATCCCAGATCCCAAACACCTTCCCGAGATCTCTTCCACCTCCCCAGGAGGGTCCCAGTGATGGTTCCAGCCTGGAAAACCAGCACACCCAAACCAGCCAGCCCGTCCCCTTCCACACCACCGGTACACATGGATCGGCTCATCCCTCTGCCAGTAAAATCCTTTAAACGCCAGCAGTAAAACCGGGAGAGGTACGTTGGAACCAATAAGCCTCCACAGCAGTTATGCCATGTTTCACAATATTTAACGGCTTGTAGCGTGCCAGAGGACTTACAGTCCCTATTTAGCAATAATTTACAACACGCAGCGAGCTGCGGACTGTCGAGCAGGG
>NW_009269839.1:0-2585 GCF_000687185.1 Egretta garzetta
TCCTTTTTTTCCTTCTCTTTCCAGTCATTCTGTCTGAAAATCTTTTGTGATACTTACTTTGAAAATTATTAACTTACTTACCCATTTCATGTTGAAAGAATGAAGCTTATGCTGATAGAATTCTAAAATTTCACAAAATTCAGGGAGTCTTACAGATGTTACTAAGGCCTGAGGTAGGTAGGAGCTGATGATGTTATAATGGCATATTGATGTAATTCAAAATATCCTGGGGGCTGAACTTTTCATCTCTGACAGTCAGACTTTAACTAGTATGGTTTAATATTTTTAGAGAGGAACTGCAGTTTTTAACAGAACTTGGGCTCTGAGGGTTTTTTTTGCTGTAAGTATGTTTTCCTCTTTATCAAAAGATTTCCTCTTTTATTCTATGAGAAAAAGAGGAAACAAGGTCTCAGTAACACAGGGGAGTTGGAGGAAGCTCTTATTCTATGCAGACAGTGGGTATTTCCTCACTAACTTTCTCCATTTTCCTTCTTTCCTTCATTTGTTCAGGAGCATTTCTTAAAAGAGGCCAGTAGGATTAAAAATACTTTTAGAGCTGGATAGGTAAAGACAATCCTGCATTCTTTATGAGAAATTATTTTTCTTTTGGTGTGTTCTCTGGTCTCTTTCTTTCTTTTTTTTTTTTTGTTTCACCCATTTTTCAGTGTAACCTCTTCAGGTATGGCAGTTTCTTCCCATCTGAAACTGTGGAGAGGAGCTCTGGTTGAAGCTGGATTGGTTGATGTGATTGCACTCAGCTCAATGGATAACAGTTTTAAAATTTCCATCAGTCAGAGATGATTACATGGGACCCAGGAAATGAAAGGTCAGCTTCAAATCTGGTGCAGAGAGCTGCCCTGAAAAAAATAAAAAGTTAATGAAAACAATTTTTATTAGAACTACATTGTGGAATTTGGCTGTCAACTTTGGTTTTAGTAAAGGCCCAGGCTGGTTTATGTTTCCAGCTTCTCATCTGGGGTGCCACCACTTTTGGGCTATACTCTCACAGCTACCTGCTGAAGAGGTTGGAAGCTCTGCTGCTTCCTAGCTCCTGTATGAGATTTCAGGACAGAGGCTCTTGTAGCTACTTTGGCAAGAAGTACTACTGAGACTTTGGGAAGGTCAAAATTCCAGAAAGTTATAAATGTATTGAAATTATCTTTTCCCCACTCACCAAAAACGACTAAAGCAGTTTTATTTCATACTGAGTCTTGCATTTCGGTCTGATGTCCTTTACTATGACTTTGCAATGCAGATGCCAATACTCTAAAGGAACCATGGAAATGAAAGTGCCATACAAGGAAACCTGAGCTGAGTTAGGCAAAGCTAGCATGACCCTGGAAGTAAAATAGTTGCATTTGCATTGTGCCAGGCTGAAAAGCCTTGTACTGCCTACACCTAACCAGTGAAGCAGCAGTAGCTCTGCAATCTCTGCGCTCCAGTATGTACTATAAACATATCATTTCAAGACTAATTGGCTCTATTGTGAGAAAGCTATACAGGTAGAGTGTGTTCAGTCAAGCAAAAGGTATGCTTGACTGATCATTCATGAAGGCTGTAATTTTATTTTGAAGGACATGTCATTTTCTCGGGGATATCGGATGAACTACATTTGCCAAGTTCATAATCAGTGTTCTGATGGACACTGAGTAACATGAAGCAGGAGTTGAACAGTAAAAGGAACTGTAGTGTCTGACAACCTTGTTTGAGCTGAGCAGAAATCACAGTTAAGGTCATTTAGATCTCTAAATTCCCTGAATGCAGGAACAATTAGCAGTTTTTATTGCCAGTTCAGTAGTTCCCAACCTCTTCTTGTCTGTTCTCCTCCCTGACAAATACAGAAACTCCATGACATATGGGAAATCCTCCAACACTATAAATTTAGACAACATGGTGATGCTATTGTAGCCGTGTTACTAGAATATGATGAAACAATAAAATAAATGTATAATCTTCCTCTTGTCATGGATCATCACATCACCCTTTTACTCATGGGCAGTTTTTATTCTTGACATAAGGCATTGCAAGATCAGATCATCTGCTACTTCAAATAAGAATGTGTTAGCTACATCCTTGGGCTTTCTCCTATTTAGGCCTATAGCTGCAGTAGTATCTATTATAAATTTCCTGTAGTCTGATACAGGGGGGTGCTGTCTCTTCAGTTTTAAAATTATTAAGTTTCCATCAAATTGTGGTTTGGATTTTGGAAGCTAAGAAGACTTAGTAAAAAATATTTTCTGTTATGAAAGTAGACTGTACATTCTTAATTAAATTTCCTTACCTCCTATATTTGTTATTTTCAGATATATTAAAGTTTGGATGGCCACAGTATCAGAATAAAAAGGCAGTGGTAAGGACTTTTATTTCTCTAGTAAATAGGTAATTAGTAATTCTGGTGATATTGGTTCCACGCTGGCAGGAGATAAACAATGCTACTTTACTTCCATTACTGTTTCACCGGCTGTATCCAAGGGTCAAAGGACATCACTGGGCCATCCACACAGAACAGAGCACAGGCTTTTTCCTATTGCTGAATTTAACCTTGTAAGCTTAGGGCAGACTTTGACCTGCTCAGAACGCTGGTT
>NW_009269840.1:0-2609 GCF_000687185.1 Egretta garzetta
TTTTTTTTTTTTTTTACCCCCACATTCAAATAACCAGGTTGCAAAACAAGTTGGATATCCCAAATTTCTTCCATTTACATGGGGCAGGAAGAGACAAGCCTGATCTCACCCTTTATCTCACTTAAGACCCTTTATCTCATTTAATACCCTTTATCTCATTTAATAGATAATTAAAGGAGAAGCCTAAAGGACAACCTAGAAAGGTTGTCATGCCATTCCTCACCATGATATTCTCTTCTCAATTTTATAACTTCTGCCAAACAGGTATGGTTGAGGTTAACCTCATCATACCTCCTCAAGGGACAAACTAAGAGCTGCTTTTTTCTTTTTCCTCATAAGCACCAAGGGATACATGTTGCTCATTTTAGACTAGTTACACTATGATCTGGAGGAGCCGGGGGTTGAGATTAAGTGAGAGAATAACTTCTTTGTAAGGACCGGTGAGTTTGTCATTTCAACTTCCCAAACAAAAACAAACAAACAAAAGGTTTGGTCCACTTATAAAGCAACACTGTAACAAACAGTTTGTATGTACTCAAGGGAGTCTAAGATTTTTCCACAAATTACCCCCCAAAATCCACCTGTGCTCCCTAAACTTCACAGTCTGAACAATTTTGGATTTGGACTGCTTCATGGTGTGCCTACAATCTCAGAGTCTTCCTCCCGAATCAAGGAAGCTACTAACTGATTTGAATGCAGGGCACTAGAGAGCTCAAATGAATGGGTCACACAGAAAATAGGTTGTGGCAGGCAAGTGAAGGAAGGGGGGGGGAAGCCAAACAAAAACTAAAAACAACTTGACATGAAGTCAGTTCAAAGAGAGAATCACAGTCTTGAAGGGGAATTCACAACTTGGTAGCCAAGAAGCCTGTTACTAGAGTGAGAAAACCAAGGATTCTGTCAAGCCAAAATAAAAAAGAAAAAACACTAAGGGAGCAATGTTTTTTTATGCCAGAAAGATCACAGGCAGAGTAGTCCGTGTTCACTTAAAACACATTTCAAGTTACAACATTCCTGTCATTAAGCTTTCAAAACCTACCAGCAAAGGATCTAACGCTGGTCTACAGGGAATAGCAACCTACTACTACTGTGTATTACTGCCGTAGCTCAAGCGATAAAGACTGCATGGAACAAGAGTCTAACTCCACTCATGAATGACAGGTTGTCAAGCAAATACTGTATATGAAACTTCAGTCTGTAATTTGCTTTAAAAGCTAAGCAGCTACACGAAGAAATATATTTTAAGAACAACATCAAAGTTACAAGAATTTCATTACCAAAACGTCAAAAGTTACAGACATCCTTAATTCAGTCCTTTCCTTTTCAGGAAAACTGTGGTATTGCTCACTTTCTCCTCACTCCTCCACAACTGTTTTTGTTATTCTGAGCATGAAGAGATGATACTTTTCAGCGTATTTCAGCAAGATTTCAATACACTTGTGTTTCAATATGCAGCTTTATGCTTTGTTTTAACATACAGCCTAATTTCTTCAAGGATTTCTTTAGAACTCTCATACTTGAAGTAGTGGGAAAGTGAAACACGCTAAGCAAGACAGTATGAATCCTGACTTTTTTCTGGTGGATTAAGTTCACACACAAGAGGTCAAAACTGCCCACTAGCTTTGGGTGCCAATTTTTAAAGCGCAATTCTTCCAGTGTATACACCAGCATATAAAAACTCATATATATTCAAAACACAGCTTCCATTGACTTCAGATGCAAAAGCAATTCCAAACATTTCTGCTAATCATACCGTAAGCACCACAAAATAAAGAACAGTGACTAGTCTTAAATGAAATGTAAACGTCTTAATTACCATTAAGATGGTAAACATCAGCATTACATCTTAATTACCATTTGCAACTACTTCGCAAATGCAGCATTCAAGTGCAATTCTTCAAAGCAGCATACTTAACACTGACAACATCTGTTTTTCTTTTCATATCCTTTATTCGGTAAACATCACCTTCTGCAATCATTGAAGCCCAGATAAGGAAGCACTAGAGGTCCTTCCTACACAGCTCCAATTTATCACTAAAGCAAGTCTACCTCAAGCACTGACTGAGGCCATGTCCTGTGAGGAAAGTATAGAGCTATAAACATGTTCAAAGATAAAAAAAATTAAAAATCAAAATTCTTATGGACTTTGGGATTAAATTCAAAGCTGCACAGGCAAATAGTTCTGGCATTTGCTAACTTTTTATTATCTCATTTTAACCTTTAAAAATCAAAGTAGATTTTGGTGTATCTTTCTAACTAATCTACCACGGGATTTTTGATTTATCTTGAAACTTCTGTTTGGTGCACATCTTCTATATATGCTCTACCTGAATGTAGGTGGTGACATTCAGGATCACTAAGCAAGCCTGTAAATTCTTTTGAAAAGACTGCAGAGCTTTTGAGCCCAACAAGCTCAAGAAGCTACATGTTGAAACCATGACTAAGAAAGTAAAAAAAAAACCACCACCACACCACCAGAAAAAAAACCCCAGCTAGTTGAGCAGAAAGGATTAGTTTGTTTAAAGTGTGGAAAGCCAAACTGAGTTTAGTTTTGGTTGGTGTGTTGGGGTTTTTTGTTGTGGTTTTTTTTGGTTTTGTTTTTGTTTTTT
>NW_009269841.1:0-2623 GCF_000687185.1 Egretta garzetta
TCTTCACCCTGTTGACAGAGCGGCACACCTGGGAATAATCCTGGTCCCGGGGGAAACCGGAGCCAAATATAATGTCACAGTTGCTGACGTCTATAAGCCGCGCCATCTGGATGATCTGAAAGGCGGCGTTGTTGGTCGTCAGCAGCAGGAGGTAACGAGATATGAAGCCCTCCTGCTGTTTGCGCATGTTCTCCTCCAGCAGACGGATGCAGCTGGTTTCCACCCCATAGGGAAGACGTAACTCCGTGGTGCAGCCCCGGAAGATTTCCAGAGGCCTGATATCTCTGGAGCCTCCAAAGTTTCTCTGAATGGCCTTTACGAGGAGCTCCTCTTGAGAGCTGCACTTCATGTCCTGCGTGTAGGACACGATCATTTTGATTAAGCTGTAGAAGTCGCGGAGCCCGAAGAACTCGGTTTTCTGCTCTTTCAGCACGTTGCAGTAGAAGTTGGCCAGGATGCGGAACAAATGATCAATTCTTTCAAGGTGAGGCTGGTCAGCGCAGATGCCCTTGGCGGTTTTCACCAGCTCCTCCTCGCTAGGTTCTGTCCGAAAGACGAGGAGGCCCCTGTTCATTTTGGCAGGGTCCAAGGCCCAGTTGGAAATGCCCACAAAGCCAACTTTCTTGTAGGCCTCCGGGTTGTCGTCATCAACGCAGCCGTCTTCCAGCAGAGGATGCAGCGTCTTCAACGGCATGTCGGGCGAGTCTTCTGCAAGACCGATCTCATCCAGCAGGACCACCGACGCAAACTCATTCAGGTTCTTGCCCTTCTGGAACTGAGCGCATTGTCTGAAAGTGGAGATGATGCCTTCTGGTTTGGAATGGGGGCTGCACTGGAAGGAGAGCAGCTGAACTTCTTTGCATCTTTTGAACAACGGGCTTCCGGACAACGTGCCCTTCATGGCATTCACAGCGATGGTTTTGGAGAGGGATTTGGAGCTTCCTGGCTTCCCAACCAGAAAAAGCGGCACCCGGAGGTCCATGCAGACGACCATCATGAAGATGTTCTCCTTCAAAGCGTTGTTGCAGGCCGTCGCCTTACCAATGGAGACGTTATCAAGAAAGACCTCTTGGCACAACTCAATCTCTTGCTGTAGCTGCCACGCGGGGACCGAGAAGCATTTGGCAACCTCCTCCAGGTACTCTTGGCGGCTCTCCAGGGACACGTAATAGCAGACCCCTATGGAAAGGGCCAAAGCCCTTTGTGCTTCGTTTAAGGTTGGGTTCTTTTCCTCCTCGCATGGCTTCTTCTTATCGATCTCCTGGAAAAGGAGGTCTCTCAAGTCATAAAACCAGAGCACTATTTTCATGCAGCGGTCTATATCCCGCAGGCTGGCCACTCTGCACTCGTCCTTCCTCTCCCTCAGGAACTTCTGGGAGGCCGCAATGACATTGGTGAAGACGTCCAGGTTTCCCGCAGGGATCTGGGTCTCCACCGCCGACTTCACGATCTCCTTGATGTAGAGGCTTTGCGTCTTCTCATTCAGCTCCCCAAAATCCCAGACCAGGGGTAACAAACTGGGAGGAAGGGGCTGCACCCGATAGACCAACTGCCGTAGAGGGATGTAACCCAGCTTCTCCGGGGTGTCCTCACTCCGGACGCGGTACCCCAAGCCAGCTTTCTCCAGCTTCTCAATGGTGTCCTTGGTGTGCCTTTTGTAAGGGTTGCAAGCGGCCACCACTTTTAAGCGGTCAGTGGAAATGCGCTCTCCGTTGATGCTGTGGTCACACAGCACCTCTTTGATGGCGAAGATGGCCTCCGAGGTGTTGGCTTCGTCGAAGAAGAGCACCGTGTCCATGTCGTGCTCTTCTTCATTGGTGCGGGCCAGCTCCACGGCCTGCCTTACCTTCTCCTGGATGGTCTTGGACGTGGTGCCCCCATGCACACGCACCACCAGCATATTCTGAACTTTCCTGCCGGCCCTTTGCAGGTTGCACATGAACTGCACCAGCTTTGTCTTCCCGCAACCGGTTTCACCCATGATGATCACGGGGATCCCACACTGGAACCGCAGGTGAATAGCCAACATCTTCATGGTGTTGTCCAGCGTCAGCTGGTACGAAGCATCTGGATCATCCTGGCTTTTCACACCAAAGACTCTGCGGAGGGCCCCCAGCTGCTCAGATCGGGATAAGGTTTCAAATTTCTCATTGAAAGGAACTCCTTGGAGCTCCAAGATCCTGTATAAATCCCTGCTCATAACCTCTTTCTCCAAAACAACCTGGGAATAAGCATCGATCGCGTCAAGGTTCTGGTTGATGTGGAAACCCAAAAACTCCATGGAGTCATCCTCAGCGTGGAAGACTACGTAAGGGTGAGACTCCTGCTCCCACTTGCGCCTCAGCTGGTACTGTCTCAAAACACTGTCCATCTCCTTCTGCTCCTCGCTCGGCACGCTTTCGTCGGCCATCTGGAGGGAAGGCATGGCAAAGTCCTTGGACATGGAGATCATGAACTTGACAACGAATGTTTTGAAGCCGCGGAACTGCTCGCTGACCACTGGCCCACAGAAGACCGATTTCTCGCATTTTTGTAGCTGGAAGTTCAAGAAGTGCGTGAAGTTGCTGAGCTCGGTCCAGGAGGGGTTGCTTCTCCCGCAGAATTCCATCAAGCAGTCCAGGCA
>NW_009269842.1:0-2593 GCF_000687185.1 Egretta garzetta
AAAAAAAAAAAAAAGGAGACAGAGAGAGAGAGATGTCCAACCTGGAAGTCATCACAACATCACCATGCATGGGCCAGAAAAGGCAAGACACCTATGGGTTTTGGGGAGAAAACCCCACATAGTGTCCGTTCAGTTCTTGTGGTAAGCATGTGTTTTAGCTTAAATCTATATTGAAATGGTTATTAAATTACTGTCTAGTCCTGAACAAAATCTAGCCCTTGTTCCATATATCCAGGTAAGAGGTGTATCTACAGGAAGATTTTCCAAACTGTCTTTGGATCCAAGTCAAATAAATATTGCAAGTGTTGTATTGAACCCAGGTGATCTCTAATCCGCAATGAAGTATCAGCCTGCAGCCTTGAACTGCGCAGCCCAGCTTTAATGCCACTTAAATCAGAATGTAAGAACTGAAAGAATTCCAGGAATCCAGTGATATAAACTGTATTTTTAGAGCTGTGAGTGACTTGTGAGAGTGAAACATTGCAGTGACTAAAGATAGCACAAGCAAGGTTTTCCATGATTTATCACAAGAATGTTCACAGTAAGTTAAAGTCATCGAATGTTGTGATAGCAGCACCTACATGTTGGCGTACTTTCAAAACAAGTCATTCATAACATATTTGTCA
Organism: Egretta garzetta; assembly: GCF_000687185.1. NCBI lineage: Eukaryota > Metazoa > Chordata > Aves > Pelecaniformes > Ardeidae > Egretta > Egretta garzetta. The sequence goes on from NW_009269842.1 coordinate 627, forward strand.
CAGAGCAAAATTTCCATAACAGAGCTCTGAGTTGCATCTCACTTGGACAAGCACCACACACATCACTTTTCTATTAAGGCACTGAGAGGTTCATTTGTTTCCTAGGATCTATTTTTTCTTTAAGACAGCTGAGGGGAGCCCACTTGCCTGCATGTTTCAAACCCCTCACAAGCTGTCGGTCTGTCTGAGTGATCAAAGTGGTGGTGGCAGAGGACGAAGACCCTGCCTTGGACCCAGCCAGTCGTGATCCCACTCTGTTCCCTGCTGGCCATCCAGAGTTTAGATGTCATTTTCACAGGAGCTCACTGAGTGACCCATTATTCCTCCTTGGGGCCTGTGTCGCTTTGTGCACCAAGAGGTTGGGTAGGACCTTTCTTTGCTGAGCAAAATGTCTACAAGGGTTATTTTAAGGATAAAGTCATGGCAAACACTTTCTGACACCTCATGATCAGCGTTGCTCTTGGCTCCTGGCCCTTGCTAGCTGCAGTTCGCAGGATAAAGGGACTGGTTTGTCAAGAGGGGGCTGCACTGTAGAATTGTTTTCTCCCAGTTTCTAACACACTGGCCTGTATTCAGATAGAAATAGCCCACCCTGCAGAGAACTCATCTCCTTTGCCTCCTGCAGCCACCCACCTGGTAGCCTGAGGGTCACCTCCAGTCTCATTTTCTCGTGTGTCAGGACCCAAGTTCACCTTCCAGCACAGAAACCCACTGGATATGCAGGGCCCTGGCCATGCTCCCCAGCTGCGGTTCCCTTCTCTGCTTGACGAGGATATCATGTGCAGGGTGAGGATGGTGGCTGGGGGACTGGAGTCCCTTCCCTTCTCCCCCATTCCTTGGCTAAGCCTGCTCTTGGTCCCGTGGTGTCCCTGCCCAGTTGACTGTTGTCTACCCAAAACCAAGGTTATGTCCAACTCTGTGTAACCACCTTCATCCCCTCTCGCAGTGGGGCTATGCTTGAGTCACTCTCATTGCTTTTTCAGGTATCTTTTGGGATGTTTCTAAAAGCAATTTTAATCTCATTATGACTCAGAGCTGCTGCTTTGTTTCCTCTTTCAGAAATCAGACTGAAATGGGGACAGCCACATGTCACAATCCTTCTTCTTGTTCCACTCCCATGTGCTTTGAACCAGGTCCTGCAATGCTTCCACAAGAGCCCCCATCCTGTTGCCTATTGCAGCCTGGGTGCTGCAAAGCACAGTAGTGCTGAGGCACCATTCTCCTTGATGGGTCTGTTTTCTGGGGGGTGCTGAGTGCCCCACCAGTCAGGACTATTGCTCAGCGCCCAGCAGGACTGAGCCCCCTGGAGACTGGGTCTCCTGCCTCCACTGTCAGACCATCCTTAGCGCTCAGTACCCAGTCCCTGCCTGTTGTCCTTCCCTCGTAACCATGCCTGGGATTAAATAAACAAAGTGTGTCAGTGATTATAAGCTTTCCTCTCCCTGCTGCACTGGGGAAAGAGCACTGACGTCTCCATGCACAGTTTGCATTTGTGTTTCATCTTGTTTACATTTGTGGTTATTTCCATGTTGCTTTCACGATTTGCACATTCTTGAGGCTGCTGCTCGGAGCACCTGCAGTCAGGTTGCACTTAGCATCTCCCTGTTTTTTGTAGTTAATTTTGAGAGCTAGCTAGTCAAGGGTAAAGTTCAATTCAGGACACATTTCTTAATTCATGATCAAGCCTGATGAATGGCATGTGAATGGCATCTGAACATGTGAAACTTGGTTTTGAAACTGTGATCTGTGGTATAAAACCTGATAGCCCTGACATCACAAAAAGGAAACATCCTCCTGCAAGAATAACACCTTTTTAGTGCTTAACCTGCAGGACTTAGCGGCATGTTGAGCTCACTGACACCAACAAATCAGGAGGATTCTGGAAAGGATTAGGTACTGCTGGAGGTAATGTGAATATCCACAATGAGCAAGCATGCAGAGGGGTTGGACTAGATGACCTCTAGGGG
>NW_009269843.1:0-2649 GCF_000687185.1 Egretta garzetta
AGGAATACGTATAGTTCATCTACAGACTGACAAAAAGCTAACTTGAAGGTTACCTGAGAACATCCCTTGTGTTAAAGTATCCTTGCAACAGATGGGAGAGAATAGTGCAGGCTACAGTGATCCTGGAGTTACTGATTTCAGGATCATTGAAGAGGAAAATGAGCTTGGGCACCATTTGCACCTGGTAGGCAACTGCAGCATTCTGACATCCATCTCTGTAAAAAAAGCACAGGGACGATTAAAAGCTTTTACTGGAAAGAACCAAATTTGATGGGTTTCAGCTAAAAGGATTCTCAGGTTGCACTGATACTTTGCACCTTTGGCTTCTAATGTTGCCTTGGCAACATTTCAAACACTGTCAGACAAATTGAATATATGTCAGCAATGGAGATCTGAAGACTTCTTTGTGTGTTCTCTACCCTTCCCATCTGCCCCCTCCCCTGGAAACTGCTGCATTTCAACGAGTTCAAAGAAAACACTATTGAATTTTCAAGGAGTGAGCTGGTGGTAATAAATGCTCTTCTTGTAAAACTCAGCAAGGGACACCAGACAGCTCTTCATAGAGATTTCTGGTACCAAAAAGAAGGAATCTAGCATCCTGGTCTACTCAGCCCCTCTGCCAAACTGTATCTCCTCAGATACTTTTAACTATAGTACAGCCAATTAAGAAAGTATATTGTTATAGAAAAGTCATCCTGGGTTGTGTTTTGGTTTGAAATACAACTTCACTTATTTTTTTATTATTTCATAATTTCCCCTCCTCAGCAGGCATTTAAAATTTCATTGTACAGCAGTGGTTCCACGTGAACCAGGCTGCCAGATAGCTTTTCCCAGTTTGGCCCCACAGTCATCTCAGGGGCTGATCAAATCACTAACTCCAGCCTTGAAAGAATCATAGGAATGATTCACTCCTAGACCCCACTGATTCCAACTAGGAAAGGCCCCTTCATATCCACCTCAAGGTTCCAGCTTCAGGTTACAGATGAGCTTATCCCACATGTTTCCAATTCAAACACTAGCTTGAATACCTGGAGGACTGAAAGATCTCCACAAGATGTGAAAAAAGAGCAAGATCAAGATTTTCTGGTGCTTTCATCCAAAGCTGAAAGACAAAGGAAAACAGAAGTTTTGGTGGTCTGCTAAGCTGAGGGGACAGTAATCTGTGGCAGAGAAACAACTGCAAGTAGTTCAGGGAGGATAATGTCATAAACTCTCAGTCCTTCCTGCAAAGACAGCCTGCAGGCACTGGGATACCCCTGCTGGTGTGAGGAGTTGCTGCTCCTGAGCAAGCCCTGAGGAGCAGACTCCCAGGATCTGCAGGAACACCCCAGAAACTGCACCGGGGCACAATGGGGAGCCATGGTGACACGGAGCGAGCCATAGTGAGGACCTGCTGTTCCAGGACCACCTCCCCAGGTGAGCCACAGTGTGGAAGAATCACCACACCCCACCCCGAATATTGGATCCAGGAGGTGCTATGAACAAGCCAAATCTCATACTATATAGCCACCTTTAACACAGCCAAATCCACAAAATTACATCAACTGTTTTACCTCGAAGTTGCAGAGGACATACTGGAATGCACTACAATTCTTGATGACTGAAGACTCAAAGCCAAGTTCAGCTGTGCCCACTAGGGAGAATATTAACTGTAAAATCCTGTTGTTTAACAGCTGTGTTTTCCTCTTCAATAAATAGGTCAGTAACTGAAAAAAAAGATAAAATAAGTATCTGCTGAGTATAAATCTGTATTTATAAACTAATGTATAACATTATTTTTTAATTCGAAACAAATGCACAGTTTACTTGGCTGCAGTAGTCATGCACGCATACATCTTATACAAGCATCATGAAGAAAGTGAAGATTTCAGTCCAGGCATAAAATTTTGTGCAATAAGTGAAAGGATATGTTTTTGAAGGAGTTTGAGAACCCTGTGGCATTGAACAGGAGCAAAACACATGCCATATTGTGTTGAACGGAATTTACAAAGAGCAACATACAAATATAATTGTTAATAACCACAGTACGTTTTCTACACTGTTCTTCATGGATGTATTCTTAGCTCCTTGCAAATGGTGTTAGTTTAAAAAAATTATTAATGTTGACCTCTTCAAATGAAAGACATTTGTGTGAAACATTGCCAGTTTCTCAACTGAGTCTATCTTTCCTTATTCAATGAATTCCTGATAGAGTAAGAAGATTGTTCAGAAAGCCACTACATTTTGACTAGGTTGGGAGGAATAGACACTCATTTGAAAATACATAAAGACACATTTTTATTAGTCAGCTGTTTAAAGAAAAAAAGGTTCAGACATCCAAACAAAGAGCAAAACCACTCCATTGTAACATGATGATCAGTCACGTGGGAAGAACACTATGTAGCACAAAGTCAAAAGGAACAGTTTGTACACAATCTGAAGGCTGGCATTCACCTACAAGAAACGATTGGGCAAGCAATATCTTAATATGATAAATATGAATTAAGATCTATTTGTGAACATTTCAAAAATGGAGAAAATGGAAAATTTATAATAGATCATACATGAAGCCCTGTTAGGTGTCTTGTTTGGAAACATCTCTGTTAAAGAGTTTTCTCTATTCCGTAAGACTCTGCTTAGCCTAAGCAGCGTAAAGTAAACAAAACTAAA
>NW_009269844.1:0-1839 GCF_000687185.1 Egretta garzetta
AAAAAAAAAAAAAAAAAAAAAAAAAAAAGACGGTTTGCATTACAGAAACTCCACATATGTTTTATAATTATATGAATACTAATTACTTGTTTGATCAGCCAGCTTCCCCTTGGGGTGTACATCATTATCTAGGGCAGCCTTCCTATCTACATTTTTCTTCTCTTCAGGACGAAACCAGGAAATTCTCACCCTCAGGACAAATACATTTGCTGCAAGAATGGAACACATGCAAAAGGGGCTTATGAACAGGGATTTCATTCCTTTGGCAAGCAACTACATCAGGACAGCCACGTTTATCTCCTACTACCTACCTTGCTGATATTTTAGGCTGCTGTGCTCCTCCGTTCATAATTTTAGCTTTCTTCTTAATAAGATATAAATTGATGCCACTCATCAAGAATAGACACCAATATTGATTTAAAACTGCCGTTTCACTCAGAAATAATAGTAGTTTAAATGCACTTATGTATTCTCAAGAACAGTGAGGATACTGCATAAACTCAAAATACTTACCTTTGGATTTTATACAGAAAACAGACCAGATCTTACAGTTTTACATGCAGATTTCCAAATGCTTCGTGTGGTTCCCATCCCCTTATCTCTCTCCCTCCTTTTTAGTGCATGCTCTTAAAATTAGTGTTTCTCTAATGCTGCTCCCCTTCTCCTGCGTTCCAGTTTTCCTCTATGTACAGTAAGATACGGATTTCAGGCCCAGTAGTTCAGCACTTGCCTAACTCTTCCAAAGCCCTCCCCCCAATTCACATACATCCTCCTATACGTACCTTTCTTCAGTCACCACCTTGGCCTAAAAACATGACAGCTTCAAGTGAAATCCAACCTTAAACTTCACTTGGAAAGAATGAAGGAAACATTGGAGGGAGTGCCTTCCTATGATCACCCAAGGGAACATAAGCCAAGACAGCAAACAGCGCTTACAAGACACCAGCAGCACAGCCCAATTACTTAACCTCTTGGGGAAAACAACCACTTTGGTGTCTGCTAAGCTACTGACACAGTATCAGCAGCCGGGCAAGAGCTCCCAGGAGATCAGGTAAATAGCTCTTAACTCCAGCATGCAGTGGGCCGGCTCAGGTTGATCAAGCAGGCAGCAGGGACTCAACACAAGCCAGCAGAGATCAATCTTACTTTTATTACTAGTCAAGAGCTTTACCAGTAGATAAAGCATATGGGAAACTGCTAGCAAGAAGAGTAACATATGAGCATTTTTCTACAATAGCTTATCTTGTTCAATCTTGGAATCTTCAGCTACAACCAGGAAATAAGTTAGAAACAAGCTCATCTTCACTATTTATTTTAAACGAGATGCTGATATGCAGAAGGAAACAAGTCGTGAAAAAAACCCAAACCTACCATGTTTCTTGATCACATCACAAACGTTAAACTGATGCTCTGTTTTGCAGTGGGAGAATACATCTTCAGCAGAACTGAACAACCTGTAAGTAATGCATTATTAAATATGCAGTATTAATATGCTTACAAGCTATAACACTTATGAATTTTCAGATGCTCGGTTCTGACCTGCTAGGCAAGGCCTTCAGAACACATCATTTTTGCCTTTAGGAACAGATGAACAGGCACCTGCTTACATGCACACCTCACAGAAGAGCTTTTACCTTGTTTGCAAAAAAATTTGCAACCACAGGTAACAAATGCAAGAAGTTTTGTGTGATGAAACGACAAACCCTGTTACCTTTCAAAACCTCCACGAGAGAAAATATGGCATTAAATCTGAAATCTAAGAACCACACGTATACGAGGCGAGTTGGCCAGCTAGAGCTACTGCATCAAAATAAAAATCCTCATCTATTTACTGCCGAG
>NW_009269845.1:0-2636 GCF_000687185.1 Egretta garzetta
AAAAAAAAAATTGCATTACTGAGGCTTTCTTGCATTAATTTGGACTATGAATGTTAGCATTATTGGAAGTGGAATAACAATAACAGAATTTTTATTAGGCTGTTAAGATTTTAAGCAGACTGACAATAAATTATGGGCTCCACATATAAGGTGGTTTTACCCATAACAAAAATTTAAGTTTAAAAAGCTGAGTGCACTATATTGTGCATTAAAAACACATCCTGTGTTCATAGTTATGGGTTTCAGGGTTTCATAATGCTTCTGTGCGAAGTTCAGTCTGAAAAGTTTTGTGAAAAAAGTATTGAAACCTTTTTGCAACAAGTGCATAATTTATCTGTACAGTTTGACTGCTGTGTTGCAAGAAAATTAGGGGAGGAGATTGCAAGGACAGCCCCAGGAATCGTAAGAGTGAATAGAAGTACATGCAATTTGGAGTACAGAAAATAGCAACTCTGTTGCAGAGGACATCTTTAACTTCTAAAGCTTGGAGATGACACTGCTGAGCCACACTGTGGTGTTTCTGCTGTGGTTGGGTATTGCAGGTAAAGGTAAGTTATTAGATGGAAATCTATGTTTTTAACTGATGGAGTTGGTGAAAATCAAGAAAAATGAACTGCAAAAAAACCCCACCCCAAACTAAACTATACTGTTTACTTTTTACAGAATTTCTTTCAGAAGTTTGGAATGGGACTTACAATTTAGAACCATGCATTTGAGAATATTTGCTTTTTATTTTCTTGTATGAGCTTGCTGCTTTGCCTTGTGCCTAAACGTAACAATTCTCATAAACAACCGACTTTATTACAAGCCATAACTCACTTCAATACATTAATCCATATACATTTCTTTGTATTTCAATTTAGCTACTATTATTCTGAATACATACTATGAAAAATCCAGAAAACTGATTTGATTGTAAAACATTGTACAACTCTCTAAAAATACAGGTACGTTGGTATTTCAGAAAGTTGTATGATATGAAAACCATGCTGCCTGAAGGAGGTCTTCACAGAATGTATACCTTTATTTAAATAACCAGTTTTAAACTCTGTGATTGATCCATTTCAATCTATTCTTCATACCGAGATTCTTTTCCCGCTTCTGCCTTTAAAAGTCCTTTCTTGAATATACCTTATCCTTTCAAAAAATGATGCAACTTATTTAATTTTAAAATGGTGGAACTAATTTTAGGAATCTGGGATGAAGAGAGTTATTTGTAGAACTAAAGAAAATTAAGAATCGTGACTGTATGTATAAAACTTTATTCCAGTATAATTCTGGAAGACAAACACTGTACTCTGAGAAATTCAGAAGTTTATCCATATTTTCAATTAAAATGTTTTTAGTTTAGTAACTTTTTTTAATGCAAAGACTAAAAATAGTAAAGATGACAATTTCTTATAGCAATGAGACAGTGCTGTTTATTTTTATAGTATATTCCCAGATGGAGGGATGTAGGTCATCGGAATATTATTTAATTCCTGTGTAGTGACATTATTTGCAGCTGTCAGTGCTCTCCCGTATCTATCAATGAACAAGAACCTGTGCAGGGTTTCTGCTGGAATAGCATGCAAACACCCACCCAGCATTGATTTTGAAGAAATTGTTAGTAGGGATAAATCAGGATAAGACGAAAATAGTATTGCGCACTCAAATAACAAGAATTTGTGCACAGCTTCTGCAGGAGAAGCCTGTGAAGACCCACCTCTCATTGACTTTGGAGAAATTGTTAGTGGGCATCAATCGGGATATAAGGAAAGTGACACAGTGCAGTACAGGTGCAACCCTGGATACACTTTATCAGGATCAGAATGGGTAGTATGCCAAGGGAAAACCTGGGTGCCTGGACCACCGCTATGCTTGGGTAAGTGTAACTGCTAGTGCTGATGACAATTCTAATTGTTCTTAGGTTTACATTTGTTGCTTGATTACCAAGCCTGCAATGGACCAAAATGAATCCCTGGATTCCATACTTCTTAGCCTGTGGATCTTGGGCTTTAGTGTCCCCAAATCATTTACACTCGATCATATCTTTTATTGTGAGAATTTTGGAGCTCTCTGGAAGGTTACAAGCAGATAAACATTTTGTCTGTACTTCCAAGAACTTGTGCAACAAGGCACGGGTGCTGACAATGACGTCAGCCTCTTTGCCCCAGTGATTACATTTGCTAAGACATCTTTTTGTGCAGTTTCCTAACCGTCCCCCATATGCGGGAGGTCCGCTGTTGTGGTAAGCTGCTTTGCTGTCTGCAATTTCCTCCTTAGAGCTCTCTGCTAGGAGTCTTATAAAGTTCATTTTTAATCCCAGATAATGGAACCACACCAGGGATAAAATTCGACTTGCTCCCACTGATTTCATGAATTAATTTTTTCAAGGACTACAATCGCCTGAAATGAGTACCTCTTGAGATCATCACTCCTGTTTGCAAAGTCTGTATGGTTGTCTTTTAGTCATGTGAATAAGAATATGCTTGGAAGTTGTGCCACATCATTGATGAACTACCTAAAACTAAATATCCTGAATTAATTGTGATAAAGTGTTTAAGTCATCTGTATTTCACTTTTCAAAATCACTGCTGAGTGAGAACCAAGCTGATTTTTCACTATCATAGAATCATAGAATCGTTTAGGTTGGA
>NW_009269846.1:0-2656 GCF_000687185.1 Egretta garzetta
TTTTTTCCCCACAAATGGTCCTAACGAGGTGTTTTCTGAGCAGTCCTAGGAATGGGTACCACTGGGGTACCACCCTGGCCTCTAGCTGAGAAGCAAAATGTAGTGGGACCTCTGAGGAACTTGAGCTGTCGCCATCATCTCTCATGTCCTGTAGCAGAGAATTCAGATCGGTTTACATTGGTACAAAGCCTGACTTTGATTTCTGTAAGGGCCTGGGGCGGCAGAACAACCTTTTTAAAAAATCCCCCCATGACTGAACTCTTCAAAGGGTAATAGCTAGGAAACTGTAGAACAGGCTCTTCAAAAAGCCCCCGTTTAGAGTTGCTCACTTCTGTCCCACATAAATGTGCAGAACCGTAGGGAATCGAGCTTGTACTGAAGTCAATGTGAAAGAACTTGGAAGATGCTTCCAGTGTTTCACTGGACTAAGAAACACTTTTTGTGGTCGTTGTTATGAGAGTCTAATGGAGCAGGTTGTGGGAAGTGGAATTAATGAAGCAAGGTTCCTATGCATCTGTGTCCTGTGACTGAGGGAATTTGACAAGTGATGAGCTGAGAGTTTTCCTGTGAAGGAACACCAATGCTTTTCTCCTCTGCCTGGCCGTCTGGTTTCACAAGATCTTAGGGCACTAAATCTGTGTGAGAGCTATACCATTTAGTCATACTTGACTCAACAAGTTTTTAAGTCATGAAGAAGAATAGGTACAAACACAGAAGCGTGACTGCCTGTAAGAGGCTCCACGGTGCTACCGAACAGCCCAGGCTCCTCAGTCTTGTGCCGGCTGGGTACTGTACAAGCCTTAAGAGTTTGTGTTGACATTAACCTGTCAATTTGAACTTCTCTGAGGAAAGATGAAAGAGCAGCAACAAGACGTTTGCTGTCAGTCCTTTGCATGGCAAGCTGTACAAGTAAATAAATAAATAGATCATGCTTGTTCTAAGAGCTTAGTCTTGTCTGATACGCATAGCTCTCAGAGACAAAACTGGATTTCACCTGTCCATGATCCCTCTGCCCTGCTCATTCCCCAGATCTCTGGGGATCAGCTTTCTCTGGGTCTTCACATCCAAGCGTCAGGCAGCAAACCCCACACAGGATCTGCAGGTGAAGCTACCTACTGCTTGGTGGTTCAGGCCCACTGAAGAGCAAAAACCCCCAAACCCTGCAGTGCAACCGCCATCGGTTTTAAGAGGCAGTACTTCCCATCTTCAAAAGGGATGCAAACACGTTTTGTGTCAGTGCTTCCACCTGTCACATGCATGGGACACACACAGCTTTCTTTGTATGTTTCTACAATGACTTGCAGACCTTGCAACCTCTGTCCAGTTAAGTTTTGTGGGTGAGGGGTTTTTGGCATGAGCAGCAGCTATGTTTTGCAGGAAGTCATAAATAATTTTTAGGGTGCCTCCCTCATCTGTTTCGATATTGTCATAGGAGGGCATTGTGCCGTCCTGTGCTGGCAGCAACAGAAAGGAGTGAACAGAGGAGTTACACAGTTGCTTTATCTCAAGTTATTGTGAATCCTTCTTGCCTGTTCTTTCTTCAGGTGAAATATGTATCTTACTCAATTGCAGCCAGTCTGACAGAAACAAATGGTCTCTGATCAATGTAATACAGATTATTTTTTCCCTACTTTTAGCTAGTTTCTATAATGAAATTGTCCTTTTGCATAGCAATGACTGTGAAATAATGTTGCTAATCAGCACTTGAACAGGGAATGGTTTGCCAGAGTGACCCAAATGGAAAGTCCAGTGTCAGCTCTGGGCTTATGGATTAGGGCTTATGGCCCTACATGCCCATTCCTGTGACATTAGAAACCCTAAGTATTAGGCAACATAGGTATTGTAAAAGAATCATAAAGCGGTTTTTGAATAGATTGATCTGAAGACTGAGTGAATGAATTTGTCCCTATTTTACGGCCAACCTGTGCCACAGGAGATTTGACGTAGAGGAAAGGGCAGTTCTGGCCTTTGGCTGCATGTGCATCTCTGTCCCCTCTCCATGCTATCAGGTCCCTTCCAGTACAGTCTAGGTCACAGGTTTGTCCACTTCTTCAACTTGCTTGTTGTCAGGTGGGGGTTTTTTGTTTGTTTGGGTTTTCTTGTTTTTGCTTTTCCTGGTGTTTCATAAAGGATTTTCAACAGGAGCCGGGATAGACCTAGATTTCTGTGAAAAGGACCATGATGAAGCTGTACAGGCCTAAAAACATCAAGGGGAAAACCAAACCAAAAACATTTTAGAGGTATCTTAGAAACAGTCATGCAGGGAGGAATAAAAAGTAACAGTGGGAAAATGTGCATATACATATGCACGCCACAGGTGTGGAGCTTACCTTGGTCTGTCCAGTGGCTAGATGGTTATATCCCAGCACTTCTTTCCCATGTGAAATCCTGTTGTACTTAGTCCCTGATGTTTCAAAATTAATGATGCATTTTAGTGAATTTGCTTTATAGGCAAAAAAAAGGTTTTTAGGAATTTTTTTTTATTTCCACTCTCACAGCTTCTCAGTTAGGTCCAGGAACCCACAGCAAAACAACAGCTGAGAGTTTTTAGCTTTCTGTACCTTGATTTCTCTTATCCCCTCTCCCTTCCCCCTCCTTGTTGGGTGGGATGATACCGCTGAAAGCAAAGAATTCTTAGGGACAGTGTTGTGAAAAA
>NW_009269847.1:0-2676 GCF_000687185.1 Egretta garzetta
AGGAAAAATTCGATTTTTGTCAACTTTTCCTTCAGACTAATAGATACTTATTACAGTAGAAAAGATAAAATTAGAGTCCTAAGTACTTAAATTAATCCCTTGTTTCCTACAGAAAGGACTAGGCTCAAAAATCTGTCATTGTTTCATGGCATTTTGGGCTCTCTTCAGACAAGAAGGTTCACCTTGTCATTAAGTACTCTGGGACTTGTCCAGGAAAACCAAAAGGACAATAAGTAATTTTCTGCTTAATTTAACAGAATATGTTCTTCTCTAAGGAATGAAAATGAGAACGCCCAGTTTCCTACAGATTTTTATTCTTTGTTCCTTTCTCTATCCTCCAGTACAATAAATCTCTTCTGCTCTCATTTTTCCTGTGAAATACGTGTGGTGGGTATTCCTAAACCATGTGAATCCTGTTTGATTTACTGATGCAGTCAGTTCTGCTTATCTTTCCCCACCTCTACCCAAATACTGACTCTGTATGTGTGTGAATTTTGCAGTGATTTAATGACCTTCATCTTAAAAGCTTGGTTGAAGTTTCCTGCTGTGTTCAAAGCTATTATAAGGTTTGAAGAAACACTCTTATTGCATGAATTTCACTCCCTTAGAAAATAGGACTTGTAACAAGACTCTTACTCTGATTTTTGACTGTACTTTACAGTGGTTTAAATGACAGAAACTGGCTTATCTGTGCTTATTTGATGGCCTGGTCAGCAGATATTTTACCAATTTTTTTTTTTCATGATGCAGCCTACACTAGTTGCTTTGAATTTGCTTAGCATATATTACCAAACAACGGCTGGCTATCTGCATTTGAAATAAAATTTATCTGAAATGAACTTTATGCAAGGAAAAGTGGGAGCTGTGCCACAAGACACTTCACTTCTCAGTCTGTGATAGGGAATAAAACAGACCTTCACACTTCCCTATTGCTCAGGTTTGGTTACAATACTAGCATACCATCTTGTGCTCCAAATGCAGGAGTCCCCATCTGCAGAATCTGCAGAGGCCTGGATTTTTGGAAACTGTTTTCTGTGACCTGACCATGACCTGCAATGCATACATCTCTGGAATGTTGGCAGGGTTTTGTGTGCAGATGTTCAGCCAAACCCTCCTATATAAGTAACCACGGAAGGTTCTGTATAGCTTTTAAACTAAAGAGTATATTTTATAATAAAGCAGCAGTAAAAATATGGAAATGTTAGGGGAAAACAATAAAACAGCTTGTTGGAACGTGTATGGTTTCTGCTTTGTCAAGCTCATCACATTTTTAAACAAAAAAGCTGTTGCACAATGCATAAATATATTATTGCATTCAGGTGAGAAATCCAGAAGGTTAGATGTTTCACAAAGATTTTGGCTCTCAAACAGTGGGCATTCTGCAGCATAGTTGGCAAACATTGTATTGCTGGAGACCCTGCTCCTTCAGATACTTTAATTTTAAATGTTAGTTTTCACTAGCTAGAAATTACATGGGAGAAAGTTCAGCACTATGTGGCAGGCATTTGAAAATCCTAGTCATCATTTTCTCATGCACCTAATAAAAGCTCCTAGGCAAGCCAAATGCTCACCTAAAATCATTGCTTCATTGCTTTCTAGGCTCAAACTCCTTACAAAAGGAAACTTTTGAGTAGGTGAAACAGGTTTCTCATTATCTCGATCACCTCAAATTGATATAAATACAATGCATGAGGCAGGATTTCATATTGCTCAAATAAGTATTAAAAGAAAAAGCAGAATCTCATATCCACTAGAAACTAAATGAGGCAAGGGCAGGGCTAACTTAATCCCTAGCCACTGTGATCTCTTAAAAAAATCTTACATTTTGTGATCTCCTGACTTGATCCTTGCCAGTCAGAGAGGGGAAGCGAGTCTGCTAGAGCTTGTTAAGTCATAAAAGACAATTCTCCCTATAGCTGAAAGAGATGGGGTGGGGGGGTGGAGTTATTTTCGACTGCTCAGAGTGCAGCTTTGGCAGTATAAGGGAGTATTTCATGGCAGTTGATGCCTTCTGGAGAGAGAACTTTTCCAGCAGGCTCAGAGTGGCAGCTGAGGGAGACTTCTTGCTGCCACAGGACAGCAGGAACAGGGACCTGGCTCCAACACTGGACTGAATGAGAATGAGCCCTCTGCTTGCTTATGAAAATTAAAGCTTTGGTAACATACAGATGGCTGGGAGTATCCCGATCTGCTTGAACAAACCTTTCTTTGTACCATCTGCATTACTATATCCCAATCAGTAACATGACACGAGAGTACTTTAAAATAATTCTGTTAATCTATGTGCCTTTATCTCCAACCCAAAACCATGCACACTGAGCCAATAATCAAAAAATACATTTATTCAGGGTGTGTATGGCAGAGGTGAGGAAGCCCTGGGCTGTCCTTACTCTTCCTCTCCAAGGAGTAGCCCTGTCCTCTCAGTGAGTGGGGTGAAGGGAGGCTGGAGGAGCTATGCTGCTGGGGGGAGCAGAGTCCAGCTCCCAGAGCACTGCCATGGCACCTGGGCCCTGCTGCAACTCTCACACCGCCACCATATCACCCTCAGCGCTCCTCCATGTGGAGGTGAGGCAGAGGGTCTGCCTGTGGCAGCCCAGCCTTTGCCTGTGGCCTTGGAGAATGAGGCTGAGCCTCTTCCAGAAGGCCTCCACCCAGGCTGCCATGTTGTGGCTTACC
>NW_009269848.1:0-2658 GCF_000687185.1 Egretta garzetta
TTCTAATGAATGCGTTTTGAAAGAATCAGTGATATTTTAGCTTTGGAGCGGAACATACAAAGAATACCTTCTCGAAAGGCAGGGTTTAAAGCTGCGCCAAACGACCCCAAAGCACAACCTCGAGATGCGAAGCTCGGCTTACGCCTGTGCGTAAGATGCTCGGGCACCCCCTCCACCCTGTGAATATTTTCGACGTGCATAGGATATACTGAATGCTGGGATTGTAGTGTAAGAATATTTAAAGGAAAAAGCTGAATTCCAGACTCATTTCTAGGAATACAAAGCAGGCCAGAAGGTCTCAGTGCTTTGGACTCTTCAGTGATTTTTTTTTCCGCTGTGTTCTTATAACGTAATTTATTGTGAGTGCTATAAGGAAGGACTGTAAGCAAAACAACTCAACTGTCTGGAGACATGCATGTTAAAAACCAAAAAACGAGGAGGATGTTGCCTGGGTCACTGACCATTTAACAGCCCTTGAGCAGGATGTGCGAGCGCTGCTTACGGCAGAGGCTTCACTTGCTTTTCTCCTCTCCTTTGTAATAATTCTTTATCCAAATACTTGTAGTGAATGAAACCTGCTGCAGTGCGAGTCACATTATCTATTCCTGCCCACTCTTCGGGTCCTTTGATTGTCCTCATGTCTACTGTGTGGAGGGGTAAATATTTGACCACTCCGCTAGCCATTGCCTCACAGCCTCCGAGTGACCCTGCATTAATTAGTTGGGAATTTCGGGGCTTTGAATCTGATTGAATCAAAATATTGTTTTTACAAGTTGATGAAGGCTTGATTGATGTGGGTTCTGCTGATTCTTTAAAGGATTAAATTGTATGTACAGATTAGAGAGTCCTGCCTGTCACTGCTTAAATGGGAATTGTTTTTTAACAACGCCAAGAGAAAACAGTGTTTTTCTTTAAAACAGAGAGAGAAAGAAAGAAGTCCCATGGTTTCCCAAGGTCTTGCTCTTTCTGTCTTTGTGGGTGGTGTATTTCATTCAATCCCAAAGTATTCTTTTCAGGCCAGATTCGTGCTTGCCTTCTCCTCCAGCTACGCTGTCCTATGCCTTGGCCGTAGGAAATGGGCTCTCTGGGTTCTGGGCTCAGGGAATGATGGAGATGGCAACTTGCAGGCCCATCCGTCTGCTAGCCCATAGATTCTCCTGGACAATAGCAGGAACATCTATCAAGCCTCTTAGGCCTTCCTTTTTGGAAGAGGAAGGGACCTCAGGGGACTAAATAAATACACTAAAGAGGATAAAGGAAGATGTAGTGGCAACCACATGCCAATAGTTTGACAGAAGAGCGGCTCTTTAACTGTACTGTTTGAGAAGGGGGAGCTCCAAGGAGTGGCTATTCCTTACAAAGGGCACCGTGGGCAGCGTGTCCCTTTCTGCGCGGATGGGGTATACGGGGGGTTATCCCAGGGATTTATAAAACTATAATCTGATTTTACCGTAAACCTGTTATGATGAAAAATGGCTTGTTCCAATGGGCTCTGTGCTATGCAATGAATCAGCCCCAATACACACAGAAACAGGAAAATGGAAGTGATTTGGCGTGGGCCCTACTGCGGGACGTGTAGCAGAGTCACTCTAAATCGCTATTTAAAATGCACGCGAATGCTTCCAGCGTTGGCTTTGCTGTAGCCACGGAGCCTCCTCGGGAGCCTGAGCTGCCTCCCTCCCCGGGGCTGGGGCATCCCTGCTCCACAGGGCGGGAGGAGGGAGGGGGTGCGCCTGGTTTTGAGGGACGGGAGGGCGATACGAAAGCCAGCACATCACCATTACTGCCTGACGTCTCACCCACGCCACGTGGAACACAAGAGCCAGTGACTCTGAAATAAGGGGGAAAGAAACTTCCCCCAGCTGATACCCTGAGAAAGGGGTTTCCAGAAGAACCCTGTCAAGTGACAGGTCGTTCCTGTGCCTCCTTCCATTGATGGGAGGGGACTCCATCCGCTTCCAGGTTTAGTTCTTCCTAAATGTCACTGGATAAACCTTGTGTAAAAACGTTGTGTAGCCAGAAGCGCTTCTGCCTCCTCATTGCCTTTGGTAACCAAAGAGCAGATCCCGCCTTCCTGCTCTGCCCGCGGGAAGAACATTTGTGGAAAGAAAACTTCCTCACAAATCAGATAGCTGCGGATAAAAACTCAGGTCTAGATGATCAGCTAAGCTTAATTAAACCAAAGATTGTTTTCTAGTGGTAGAGGAGGGGGAAAGGTAAGGCAGAAAGGAGAGGGAGCGGGCAAAAGTAGGATTTACTTTCCAAGGACATTAAAAACAACTGTGTTTTGAACATCGGGTGCAGCCGCCTTTTTATGGACACCGTCTTCCTTAACTTCTTCAGGTAGCAAATTGCCACACCGTTATCTTAGTGTGTCTCCTTTCTTCAGAACATGCTTTAAATCTTTTTGTATTTCCACATGCTGCTACAAAAAAAAAAAAAGGGATTTGCTTTTTAAATTGTGTGTTATTTTAGAGCCCCGCCTATGAAAGTACTGCTTAATATTGCTTCTGGTGATGTACTTGTGGATGGAGTTGTACCTTCCTGCTAGTCTTAAAATCCCCAAACCGAAATTAGTCTGGATTCAGCTTGGGAGACAACTGCTCCCAGCAGAAGTTTTCCTTTAATCACAGAATCGTTTAGGTTGGAAAAGACCTT
>NW_009269849.1:0-2681 GCF_000687185.1 Egretta garzetta
AAGGTGGAGCAGAACACTGAGTATCAGGAAGCTTGGTTTTCACAGCCATGGTGAAATACTGGGGATACAGGTTATTTCCCACAAAGATGGCTCTGTGCATTTTCAAATTTTTTCTTTCCTAATTCTTTCAATATGTCCTATGGAAATCCTATCTCATTCCCCTTCCTGGCTGCTCATCCAGCCTCATGAACTCTAGTCAATCTTAATACTCACTCAGATGTTTCACAGCAGTATAATGTAATTCATGGCAATTCACAGACTCAGAAAGCTGCAAGAAACTTCAAGAGGCCATCCATAACAGCAGGGATGCTTCTAAAGGCAGTACGAGTGTGCACATACATCATTCCCAAAAGATACCTAAGCATTTCTGAAAAACCCTCACTACATTAATTGCCAGGGAAGCATTCATTGGTTTTATTTGTTCTGTTAAAAAGGTTACTTTCACATCTAATCTAAATCTTCCTGATATTTAGGTCCATTAATTCTTATTCTATCCAGCATGGGCAGCGAGATTTTTTCTTTCTTTCTTGCAGCAGTCCCTATGTAATAGAAGACTCTTAAGTTCCTCCTCAATCTTCTCTTCTTTAGAAGAAAAACAAGCATAGCTACTCAATCTTTCATTGCCTTTTATTTTCAAAACCTTGCATTGTTATCATTGTTCCAGTGTGGATTCGCTCCAGCTAGGCCACAACTATGGATGTAATACTCCAGCTAAGACCTTATCAAAGCAGAGTGAAGCTGAAGGTTTACTTCATACATTTTGAAAGTTACACTATGTCCTGTTGATGTATCTTCTACAAAATGTTACTCACCCTTTGTTATATTCGCATGCACCGGTGACGTACTACAACCCTACATGTCTTTTTTGCACAGCAGATTGTTTCTTGCGTTATATTTGTACCTAACTGTATGAGATTCTGCATGAAAATTACAATTCTCACTTTTCCCTAATAAACGTCATTTAACACTTTTCTCAAATCGTCTTTCCCCGCTGCAAAAAGTGCTATCGATCCCACTACGCTTCCAGTACCTTCCAATCCAGTATCAATGAAAACTAAGGCCTAACCTGTTATTATCAAGAAGAATTCCACTCAATACATCTTTCAGTTTTCATAATGAACCACTGGTAAGTATTCTCCAAATACAGCAGATTCTTTTAGACCAAGTATTCCCAGCTCACTCATGAGACAATGTTAAAAACTAAGATCATCATCTGCTTCTTCTCTCTTTATAAGGTCTGTTACCTTTTCTCATCAGAAACTGTGATTGCTTTGACATAATCTTTTCTTGATATATATGTGTTTCATTTGCTTGTCTCCTTGTTATCTTCCTGGTACTTAATCATAGTCTGATTATTTGCCTAAGTATTTTTCTGTGAATTGTAGTTAAACTCACCTCATAATTTCTTGGCTCTCTTTTCTTCCTTTTTAAAAACTAAATACTTCATTTGTCCACCACTGCTACTTTTCTCCTCCTCCATTTCTCAAAAACAAATATGCACTCTGAAATTTTGCCTGCCAGTCTTGTAGGTACAAGAGAACGAAGCTCATAATAACCAGTCAATTTGAAAAAAATCTAATGTGTTTGTATTTTCTAAACTGTTCTTTCCCAATTTGATACAGACATTGTATCTTTTTATAAGTGGTATTAATTCCACTAGTCACTGATTGCCATTGAGTCTTTTGGTGGGGACTCACAGATGCAAGGCAGACATTATTTTTTCAGCACTATCAGTGGACAATTTTTTTATTCCATTAATCTGCAGATCAACGCTTTCCTTAATTTTCTCCTCACTATGAATATAATTATAGAATGATTTCATGTTAGTTAAGTTTCTTGCTAGTTGCATGACATTCTTGAGTTAGCCTCTGATTTTCTTCACGCTATACATTTCCATCCTTCCTTCCATTAAAAAAACCAATTCTGATATTAATCCTTCTTCTTGGATTTGAGGTCAACAAAGCTTTCCCATCACTGCCATCATCTTTGTCTGTTTTGTTCTCCTCACCAGTTCAAAATATTCCTCAGATCCCATTCTCTATTTGTTTACCTCATTCTTTCCTTCAGTGGCTACCTACCTAAACCTCTGCCCTTGCAATTTCTATGTGCTTATCCTGCCTTAGCTTCTTGACTCACTTAATTCCAGGTCTCTTTTGATACAATGACTAATTACCAGATTAATTTATCTTCTATTTCCACCTATTTCTTGTTCTCTGGTCCTATGATCACAGCTACAATAAAAGCAGATGCAGTATAAAATACGGTGGTAACTTTCAGGAAAGTTTTTACCTTGATATCAGAAGTGTCACGCTGACTATTGCGCCATGCTCTTGAAATAGATGAAAAAGTTCTGTCCGCATGATCAAACTTCCCACCTTGTAGATTTAGGAAAAGTGTTGTAAAGGGTTCCTAAATATATATAAAAATATTAATTAAAACCAGCAATGTATTTTTTTAGGAATTTCAGCAAAAAAAGGTATTTATTGTTCTTTTGGGGTTTGGTTATTAATGATGCTATTCTTCTAGCAGACATGGGATTAATTGCAAAGGGTTAATTCGATCATCCAAGAATGAGAAATACAAACTGAGGCTTACTTGTTCAATAAATATTTTTTATTCCTACTCCATGCATATATATTCAGATAAAGAAAAGCAAATAAAAATGAAAGAAAATATTTACC
>NW_009269850.1:0-2661 GCF_000687185.1 Egretta garzetta
CTCTTTCCCAGGGGAAGTGAAAATCTAAATTTCACAGTTACCAGCTTGTGCAGCACAAACCAGGATGGACAGGGGTTTGATTTGCAGCAATCCTGTAAGCTTCCAAAACTGTATGTCCACGTCTGGTCTTCACTAGAAATTAAATCCATGCTGGGTATGCACCGCGCTGTGCATGCATGAAGAGGACATTCTGCCCACAGCGCAAGGGGGGCACACCAGAGATCACCATGGTGTGCAGGTACCGCCTCAGTTCTACCAAAGAGAAATCATTTGGAGTGCACATCCTGCAGGACTAAAGCAAATCTGTGCCACAGGACCCCTTCTTCCACATTGTAACTGATATTCCCAATATTGTAACTGATTTCACATCACTTGGAATACATTGTTTAAGCCAGTCTAAGCAGATGGAAATCAGTCATCTTGGTTGGATGTTATGGTACGGTATTCTGAAAGAAAACTTGTCTAGTATGCTAAATTCTTGACTAATAAATTATTCTCTGAAGGAGTTTCTTCACTTCAAGAAATTAACACTCCAACAAACAGCAATATCTGTGCACCAGAGAGTTGAGTAAATAAAGATAGGGGGGAAAAAAAGACTTTGAGGAACACTAGAGGATGTGTTTGAATGCCGGGAGCAAGAGTTAATGATACTTTCACGCAACAGCTTCAAAAGTTTAAGTTTCACATCAAATTTTTGGTATTTATACCAGTAATGCCCACAATTCCCTCACACTAGGAATCCTAAAATTTTATTTTGCTTGCCCCTTGCTATGTCAGAGTCTCAGTGGGTGGCAGTCCAAAACATTCTACGGTCGGTGTCTCTGTCAGGGTGGAATTGTTTCCTAAAAAGATATTTTTACAGTCTAAGAAAAGTTAGGTTGAATTCTTTCTTTTGTCCATATGAAATCATTATCTAAAGCATTTAAAGTTCTTGTGAGACTTTCTAGAAATTTCAGCCTTTGTGCAGGTCAGGAACAAAAGCTGGAAAAAGGAGTCAGGAGAGGTAACTTTTCTGTTCCTCCCCCCTTCCAGTATCAGATGCCAACTGGAAAGGAAGCAAGAGAAACTGGGATCGGGTGGCATAGCGAGAGGCTGAAAGGAGACAAGAAATTACAGATAGGCTGCGCAAGGGGAGTGATTACATTACTGCACAGCTACGTTATAACCAGATTTCACTACTGAAGACAAAGGGACTATGACTCCCACCCCAGAGCTTACATTCTAGGAAAGCTGACCGAGCCACGTTTTACAGCATTACATCCTGCACATTTCTAGAGGGACTGACCTCAGCAGCGTACAGGGATGTGAGAGCTGCATGAGCCAGCTGAGAGAATCACAGCATTGTCATCCTTCAGCTGTAAAGCGCCTTGACTTAGAGTTACTAAGCAGCGGCGATGCATTAACGTAGGTGATGTGATGATGGATTTATTGGTTTCAGCTAGAAACCTCAACAAAATACAAGCACACTCACTTTTTCGGATACATCTTGGAGGAGGTGACCAGTCATCCTTTGTGCATGTGACTTCTCCACCTTCATGTTCAGCATAATAGTCATCGTTGCAGACATAGTTGACTCTTTCACCCTCCTTGTAAAATGTCTTCCAGCTACGTGAGAAATAACCATTTTCCAGCTGCCTGACATGACATTTTTCTAGAGAAGGAAGGTAAGTACATTTAACCACAGTAATCTGTACAGCGAGAGCTGAGGTATATTAATTCTTAGAAGACTGTCACTAAAAAAGGGCCTCCTAGCACCTTGCTGCATCCTTCTATCCCCAAAAGACGTTCATGTCAGACTGAGGATGTCTGTGAGGAGAGGAGGCCTCAGCTTGCTGCTTTAAATCTGTCTTCTAGAGTTCAACCCCTAAGTCAGTGTATCTGGATCTCTTGCTCATGCCATGCTCACTTTCACCTTCTTGCAAGAGTGGGCTGCCTTCTCCGTTCCAAATGTTATCCAAAGGGACGAGGCAACGGATCTCAGAGAGGAACCTCGAGACAAAGTGCCCAAGCCACAAAAGGAAGAGTATGTTTACAGAGAGTAGAAACTCTGTTTGTATGTGCAGCTGTGCGTGCAGATGAAAGTGGATGCATGCATGTGACCCAGAAGGCAGAGAAGAGGAACATTTCCTAGGTATTTCTTAATCTCATGGACAGTTTCAGGAGTAAAGAATCTCCAAAAGCATTGTTTCAGCCTTAGTCACTTCGGAGTGTCCCTTACCAACGGACCGTTGGAGCTCTGCAGATAGGATGACAGCCTGGGCGCACTTCCAGGGGTCAACTAAAGCAGGTCTACTTTAACAAGCAACAGTTCTTGTGCTCCATTGCCACAACTCTGGCTGCACAGACTTTTGATAATTGTAACAGAATTGAGCACATAGCGGAAACGTACTTACTGAGGCATTTTGGCTCTGGAGACCAGCCCCTTTCAGAACAGATGGTTTGATCCCAGGGTTCTCCACTTGGGGTTGAATAACCATCATGGCAGTAGTAATCAGCATGTTGCCCAAACCTCATTGGAAAGTAATAGTTTTTGAAGTGCTCCAGGGAACCGCTTAACTTGCCATTTTCTATAGCTGGGTAGTCACACGGTTTCTCTTGAAATAGAATTAACAGCAACAGTATCAACACATGTGTGACAAAAAGCTCAGGACGCAATTCATT
>NW_009269851.1:0-2693 GCF_000687185.1 Egretta garzetta
ATACATGGGCACAGTGTTTCAGAGGTAGGGAGCCTCAGGCTCCCAGTTTCCAGTCTGTCAGTCTATGATGTGCTGAAGCTCCCAAAGTGACAGTCAGGCCCAGCTTTCCTGGTTCTTTGCTGTAGAGCTGGGTTTTTGAACATCTCATGAGCCTCAGATCTTGCTGGAATTGTCTTCTGGTTTCAAAAGGCAGGCCATGGAAAAAATGGAGCCATTAGTACTTTCAGTATCATGGTTTGAACAAGACATGTCTTCTCAAAGGTATTTGCACCCATTTTCAGGCTTTTCCCTCAGGTGAAGTTTCATTCTAGGATGCTTTCTCTACGTATGGAGGTTTCACTCACACAGTAGTTTTAATTTGAAAGAACTCCGCTGACTTTTTTGGAATTAAAAAAGCATTCTAACTGACTGAGGAGACGCTTGGCCTACAAACCATTGGATGAAGGAAAAAACTGTCGGATAGCAGCACTCTGTGCTTGCTCTGCTCTTCAGTTTTTCTCTCTGTATCTGCTGTTTGTCTCTTTTGGAGACAGGATCATGAATGACAGGGTTAAATGAATATTTGGTCTGATATGGTAAAACTATTCTTATTTGCCTGCCTTTGATTCTGGATTTGTGGGATTAACAGTCCCAGCTGCGTCTTCTGTTGAAGATGGCCATTCCTACTGACTTTGCTTTGGACTCGATGTTCAGGGGCACATAGTTCTGCAAGTGCAATACCCTAGAGGGACCAAGAACTTCAGCTGCAACTTTACCAGAACAAAATGAACAAGAGTACAGACTTTTTGATAATGAAAGGCTTTCTGGTTTCTTGGCATCATAAATTAAAAGGTTTTCTATAAAATCAGCAAGAACGAGAAGAGATTACTACCTTTTGTAAAGAAGAGCTCCTTAGGGTAAGAAAAGCTATGAGAAAGAGAGCATAGAAGCAAAAACCTCCGTGTTGTACAGATTTAAGAAATGACTGAGAGATAGGTCTAAGGAAAGGCTTTAGACAAGCTGTGCAACACTGACTAAAGCACCTTTCCATCTGACAGCTCACTGAGATTCCGTGCCAGGACCTCACAGCCTGTGGCAGGCTGTGGGCAGCTTGCAAAGCAGTTAGATGAATGGCTCCCATCCTTGAAATGTTTAAACAAAACCAAGCAATCCCTTTTGCCTAGAGGAACTTTTGGTGGAAACCAGCAAAATTAATTAACCCACCTGTTTTGTGCTGTATCAAGCAGACCTTCAAATGTGCTCCAGAGCATGTGGGCACTTAGACAGGCACAAATCACCTGGGCTTGTGCAGAAAGATTCGGTGAAGGTTGGCAGAAAAAAGAAACAACAATGCAAGCGTCTTTGTGATGACAGATCCTGAGGTACATTTCAAACAAATAAAACGCTCTTAACATTAGAGAGTGCAGCTGAATAGTAGGCTGGGGATGCCTCATTCCAAATTTCAGGGCTGCTGTCAGAGCAGGTAACTAACAGAGCTCCCTCCAGCTTTGGTCTGTGTTCTTCATCACGCTGTGAATCTTTTCACGGCCTGTTTTCCCATTAACTCCTAGACCAACCACACCAAGAGCAGAGCTGCAGCCTTCCTTTCTGCTCGTGCATGCTTGCTGTTTCTGAGTTTCACGAATTTTCCTTCTTACTTTCTGGAAAAGGGATACCTTTGTGTTTGTCAGCATTGGAGAGTCACAGCAGAGAATTTTTGTATTTAGGTGGAAATTAAGTAAAGGTAAGCGGGAGGTCACATGGACAGATTTTACAAAGAACTGACTGCTTTGTCCTTCTACAAACCTTAAGGCTTTCTGCACTGCAAATTCCCCAAACCACACCTTCTGTCTGTATTGTCTGGTTGCTTCCCAGAATTGTCCCAGAAGGATGACATTGTCCATCTTCCTGTAGCTGCTTGCACTGTCTCTCTCCATTCTTCCTTACTTTGTGACTTCCTTGCCTTAATGTAATATGCCCAAGGAAACCTGTGGGGTTTGGAACTGTTCAAGATAATCCAATCTATAAATAATACAGCCACACAAAGAACACACTGGACCATAATACTTTGCACGTGATTTGGCCTAAACAACCTTGCTCTGATTTCTGAAGGGTCATTTTGTAATGTAATGGTTCACATGAATTCCTTGTCCTGAGAGGTTAAACTTCTCATGAGCGCACTGAACAAAGATAGAGCCATTCCAGACCTTCTCAAGATGAAAAGAGCCATGAGAGGACTGCACAAGTATGTGGAATACTTATTTTTCTGAAGTGATTACTTTTGTTGCCTACTTTTACAGAAAAATTAGCCTGCTGAAAAACAATTGCTGTAACTGAATTGCTGTAAATTTCACCTGCGAGGTGAAATTTACTCCAATGTATAGATTTAATGAAGTTATACATAAAATAAAACATCAGTATTGCCAGTGAGTCTTTACACCATTATTCTAGATACTTTCCATTGGTGGAAGAAATTTGTGCGGTCTTTTCTCAGTCCTACAATTACAAAGAATGCTATAAAGCAAATTAAAACGGATCTTTTCAACTCATGCAAAGAGTTAAGTCAAAGAGCAGAAATTGTTAGAGTAGAACAGGTTCTGAGCGGTCACTTGGCTACTGCCTAAGTCAAAGATACTGGATTCTGAGCACTTTCAAAAAGATGTCCTTGATTTTCAGACTTATCTCAGAAAAAATGTCATCAAAGAAAAAAAAAA
>NW_009269852.1:0-2693 GCF_000687185.1 Egretta garzetta
CCCCAGGCCCCTCCGTGGCAGTGCTCGGCAGACCCCCAGAGTTTATGCGCGGCAGGGGGCAGGGAAGGGCAGCGGTCTCCAAGCTGGCAAGGAGTGGGCCGTGAGCCCTTCAGGAGAGAGGCCCACTGCCCCAGGCCCCAGCGCCAGCCTGTGGCAACAGCGTCCCCGTGCAGGGGACAGCGAGGGCATCTGGAGCTGTCACCCCACCTCCTGACCCCCCCAGCACAGGCAAAGCCGCCGCCTTGCCCACTGCCCCCGGCTGCCCGCATGGCTTCACTTGACTGTGCCCCGCTCACCGTCTCGGGTCTCTGCGACAGCGTGACGAGGCCTGTGAGTGCCAGCGAGAGCAGCGGCAGGCTTGGGCGCCTCAGGTACCTCTGGACTTTGTAGAGGCCAGCAAAGTCCTCGGAGCTGACGCTGCCAGAGGCCAGGAGCTGAAACAAAGAGGGCAGTGAGAGAGTGGCAGCGCCCGCAGGGCTGGCACAGGGGAAGCGGGTGCTGGGCAGGTCCCTGCGGGCCCTCAGGGACTGTGTCCGTATGTCCTGGAGGAGGGAGGTGAGCGTTTTGGGGGCAGATGCCAAAGGCAGAGAGGGCCCTGCCTGTTTTCCTGGGCAGGCAGGCGGAGCCCCGAGGGTGAGCCAGGACTGGCCCGGTCACTCACAGCCAAGTGATGGATGCAGGCGTCCTCTGTGCTGGAGGTGAACACCCTGCGCAGCCGCTGGTCCTGCAGCTTGACGGCCAGCTCCCTTAAGACCTTGTCCAACGTGTGGGGCTGGGAAAGCATCACATCCCACATGGCCAGAGCAGCACTGCGGGCCCAGGGCGCTGTGTCAGCAGGGCTGCCTCGGCCACCGCACTGTGCGCGGGCCAGCCCCGCAGGACCCAGGCTGCCCTGCAACCCTGGCCCTTCCCGAGCCTTCGCTCGCTTGGAGGGCCCGCACCCCTGCCTGGGCAAGGAGGAGGGGGCTGAGCTCTAGTGTTCCCCGTGGGGCAGGGAGGAACCTGGTGGCGGGGCTCTGGGACGCCTTGGCCAGCTTTGGCTACTGCGGGCCTGGCCCATCCAGCAGGGCTGGAAAGCGTGGTGGGGTGGAGGGCCCTGCTCCTCGGGGCTGTCCTGCCGTTTTCCGTGGGGCTGGCGGCCACAAAGTCTCCAGGCCCCTCTCCCCACGCCGAACAAGCCCACGGGGGCTCTTGGGGGCAGTACCTGTCACACGATGGAGAGAGCTCCAGGAGGCTCGTGACCACTTTCCTGGGCCAGCGGTCGGTCATCAGGAGGAGCAGCGGGGCCAGGCTCTTCTGAGCGGATGCCGTGCAGATGCGCTCCATGTTTCCATGGATGCACCTCACAATCTTTTTCACCTGGAGGGCACACGGGTGAGGATGCTGCTGCCACTCGAGTGCAGGCCTTTCCTCAGCTGCCTCTGAAACTGCTGCCCTTGCCATCCTGTTCTGCTGGCTTAAAAGGGCCTCAAGGTGCCTGAGGCCCCGGGCTTGGGCAGGGAGGCAGGGAGGGAGGGATGGAGGGAGGACACCTTCCGAAAAGGCTCCAGGGCAGGGCAGGGCAGCCACAGACGGCTTACCTCCGTCAGCCAGGAGGCGGGTTCTGCCAGGGCCACCTCCAGGATGCTGCTCGCCGCCTCCTCGTCGTAGGCGCTTGAGTCTCCCATGGCCTCGATGGCCACGAGGACGATGTCTGCCCTCTCCGAAGGCTGGAGGTATTTTCCAAACGCCTATGGGAGAGAGGGTGGGAGGGAAGGAGGGCGGAGACGTCACACCGAGCGCCCCGATGGTGCTGCTGAGCTGAGCAGCGAGAGCAGCTCTGGCGAGAGATGGCCCCGCAGCGCTGGCAGCAGCGCTGGCAGGAAAGGTGGAAGCAGGGTCTGCAGTCCCTGCGCGGCGGAGGATGAGAAGAGAGGGCCCTCGGCGGGAGCGGGGAGAGCTGGGGCCGTGGGCAGAGCGTGCTGGCCCTACAGAGCAGCAGGGCTTGCTGGCGGCCAGGAGGGCTGGAGCTGCCGCTGGCACGCTGGAGTGCAGCCCTTTGTAGTCCCTGCTCGGGGACAGCAGCAGCCCTCTCGCCAGGGACAGTGAGGACGCCGTGCCAGCCCCGCCGATTCTGGAGCCGTGTGCGCACACAAGGCTCCTGCTGATGGCGCGGACAAGAGGCCCAGCCAGGGAGGAGCTCATTACCATTGCGATGCTGCTGGTGCTGGGCCTGGAAAGCCAGGAGGTGTTCTCAGCTTGCCTTTCCCTCTCATGCCGTGGGAGGACGTAGCGTCTTTGCCAAGCAGCTTGCGAAATGGGGACAAGAGCTTTGAACTAGGAATGGCTGAGGAGGGAGGTCAGGGGAGGAGGTGGTGGACAGGGCTATAAAGCAATGGGGGAGAGGGGATGGGAACAAGAGGGAGCTCAGGGGTGATGGAGGTGGACGAGAGGGCCCCTGCCTCAGGTGTGCGTGTCCCGGCCTGGGACACTCAAAGGCAGAGAGCTCCGCATGCAGTCACACAAGTAAAGCATGGCTGGCCTAACTGGGAGGCGGGGGACAGCTCGCCTGGCCGAGAGCTGCATGCACGGGTGCAAGCTCTTTGGGAGAGATGGGGAAGGGGAGGAGGAGGGGTGCCTTGTAGCTGGGGGAGCAGCTCAGGCAGAGGGGACAATCAAGAGTCTGAGAGAGCAGAGAGGCAGCGCTGGTGAGA
>NW_009269853.1:0-2694 GCF_000687185.1 Egretta garzetta
GGTGGAGAGTTATGTACCATTCCACTTACAAGTTCTCTTCCAGACTGAACACAGTAAACACAAATTTATTCTGATTCTTGAATATACTTAAACATGTCATTATACTGAAATTAAAGGAATGATCCACATACGTTAGCTGGATAGAAATCTAAGTGAAGAATCAACTAATTAAAGAATACTTGCCTATCTATGTCTCAACAACTGTACTTGTAGATAGATTCTCCTCAGAGGGATTAGAGGTCAGAAAATCATGATGGAGAATGCTCTCGTAAGAATGAATCCAATGTGACTTTCTCAGTAAAAAGGAAACCTTAGAAAGATGAAAAAACCTCTCAGTCTTCTTGGCAACTGAAAGTATTGGGTATCTTGTAGCTCATAGAATGGTGTGTGTTTGAGATAGTTATGTATTCATGTTTCCTAAAATATTTTATGTCTATATGAATAATATAGTTTCTCTTTAGAGAAAATTTTTCACAGCCGCAGTCTCACCAAATAACACATCACATCTTCCTTGCCTCTTCAAACCATATTCCATTACATGTTCTGGCAGATGTCATATCTAACGTCAGTGAAAAATTAAGTAAAACAATACTTCAGTTCCTTGTCCTTTAAATAGTTCTATATAGCTGGATAAAGATTTCAGTACTATTTGATGTCTTAAATGACATAACTGCTGACAGTAAGATTTAGTTATAAGTCTTTATAAGTATAAAATAAATGATGTATACAAGAGGAGCACCACAAAATAAAAAGAAATGAATACAGGTGTAAACAATAAAAATGTTAAAGTGTCATTCTCTAAGAGAAAAAAAAATAAAATTAAATGTTCATTTGTGTAATAATTTATTAGTGGATTGAGGATTTAATCCAGTTTATCTGTATTCACAATTTAAAGCACAATTTTCAAGTGTAATTTACAATACATGGATTATTCTGATTACATGCACCTTGGTCTTTTACAGTATTCTGTGAATTGCAGCTCTATGGATTTTCCTTCCTATCTGTTTTATTGGGGAGAAAATGGATTTCAGATGGTAAAAAACAAGAAGGAGAGCAGGAAGAACATTGATCTGGATTAATAAGGATTTAATACAACCTGATATTTCAAAACACAAGGTCACATGTTTAGAAACTAATGGACTGACAAACAGTTGCATTATCAGAAATTATCATAAAGAGATGATATCAGAAGAGGCATCACAGGGTGATTAATATTGATCATAAGGTAATGAAATGACAGATTTGGTCTTAGAATGTTTCAAGGAAAGTTTTCTCAGGAAACAGAGGAAGTATTACTTTTGGTTCATAAGACATTGACATTTCTTCTGGAATTTTACATGGGTTTTGAGTCACTTACATTCAGAAAGGTAAAAGGTGAATATAACTGAATGAAGACACTAAAGAGTAGACAGAAAAAGAGCATAGTTTGATTACCCTAAGAAGAAGAACGGCTAGAGGGATAAACAGCTGAGAAAAGATCTTAAAATAAAGAAAAATTGGTGATCTGGGAACAGGTCGGTATGGACTAGTTCTGAATAAATTTAGGCTAGACATTTGCATTTGGTGGAACCATGAGGCTCTGACATGAGTTTTCAGTGGGAACAGGGGGGTCAAAAAACCTATGTTGTTTTAAGATGGATCATGATTGTTATACCAAAAGGAACATACAGTGTAATTATTCATGAGAGCATTTGGATTCAATAAGCCAGGAGTTTTCTTCAAGCCATAGCATTCTAGCCTGAAGTATGACCTAAATTCAGAGCCATCTAGTCTTTTAAAACTGTATTCTGACGCCATCTTTATTGCCAAACCTCCTCAACTGCATCTGCAGCGTAGTACGCTATTTCACCTGCAAATGAGATTCAGAATCCCTAAAAAATTGTCAGTACTTGAAATGCTTATAAAGGACTTCACTGAATAAAAAATAGCCCTGTTTCAGCATTAAAATTCAGAATCAAGTGACACTTCACACTTTATTCTGTTAATTTTAACAGAGTTACGCTGTTATCTTTAAATGTGTAGAACAGAGAATTTTACATATTCTACAGAAACAAGTATGAGATCTCAATCAGGTGTAGTAGTCTATGATAATCTATTCCTACTTTATTTTTGTTAACATGGTACACTGAAGTAATTAATGCTGTCATGGATTATCCTACGTACACTCCTGATGACAAAACTTATTGATATATCCATCATTCTTCTAAAGTCTACTCATTGTGAATATGCTAAAACAACATTGCATTAACAGGTTTGCTAAATAATATAACATCAGCCAGAGAGTTTGCAGATCTCTCAGTTCTTAAAATATCTAATCAAGAGAACTGCACTCATGCTTTTTGGCACTAGTTGTAAATTATGCATAACACAGCATAACATTAAAACATTAACATAATTTAACAATACCAATCTATCAGTTCCTAAGTGAAAGAAATAAAGGTGTTGTATCTGAATGTCATGATTTGATTCACCTACTTTGTACATGTTTAAGACTTATAGTAATAAGAATGATTATTCAAAAATTTTAGACCTTTGCTAAATGCCCTTACTTCTTTTAACTCTGTAATAGATTTATTACATACAAACCTTCATTTGTTGATTTTTTTTTATCCAAATGACACACTAAGTAATGTCTTTTTTTAACCTACAAAACTGTATAGTTAGCTAAGACTAGCTGTTTTACACAGAAAAAAA
>NW_009269854.1:0-2707 GCF_000687185.1 Egretta garzetta
ACTGCTCACAAACCAGCCAATGAGACTCCAGTTAGGTCAATGAAAAATTTTCCTTAGCTATTTGATCAATACTTAGGTAGAAAGACAGTCCTCAGATCAGTAAAGAGGATTTTAAAATGAGTCTTGATTAATTTAAACAAATTATAATAAAATAATTTTTAACTTTAACTGGGGAAAATCCATGTTTTATTCTTTATTTTGTTCCTATTAAAAATACATGTTACTTCTATAATATGCATTTGAGAAACCACAGCATTTTAGCCAGAGCTCCTCAGTACTCCTCATTTTCTGTTTTTAACATGCTTTGCACCTCTTGATGTGAGTTTTCACCTGGATCACTTCATTAACTCCGACTGATTGTACAACCTCTCCCGAGGCAATCACTTAAGCCACTGTTGAAAAAGCTCTTGGTAGAGAAGCAGCACTCCCCAATGTGAACTTCTGTCCCACTGACTGTTTACAGATTTTATGTAAGGAATGTATATACTGAGATAAGCAAACACTCAGTAGAACAAGGACTAGGACATGGTTCTCATTTACTGCTGGCAAGCTTACCACTGCTAGATGAAGAGCATAGTTCTCATTTAAATACTAAATTTCTATGCCAAACAGACACTTCAGTGAAAGGAGCCAAGAGCTGTGTTCCCTTCTTTCCTATTCCACCCAAGTAGCGGCTAGCTGGTGTATTAGGATGCTTCCTCAGGTCTCTGGGCATGAAGTGGGGCATATCCTTGAGAGACACAGCTCAGAAGCATAGGAAGAAATTAAACCCAGGTCTGTCTCTTCCTGCATGACGGTACTGACTACACAGCTAATACCCATCTCAATCACAGCAGGACTGACAGCAGCAGAGACTGGTGTGCTCCTGCATGGACAGCCCTGAGCCACCAGCAGCCCAGCAGAGCTTTAGCAAGAGCTGGATGCCAACTGCTCATCGTGGGCAGATAGATGTGCTCGTGAGCACCTTCACAAGCAGGTGCTTTATTAATAGTGAGGCGTTAGGCAGAGGTGGCTGTGGGCTTTGGCTTTTTCACAGTCAGTGCAGTAGCTAAGTTAGCATTCTGAGGATCACAGTTTTTGACTGAAGAACTTAAGCCATGAGTGGGTTGGTGTGTACCACAGGAGCCCATGAATCTACTCAAATGGTAATTCCACATGAGGAAAAAAACTTACTTGCTAGCGATGATCTAGCTCTGGATGATCTAGATCTTTCTTAAGAAAGGTATTCACTGACCTTGGAAAAGGTTAGTGTTTACCAACTTTCTACTCAGCTGAGAAATTTTCTGTAATGGCCTTTAAGGGTATGTGTTTATCAGTCACTCTTTTGTTAGGTGCAAATGTGAGCCTTTGTGAAAAGGCCACATAATGACTCTTGATATTTACTGTTTCACAAAGGTTTCTGTGAAGCACCTGTAATGAACTGCATATCTATTTGAAAAGTAAGAGTTCTCATGATAACAATTATTATAAAAGTATCTGTATTCAGAGTAATGTGCATATGAAGAAAGGAGATCAATTCTTTTTTTGGCATCCATAAAAATTCAGAACAGGTCCAGTGATAAAATATGCCATAGATTAATAAAAGTCTAAAATTATGCAGAAATTCCCAGGTAAATGTATATATGCCAGAAATCAGGCTAGGTTACATACGACCCACTTAAAAAAGTTTTAGAGTGATGGTGTACTTCACAGACTGTGAGAAAATTTGTGTTATGTTTTGGGGTTTTTTTTGTGTGCCATTTCCACTACTGGTGCACTGCAGATGTGTAAGTAATAATCAAGACCCCTAGGAGCTTAACTTTCATTACACAAGTTGATGCCTGGAGCACACATGGACACATCTCCCCTGAAAAAAGATCACATAGAATTGAAATCTACTCATCTCATGCCTGTTCCAACATATTTTTTAGCCTCACACTAAGCCTTTAATAGGACAGGCTTGCTTGATGCAGTTCTAGATGCTTTCTGTAGCAGGAAATAATAGTGCTTTTAAAATGCAGTCAGCTGTCTGCAGAGCACACAAACAGTCTACCCAATGAGCAGAATATTAGAGCAGTACCCTGCCTCATTTAAAAGCTAAATCTATTGAGGTCTGCAGAAATAGTGCTAAAAAATCTTTCACCGGTAAGAAATGTAATCGCTTCCGAAAGTGTGAACCCCCAGATCTGCTGAGACAAGGGAATTTCAGACCTTGATTGTAATCTGATTACGAACAAGTCACATTATCTTTGGTGTCTGGAAAGTGAGCCCAGTGTCTTGCATTTGGTTGCAAGATTACCACTTGCATCCTGTCAGAACAAGAGGAATCAACAGAGGCAGATGAGAGTTAAACTCTGAGTTGTACCAGAGAAAGCTGTAAGAACTCACAGCTTATGTATATTAAAATATTTTTGAGTAAGTAATGCAAACAACAGGGTAAAAAGTGAAGAAAGTAAATGGTGAGCAGGAGGAAAGCAGTTTGTGTATGTTTGGGAGCTGTGAAGGAACTGAAGGAATGCCAGGGTTGAGTTAATTTCCTATTCACTACATTCCCTAGCCTAAGAATAGAATAAAAGTACAAAACACATACATCTCTTTGAAAAGTAGACCTTGGAATGTCAAACAAAAGCAATCAGTCCGAACGGGAAACACTAATGCCTGGGAAATAGTAAGAGGAACTACTCCACAGAAGAAAGCAAGTACTTAAAGGGGGCCTATAGGAAAAATG
>NW_009269855.1:0-2713 GCF_000687185.1 Egretta garzetta
GTCACACTACCAATTATCAAGCTGCTTGTTGTTAGTAACGCATCTGACTTGCTGCAAGCTCCACCATTGCCAAAATGAGGTCTCATTGTAAGACTTGAGGTACATTGATCTGCTTCTCCCATGTGAATTCAATGGCTGTCAGAACTGAGGCAGATCTAAACACTGTCCAAGATCCGTTAAATGAAATACTGAAGGAACTATCAATTCCATTTGATAAAAGGTGGTGAGATTTGGTAAACTGCCAAGTTTTGAAACTGAAGTTTTCCTTTCCCATATCCATATAATTGAGTCACTACTAAAATGCTGTTTCACTATGACCTGCTTAGTCAAAAACACCACACCCTGAAATATTTCCTTCTCCTAAAGGAAAAAACTTCAGCTAGGTTCTATGTAATCTCTCAGGCACCCCAGCTGAAGTTCATCTTTCAAAACCATCTAGAAAATCAAAGATATCTTTTTTCAGGCAGAAGAGAGATTAGTTATGTTTCTCTTAAACAAGAGATATAAGTTTCACATAGAAGCAGCCTGTCCTTACCTGAAATTCATTTATGTATTGTGCCATTACAAATTCATGCCTTTCACTTGCTGAAGGCTCTGCTAATATATCAGGCAGACTTTTTGAAACTTGGCTTTTCTTCTGAGAAGCAGTGCCATTTAGGTGACAGTCAAAACCAATATTACCAGGCAACTGGAACCTCTGGTCCTGAGGACCAAATGGACCCATCACTTCATCTGGCCATACAGTTCTTGGACCTGCAAAAGTCAAGGCCTTTCTTTAGTCATCACATTTAAAAAGAAGGTGGGGAAAAATAAAGGGGGGAGAAAAAAAAACCCTCTCCCATACAAATATCTGTATTTGATCACAACCATATACAAACAAAGTAACCGCAATGCACAAGTACAAGGGTGGGCTCTGACATAAAAAGCACACTTCAGAATTCCCAGTTTTATATGGGGTGCAAAGTTCTGATAGCACACGAATACAAAGAAAATGAATTTGCTTTTTCTTACATAAATCAGGAGGTGTAGCAGCAACATGAGGCTCATCTGAGCCAGAGGAACCTGCTGTAGAAAAAGCCCTGGGATTTACAACTCTTTTGACTAAGGAATAAAACCCTGGTAGGTAGGTGACCAATCTTGCTCTGTTACAGAGCACCTGAGAAGACAAAAACAAAATAAGTATTACATACTGCCAGCAAAAATATTACTTTAAGTACAGCTTTGTGGATCACAAGAGAAATCCTCGCTTGGTAATTAAATTACAACTTTAATTATGATCAACTATGTTTCTGTAAAATCAAGTTTTAAAAGTATTTTATCATTACTTTTATAATTTACTAGTAATAGTATTCTAAGTCAAGGAAAAGCCTCAAACACACTTACTGAAAGGTCTTCTCGTGGTAGGAAAAAAAACCCTGAGAAGTTAAATAGCACCACTGAAACCCCACAACCTAAACTACATTACGAATGAGGATTGTTTCCATGACTATTTCCATGCATGTCATTGTTTCTATGACTGCCACAATTCAATCACAGGACTGATTATCAGAAATACCTAGAAATACTGTTAATTAAGTAAATGCTGATATCCAAGACTTTTACCTTGAAGGCCAAAGCACAAGCGTTAGCCAGCCTATATTCCTACTTCTTAAAGACTGGAGGGAGACACAAGATAGTATCACCCCAGCTACATCTTGTAGCTTCCATCTAGAAGCACACGTGCATCATGCTTACATGTATTTCTTTGCCAGCAAAGTGCATGTACTAACAGCTCTGAACTACACAGGGAGATATGCCCATCAAAACAGGTAGGTGTGGTAATTTCAGCTTCTTTCTTTCGCTCTCAAAATCCATAAATGTTCAACACGTGCAATACTTAAGGTAGGGCAGCCAGTGGTTTTTAGATTTGCAAACTCCTTGCCTTCACATCTTTATAAACAAATGTTTCTGCAAACAGGTCAGTATCATGGGCAAAATGCCTGTAAGCCATAAAGCCTTTATGAATTCTGTGGTCTTGGAATACCCCACAAAAATCTGCTTCCCACCGCAGTCGTACTGTCAACGTAACTTTCAATTGCTGAAGGTGATTCTGTCAGAAGCTGATTCAGCCACACAGTCAACAGCAAATGATGCAATGCTATCCCTGCGAGCGTGCAAATGGTCTCAACAACGGGGCTGCAAGGAGCTCAGGCTCCTCACCATGAAGATTAACTCTGAGGCCCAATGACAGTATCTTAAGTAGTAATATAAGCAACCATTACTGGTTTTTGTTGGGTTTGTGTGTTGGCTTGGTTTTTTAGAGAAGAAATATCCAGGTGATGCGATTAAACTGAAAAGTCTGATCTATTTTTTATACTCTAAAAATGGATTGACAGCTTTCATGATGCATTTACACACGCATAACAAAAAATAACCAATCATACGCTCAAAATATTAGAATTAGAAGTGCAATTTAAAAAAAAAATTAAAGACTACTGAACTCTAGCGCAGCATTACCAATACCCTTGACTACAGTTGCACAAAAGCACGCATTACTGGAAAATATAAATCCCATCTGCTATCACGTGTGCTTTCATAAAACTTTATTTTCCAGGCGAGAGAAAGAAATTCTTTTGAGAAACTCACATAAAGGGATTTTCCTTAAGTGCCGTATTCTTGATTCTAGAAAAGTTTGTGCGTGTGTACACTAAATATATATGCAACCAGGTTACTT
>NW_009269856.1:0-2714 GCF_000687185.1 Egretta garzetta
GAAATTATACTATAGGAAACAGTCCTGTATGGTGATAAATTAAGTGTGTTAGTAATAAAACATGTGGACACTGATTGAACACAGGGCCCATGAATAGGAGCTTGCTAACGGGACGTGGATGTTGTGTCAGAGCTGATCTGTGGTTGTGGTGCTGGTGATGTGTGGCTGGTACGATGGCTGATTACTAGTTCAGAATGGTAACTAGTGGCTTCAAACTATGTTTCAGAGGGGTGCGTGGAAGCATTTGCCCCAGTTTGCTTGCTGGGTGCGGTAGTATAGCCTGGGTTCTAAGATGTGGGTTGTTCCTACTTCAGAAAAAAAACAAACTCAAAACTAATGCAGCTGTCTAGCATAAAGATGTAAAAATAAAACACAATTGGTTTAATTATGCTTATCTAAAGTAGGAAATAGGTTTTTTTCTATTTATGTAGGTGATGGACAATGTTGGAAGCTTAAAAGTGCCACCACACCAAGAGTGTATACTGAGTAGCACAGTGAGGAATGGATTTTTACTTATTTTAAAAAACATTTTCAGAACCTCTTGAGGTGATCGTGTTGACAGCGTATTCTAACTTTATTCCTTCACCAAAACCAATCCTCATCATCAAAAAGCAGACTCCTGCAAAACAAAGGAAAGACTTGACTTTACTGGTTCTGTGTATGTGACTCCCCAAAGTGATTTTTCATAGGTTATAAATAATAGCATCTATGAGAACTCAATTAGAAGGCAAAATGTTTTGTTCCTTCACTTCAAATCTGATAAGCAGTAGTTGAATCCTATCGTGTAAAATATATGTATATTTTATTTGGACAGAAGTATTGCGGGAAGAATGCCAGTACTGGAATTTATATTTTTAGGTGATTTATATATGGTTATTTTCTTCATACTGGAACATTCATTGTAGTGACAGCTTAGTCCTCTGATTAGCAAGCAGGCTCTGTGGGGGTTAGCAGTGGTATTTAAGGACACTGATACTCCAGAGCGTCTGCTCTGTCCTCTGCTGGAGGTTACTGTCATAGGGATATCGGAGTGAAATGTCTCAGCCACACCAATTCACAGTTCAGCATAAACCTCCCTTCATTTTAAGCTTTAGCCCTTACATAGGAGATATTTGTTACTAGTTTATAAGGAGAGGTTTACAGATGCTTAAGGAAATCTAAGTGTGCATGAAAACTTTAGGAAATTTTTGTGGGATTTTACATTTTCACATACATAGAAAATACACGTCCTCTGAGGCCATGAATGGGAAATTCCCTTTCCTGCCCTGGTCTATGGGAAGTGTCAGAAACGCTGTCTAGACAGACAGCAGCAGGCATTAGGGCTCGTGATCCCAGCATAGCTACCCGTTCAACTGGAACAAGCTTGTGAGGAACTGAATTTGGACTTGGGATCCTGTTTTGTAAGGGGAAGTTAGGCGCTAATACCAGTTTGCTGCTTCCTCCCATTCCTCTTAGGAATGGTTCTGTATTTCACTTTCTTATTAGTGCCCTCCCACCACTGCTTTCTTTCAAACCGTCATGAAAGGGAGATTTTTTTTAAATAAAGTAGTGGAAATAGTGTCACTTAATTTTAAGCTGTAGGATTTTAGCTTCAACCCTTTTTAAAAACTGTGTTGAAGTCTTTAAGAAAGCCAGGAAAGTGGTTTGGGTGTTGTCATTTTTAGGACTGCAGAAATGTAGGGGAGGAGCTGGAAATGAATGTGTATGCTAGTTTTGTCTTAAAATGGTTTTCTAAACACAGAAAAATTCAGAGAGATGTCGGTCTACTAAGAAATTGCTTTTGGCTACAGCACCTGCTTTGATTCTCTAGTCTGTGACCCGAGCAGGGGTTCTCTGTGGCATGGCCAAGGCTATAAGCCTGCTACCTGGTCATCTGGTTGTGGGCTGCAGGTTAAAATAATGCCTCGCATCACTCTTCTTCCCCTCCAGTGTCCTGCAAATTGTTTTGTCTCCTAAATGTAGGTTTGTTTGGGTTTGTTTTTTTTTTTAAATAAAGTGGACTGGCATAATGTAATATTTTCAGTAGTGTAATCTGAAATTGTGTCGAGTCCACCATTAGAGAACACTGTTAGGTGAGTACATCACGCCGAAGACGACAGTCTGGAGGGAGGTATTGGAAGGATGTAGCCAGGGAGAAAACTGCTGAGCAGTTTGCCGCCTTTGGGTTTAAACAGAGATTGCAGTAACGATTGGCTTTGGAACAGTGTTAAAGCTGAAAAGAAAATGGCTACCAGAAATCATTGTTGCTACAGTAACAACATGGCTTGACTATTAATGTGCTGCTTTAACTACTGTTGGAAATGTGTGAGATACTGCTTTTAGGTGAAAGAGTCCTTAATGGCAGCAGAGATTTAAATGCATTTAGATATTAATGGATATCATCGGGCTTCTGGTTTTAGCATACCAATCTATTTATTGGAAAAACTAATTTCTAGTAAATATTTTTTAAAACCTAATTACTGCTTTTTTCTACCCCAAAAATTGCTTAACAGTTTTAAATTATATTAATAAACTTAATGTCCTTATAAAACAACTTGCAGAAAAAAAAAAAAACAAACCACAGTACAGAGTATTGATCTCTTATGGTAATAATTTAAAAAAAAAAAACAAAAACCAACCTGGTACTATTTCACAAAGTATGTGGTATCTGGTAACGTAATTCTGGCTTTCAGAAATTAAGCCCTTCATGGTTTTGGGTTTGTGTTTTTTTTTTT
>NW_009269857.1:0-2696 GCF_000687185.1 Egretta garzetta
TTATGCCTGAACACATCGGACAGATCCCAGCTCCTGAATGGTCCCGTTCCTCTTTCCTCCTCTTCTCCCCATCCCTGCTACAGTCTCATGGTTCCTTCTCTTTCTGTCCCTCCTTCTTGCTTCCCATTTAGTTTTTTACTGAGGTGAATCAGCTGCTAGTCCCCTAATTTTTCATTTTATTAGGTTAGTTTAGAGTTGACTCAGACCAGCAGAGGATCTGAAGGGTATCAAAACGAGTGCAAGGTGTGTGTGTGGCAGGAGGAGGGGGAGAGAGGGAGAAGAGCCTCCTCCTTTTCATCTGGTAGATGGGCTCCAGGATCACTATGCACCTTCTCCATAAACACCATGTCTAACATGTCAAACAATAGATTTGGTTGTAACTGCAGCATCTACAACTGTCGTGGCTGTTCGGAAGCAGCGAGGCTGCAGTACCTGTTGTGAAGACTGAATTAATTGCCAGCTGTAACATGATACAACACACATGTTGTTCTACCACCACTTAAAAACAAATAGGCTTTGCACATTCTTCCTCTGTGGAATTTACTGCCTGTGCTTTTTTGGGTATTCATCCTATATTGGCTATGAAAATAGAGCAAAAAGTATGTATTCCTACAGACAGAACCGCCCCGGTTTCAATTGTATCATCCTGCATCTGTAAACAAAGCTTACAGCAAACCTCAAGCAACAATTTTAATCATGTGTTACAGTACAATTATTCTCCTGTATATGTGGCTAATAAAATTTTTGCCACAGGACCTTCAGAAAATTGAGACAGGGTAATGGAAGCCAACTGGAGTGTGCAAGTGAAGGAGCACAGTGCAGTGCTAAGAAGGTTTGGGAAGGAGGAAGAAGGGACTGTGTTGTGGTGCCTATTGAGGTGCCAAGTTCCTGACCAACAGTGATAAATGGGAAGGGAAATTCGAGGTTTGGGAAGCAAAACAACAGCTGTCTGCTGTGCAGCTGCCGTCCTCTGCACCTCTTCAGGACAGTGGTAGGGACTCTTGTCACTGGCAACAGGCACAGACAAGGTGTAATGCTATGACCTTGCCAGGACTTGCCAGCCTGAGGCCAGCACAGGGAGACTAAGCAGTCGCACCAGGTAGCCACGCAGTCTTTTTGGCTCATTAGACTACTTGCGTGCCAGATGTTTTGTGGGAGAGACAATTCTTTGTGGACTTTGTTACTGCCCGCAACTCTGAGCTGTGCTGTAGCTAGCAAAACTGTGTTAAACATGTGGGTATGAAATGTGCTGGAACAGAGAGTAAAGTAAGTTACACGGGAATAAAGTTGCAGTACTTTCCCCCATCTCTGATGACAGGAGATCGAGCAAACAGTGTTTCATGAGGTAATCCTAACAGCTTGTTTCAGAGAAATAGTGTCAAAAATGAAATTTACCCTGGAGACATCCTGCTCACGATGGCGTTAGCTGCCAATCAAGGCTTGGACGTTCCAAGGTGCTGAGAATCTCTGAGAATCTCTGAGAATCTCTAGTGCAAATAGGGGAAGAAATTGTTGCAGGAATTTGTTTAAAATACAGCTTTTTTTGAAACCAAGGAATTATGAACTGTTAAAAACCCCTCCAATTTATGTAGGTATATTTTAGTGAAATCAGAAGCTTTTTGTCACTAGACAGCAGGCAAGACATTTCACTTCTGGTAGCAGAGGAATCTGAATACCCCAGGGAACCCTAAGTAACAAAAACTTCAGCTGAACAAACACACCATTCATTTCAGTGGCTATCTAATGGAGCAAGACAAAGGAGTTATGTAAATGTAGTATCAGTTGACTCTGAAAACGTGGATCCAGTTTATAAACACAGAACTGCTTTGAGCATTCTTATTCAGGATTTGGATAGAAGGAATATCAACATAAAACTTTGGCAGAAAAATAAGTAAGCCCCCAACCAGGAATGCACCTAAACTGGTACCTCATTGAAGTGAAGTGGGAGTAGCTGTAATATTTAAAACTGTCATTCAAGATAATCCATCTAAATCTGTCAATGGGATACGGCATCTGTATC
This sequence comes from Egretta garzetta, assembly GCF_000687185.1. NCBI lineage: Eukaryota > Metazoa > Chordata > Aves > Pelecaniformes > Ardeidae > Egretta > Egretta garzetta. The sequence continues at coordinate 2,021 of NW_009269857.1, forward strand.
CAAATGAAAGTGAAAACCATGTGTGTGGCTATTGCCTCCATGCTTTTGGCTGTCACCTCAGCATTGATCCCGTCCAGTTCTAAAGTAAATTATGAAACAAGAATGATTGAGTCCTGGTTTATCATATTCTTTTCAACTTCTCAATAGGTCTTTTCAGTAGCAGGTGAAAAAGATGACTTTGCTTGCCTTCTAAAACTTATTTTTGCTCCTAAAACTGCATTCCACAAACTCATTTTTCCCTGTGAAACTCAAGCCAGATTCATTTTGCCTCTTGCAAAAGTGGTAACAAATAATCTGCAATTGGCGCTTTGCTGCTGAATCTGTAAATGATGCGTGAGCAAGGACAGAGTCCAACTCATATTGCTGTAGGTGAGCTGGAGCTGCTGAGTTGCTTATCATTTATTTCAGCCAGCAAAGACGGCAGATACGAAACTGCATGTGCACAGGAAGGATCGCTTGAGTCAGAGCAGGCCATTTTGTTCAAAGGCAATGTTCAGTGTAAAACTCCATTTTATTCTGCTCCTAGGAGGGGAAGAGAAAAATACTGTAATGCTTATATTGTTGTATAAATCAAATGTGTGGCTGCAGTTTGAATGTGGTGGTCTGGCTTTTAAACTTAATCCTTGAAAAAAAGATTAAGGAGATACCAAATTCAGCTGATCGAGAAGCAAATACA
>NW_009269858.1:0-2745 GCF_000687185.1 Egretta garzetta
AAAAACCCTTAGCTATTATGAAAGGCTCATGATGGAAACCTTGTAGCATGTGACATGCCTCAGGCATATTCAAATTTCTGTTTGACATTTTCAAGAATACCATAATCTAACATGACTGACAAGCTGTACTGCAGAAAATGGAGCTTGAAATAAACCCGTGTTTTATTAAGTGCCACTATAGATAAAATAGTTGATTGTACTTTATCTTGTATAATTCCTAAAAAATAACACTGTGAAGGCTGCTCACTGTCAGGGTACTTAGATCACTGTTGCATGGCACCTGAAGAACTAAAATGAGGCAAAAATGTGCACTCTACTGTTAAGAGGTGTGTTAAGACGGCATGTTAAACTTATTTTCATGTGTGGAAACCCCTTTGATATTTATCTGAACACTGTTGAGTTCTTAGTAGATTTAATTAACCAGTTCCCTGGTTCATTCTTTTTTGAAGTGTTTTGCTAAAGAATTAGGGGGTTTATTCAGATAATCCAAGTAAACCCCATTAGCAAAGTTTTGATAATTAATCCGTATGAACAGAAACAACCTACAAAGCATTCTCTGAGTTTTACTAAGTTTCATGAGTCCCATTTCTCTTTGGTTGCTGGGAAGAGTATTCATGAATCCAAGCTGCAAGATTAATTTCACTGAATCGGTGGCAAAGATAATTATTTTCGTTGCTCCTGAAAAGTAAAGCCTTACTGCCTGTTTGTTTTCTGTTTTACATTTGTAACTTCTTTAAGATGGCAAAATAAAATTACTAACAGGTGTTAAATGTAAGTATTGCCGAAAGTATCTGTTAAAACCAATAAAAAACCATTTGTCAAAAATTCCTTTTGATATTACAAGACCTCTAGCGCATGCATTTGTGCAGCTTGTGCTCATTTACATGTTATGCAATACAATTCACCTTTTTGTCTGCTTAAACTTAAATTACCTTATATTTTCCTGTATTTAAAATATCAAAAGGGTCACAATGACTTTCTAAATATTTTATCAAAGCTCTTTAGGGCCACAGTGACTTAACTGATCGTGATTGGCATCATCACAAATCATTGATATGTGCTGTATTGAGACATACTCATCAGAGTGTCAAACCTTCATCACACTTCTTTGAACAAAGTCAGTGTTACAGACTGACACAACACAGTACCTCATTGCTCATTACCTAATTAATAAAAAAAGGCTTCTCTGGTGTCAAAGGCACATCATTCCTCCTGCTATTCTAAGAAACACAACAGCCACCCAGCTGTACAAATAGCTTTCTACTAACTTCAGTGCAATGCCCAAACCCTTCTGTATTACCAGCACAGTTATTTCTATTCAGCATTTGTAATTTTACCTGAGCTGTTTTTTTGGGACATGGTAATCCAATGAAAATAGAGAGAATTTTCATGTTTATATGAATCTAAACTGACTTCTAATATATTTAGATAATAATAACAATTATTATTATTGTTGCTCTAGGAAATGATGCACTTCTCTGTATCACAAAGTAAAATTGTTACTCAGGAAATCAGAATTACAAAAAAAAGTGTATTATTGAAAAGATTATAAAACTACAGACTAAATGCTTAGTGAGACTCCTTGATTTCAAGTTTCAAAATTCCATTTAATCTTCATAGATTGCATATATCCTAGATGATCTAAATAGTAAAGCTCTGTTACAAAGAGTGTGGTTCTTAAAGATATTCAATAACATTAAAGCTGGGATGACATTTCATTTCAATTATGCCTGTAGGTGGAAGAGATATTTCTTTTAGTTCGGAGAGCAACTGAAATCCTAGCTTAAGTTAAGTCCTGGTGTCACTGCTTTCACTGAGGTTACTTTGAGAATGATAATGACCCATTTATTTTCAGTGGGACATATTAAAGAACTGTTCTAAATTCTAAAGCATTTTGAACAGTAGGATTATAAGCATTAATAGTTAAATAACTGGCACAAAAACATGTTGCAGAAATGAATGCTTGACAGTTCTAGCAGATGTAAGCAGATAAAATGAGGATATATGCACAATATAGTAGGTCGTGCATAAGAGCCCTTTAACTAGCTGTGTATATCTATCACTATGGAAATAGCAATGGTTGTTTTTGCCATGCCCCTATACTGACCAGCCTTTGCTGGGAAGCTGCCCCTCTTGGGACTCTACGCACAGTGCTGTGCTTGTTCTGCAAATGCACCAGCTAGTTCTGCAAAGCTCTACTCTGATAGCCACTGAAAGGCATAGACTGGTCAGTCCTTGCATAAAGCTTTCTAAGGCGTGTTTGCATCCTTGAAATATGTGTTCAGTATCACTGTTGGCTCCCATCCAGCATGCCAATGGGGGAGGAATACTCCTGGGTATTAATGTCCCTGATTTGGCTGCTCTTAACCGTCTCTACTTCTGAATTTTACAAAACAGCACATGAATAAATTACAATCAAGAAAAGAATTATTTAATGAAGCTACCTATTGATCATCCCCTAAGACAAGGCCTGCCTATACAAACAGTACCTTCTGCCCTCAATATTAAAAATCTGGCCTTTTTCAAACACATAAGAAACCATTTCCAGCATTCCTTCCTGGCAGAGCAAGTGATACAGTGGAGGACATGGGTGCCATCCAGAGGAACCTCAGCAAGGTTTTGTTTTGTTCAGGGAAAACAGGGATACAAACAACCATTCATTAATGAAAACACATAGGAGGATATTCCAGAAACTGCTTCTGGGCATTTTTTTCTTGGGTTTGTTGTTGTTTTGAAAGAGAAATC
>NW_009269859.1:0-2731 GCF_000687185.1 Egretta garzetta
ATCTAAGTCATAACCAGGTCTTGTCTCCTTGACAGGTGATTCTGAGAGTCAGAACAGAAGCTACTTGTGAAAGCTCAGCAGACTCTGTTTTGTGCCAGACCCAGTTCTCAACATAACTGTAAATAAAGGTACAGCATACTCAAATCACTGGTGAATATAAAATCACTTCTGAAGACAGGGGAAAACAGAAATTAGAAATATCATAAGCTGCATTCTGTTTAAGGTAAGTGAAGAGATGGAGTAATTTATCCCAGACAAGACTCCTTCTTGTCCAGTATTGCTTTTTTCTTAAATTACTGACTCCAGTGTGATTTTTTTTCTTTTTCTTAAGAAAAGGCTTTGCTTTATATCTTTTTAAAGGACATTGCTTTCTTTCAATTTATGCACTGCAAAACTCAATGTGAAGATGAGAAAAAAAGAGAAAACTACTAATCAGAAATGAAAAGGACTAATCCACATAAAAATGATGAGGATGGGATAAGTCTAGCTCATTGTGGCTATTAATATTAATTCCCAATAGGATTTCAAAAAAGCAAAGTAGTATACAGAGGCATAAAACTACAAGTAATTAATGCAACAGGCATGCTACTTTATTGCAGGTAGTCCCAAGGCTTCTGAAGGGCTGTGACCAGGAAGGAACACTGGAAAATGGGTAAAAGCCACTGTACACCAAAGATGTACCCCCATACTTGATTTTACCCAGTGTGCAATTGTCCATTTCCTTCCCCAAACCTACTCAGAGTGCTTACAAAGTTATAGGTGCAGAGTCTTTCCAGGAGGAAGGATATGTTCCCATTTAAAGGAGAAGTAAATAAAAAAAAACTTTTTTGAGATGCATGAAATAAATGATAGTATCTCTGGCTACATACTGATTGCTGAAGTCCTTGAAATTTTGAATAGAACTATGTTACACTCACAACTGAAATGTAATGGAAATATTATGAAAATAGATTACCGGCACAAAGAGGTAGAGGCTTCCATTCCCCATTAAGACATTTTATTTTCATTTTCTTAGAATTGCCAAATCTTTGTTTACATCCATAAATTACTTCATCACCATGAGAAAACTGGGTCTGGTCTTCCTGATGAAGAACAACATTCGGAATAGAGAAAGGTGATCCACATGGCATTTTGTCTTCTGTTGAGAAGAGCAGAAGTATTCCACAATAATATTGGAGTCATATATGAATAGCTGAAAGAACTTAAATAAAAATAGCTATATTTGCATTTGGTGAGTCAATCGTACTCCCCTTAATTGTAACAACTAAACTTCAACACAGCTGGAGTATGTACATGTGTTAGTCAGTTTACTAAATCCCTCTCCTGTCTTTTGCCCGTCCTTTTCCATCACTGTGGTAACTCCACAGCATGCTCCACAAGTAGTTTCAGCTAACATTAATTTCCCAAACTGGTTTTCATTGATATATAAACCCTGAAGTGTAAGAGAACCTTCATTTAATGCAACTCATCTGGATTCCTGAGTGGGATAAACCCAACTCACTTAGATCCCTGATTCTGATCAGTAAAAATTATATTTGATTATATATCTAAACATTTGTAATGTGTACTTTCTATTAGTATTATTACAAGAACCGAAACCCACTGTAACTTCATTTAGAGGGCTGCAGTGCTGTCATCTCTGTGTGATAACAACAGTTCCTGCTTTGGGCTGTCACTGATGCATTGGTAGTGACAGCAAAGGGTAATGGGTTGCATAGATGAGTCCATTGTGTGAGTAGTTTTCTGAAGGAGGAAAAAGGCATGTAGGGGGAATAAGGGCATACAGCCTGTTCCTAATGTGGGAGAATGAAGACCTATCATAAACTCAAAAATTTCATTTGAACAACGCTGCAATCAACTTTGGACCACTTTTCTTTCAAGCCTGTGCACCAAAACTAATCTTACTGGATCAAGGATTGAAAAGATGCAAGCTCCATGCTGTACTTTTTTAAACCATCAGTGTTGCTCATGGAAGACATGTCAGAATGTATATATATACAGGGACAGAGTAAGCCAGTCCATAAAAACCCACCACTTTTTGGTTCTGCTGTTAGATAATCCTGCGCCATAGGAACTCCCTGAATTATTTTCTGTATTTACTGAATTCTACTTCAATTCTAAGACACTGTCTTAACAAACAAATAGTAGTTTTGCACAAGTATTTTTTAACTCCTGTCATTGACATTCATACTCTCAGGTTTCAGGTACACTACCTAATGACATGCACAGAAAGTGGGTGCATGTGCTTAGGCAGGAGACTTGACTGTAGAACTATTCACCATTTCAATATCAGGACCATACAAAACTGTTGGACATGTCTGACTTCAGCCTAGAGAAGACAGCAACGTACATAATGCATTCATAGTTATCGTGTTTGTAGCCCTGTGTCCCAGTAATGTACAGTATTGCCATTGCTAGAAAGAGGCCACAGTTTGTACCAAGCTTGCAAGGCCTCAGGATGGATGCTTATCATGCTTACTTTGTCAGAACCTGTCCTGACCTGCCTGGAGTCTTGATTTTACTTGTTTCAGCTGTGAAAGCAATTTTTCTAGTGACTGGGCTATAGCTCTTTATTTTATTTTTGGTTATCTCTGTACAGCCTAACCATAGTTTTATATACATAGTAGCAACAAGTTTTTAGTCTTGTAGAGTCAGTAATTGTGATGCTAATATAATGATGCAGGTGAATATAGGGATGGTATGATAACAGAGTCTTTGAGAATCACAGAAT
>NW_009269860.1:0-2757 GCF_000687185.1 Egretta garzetta
GGGGGGGGGGAAAAAAAAAGATAAAAACGACTTGCTAATTTGCAAACCTAGAGTAAGTGCTCTCACCTTGTTTCTTACCACAGCAGCAACCAGACTAAGGTTTTCCATTTACACAGAAGTGGTGAGAAAGCAGGGTAATAAAAATGCATTTTATACAGTATAAAAACAGTATATAAACACAGCAGTGGTACTACATCTGACCAGGCTCCAACTTTATACAGAGGCAAAACCAAATCTTTAAATTGCACTTTTTCTAATATCTGGTACCCTGTTATAAGACATTCTACTAGAATATAGACAGGCTTCACCATATCTAAAGAAAAAAAGGGTTAAAGTGTTGGGAATTGGTGAGAAAAATAGAACCCCCTGCAGCCTGAAGCACTATTTCCCTTTTCGTTATCGTCTCATGTTATGAGTTTACGTGTCTTCTGGAAGACCAATTTAGCAATGCTTCACGTCCAGAATAAATTAGTGCTACATAAACCAGAATCATCTTTAATTAATTAAATTTAAAGGTGACAATACCTAGCTATTGACTAGGACATTATTATTATTCAAGTTGGTATTCTATTAAACAACAGTTTTCTTGCTTCTGCATTTCAGGAGGGTGTTGTTTAGCAGCAAAGGAAGAACTTCAGTGTAAGGAAAGCAACATTCATGAAGATATTGCCCAAATTCAGTACATGTCTGGCCATGAAGAATACCAGTGTGAAAGCACTATTGAACACAAAGTGGGGCAGGGAGGAGAGAGAGAGAAAATATTTTTAAAATATATAAACTGATTAACTCGTACTGTCTCTCTCTTAACCAATCGATTCAGCACTGGTAAATTAATAAAGCTGTTATTTTAGAACTGTTCTTTGTGATTAAGAAACCTGATTTAATGTATTTTCACGTTATAAATGCAGGAAGGATTGCAAACAAGAAACCCTATGTGTGCTAAGACAATGCACTGCAATGACAAGCACACCTGGGTTCACTATCAATTGGACTGGAGAATTTTTACATCAACCATCATAATGCACAACTGTAATGATTTTCACAAATTGGCAATGATCCAGATTATAGACTGCCTTGACATTCTTGAAAGGCAAATCAAAGCATCTCTATTCTTTTCAATACTTGGTGCCTATTCATACCCCTCGCTATCCCGGCCCACAGCACCGTGCCACCAAGGCTGCTGCAGAGAGCTGTACAATTATGGGCTGCGCAGCTGTATGCCAGCGGCACAAGGAGCGTACTTTCATAGTCACACTCAAGACCAGCCTGCGTTTCCTGACCTAGGTTGTGGGGTTTTTTTTATTTGACTGCTACAAACTGAAGCATCTCAGAAAGAGGTGTTAAAAGCTGCAGGTAAAAACTGGCAGCAGGGGACTGAAAGGGATATCTGCTGATGAAGCTCTCAGCACCTTATGTGGTTTCTCCCAAAGCTAGCATACTAAACCCTAAGGGATTCCCTATGGGATGACTTTGGACAGTATACTTAATTATTACTTTAACAACACAATTTCTTTCAGTGTTATACCATGCTATGTTTTTCAAAAGCCGTGAAGGTAAGCCTATCATCAGAGCTTCAGGAGGCTGGCCAGAGGCCTCTCCTATCAACATCTCTCCTGGAGCGAGATGCCCAGTCCTCTACAAGCAATAGTTTCCCTAGAGTATAGTGAAGGTCCTTGTAAAATAGGAACCTTTTACCAAGCAAAACAGCCTTTCAAGATACATTTTCTTCTTCTTAATCATCGATTATCCTTTGCTCCTCTAAGACATAACTACCTTCACGTGGGTCCACCCACATGGAACACGCACAGTTGCTTTCCTCCAAAAATACAAGAAATAGAAGTTTTCTTCCTGGATTCAGATGCAGTTACAGTAGGATGGAATGACAGCGGATGACTCCTCAAATCCACTTTTCTAAGGAGTGGTCCTGTAGCCACTCCTTACAAGTCCTGATTACCGAACAAAGTGAGAATGAGGGTGACCCTACAGAATGAACATGCCACACTCATGAATAGGAGCAAAGTAGGCAGAATGCCAACCAAAGACACCAAAAGGACAGTTGTCTAAGCAAAACCAACACACCTCACTCCCGTTTACTAGACATTGTTTTAGTATTTGCTATCATCATTATCTGTGGTAGCATGCCCAGAACCCTGCCCCTTCCTATTGCATACTTGTTGGCATAAAGGCACAGCAAACCATCTCCTGTTTCCAGAAACCTAAAGAATTAAAGGGCTCAAGAGAACCTCGATGAGGAAGAGCTGGGAATTATATATACAGGCTAGGGATCTTCACGTGTCGTTTCAAACATGCAGCTTTCCTCTTTACATGCTTGCCTAGAGGAGTCATAGGTGATTACAGAAGACAGGATTCAAACACATCAGCTGGAATAAAGAGCGAATTCTCAAAGGCTACGTTTCCTAAGGCAGCAGTACAGAAGGAATTTTCAACATATATACAATACTAGCTATGTAAAAGGAACTCCAAACAGAAAATTTCAGTCACTTGAACTGTAGTAGTAGAATATATTCAAATCCACACTGGTAGTTTCATGTTACCACTTCTGAAAGGTCTTATGCAGTTCTCCAGTGAGATAACCTGTATCAGAATAAATTATTGCTTTGACTTCTCAGCTAGACACCATCAAAAGCTTTTGTCCCAGTCACCAAATATGACATTTGTGTAATATCCAAGGCACACAGAATGGCTTCAGCCCTTGAACAGCGGGGCTTAAGGGGAAAAAAAATGAAAGGAAAAAAA
>NW_009269861.1:0-2776 GCF_000687185.1 Egretta garzetta
GTGACTAAACTGCACTTTGTGCTCTCTGGAGTCACTAAAGACATTGTGGAAATATTTTACATCATGTAACACTGTTTGCTATGTGGACAGGTTTACAACCACAGCCTCCACAGAACTGTCAGATCCAGACCTGTGGAAGCAAAACCTTCAAACTCTGTGAGGGTTTGGAAAACCATGTACAGGCATTGGTTTAAAATTAAAGAAATTATGCATCTTCTTCCTTCAGAAAGGAAGAGCACAAGAAGATGTCTAGAATAAAAGTGAGGTTTCGTATCAATCAGCTTATGAAATAAATTATAAATACTAGTTTATGAAAGAAATATTTATGGCATATGAAATCATGAGAAAGGGGAAAGGGGATCAGATACACATATAACAAATAATAGATTACAGCCACAAAGCTAGCAATGGAATATTTTACCCTTAAGAACTTCAGCAAGTGAACCCTTATGAGGGTACTGCTCAAAAAATTTTCAAGAAACTGAAAGTAAAAGGGAAAGGAAGAAAGAAATAGTTGTTGGTGTAGTGGTGTTGCTGAACTGCTTTGCCAAATAAAATTTTTCCCTGGCTGTCCCAAGAAGAAGAATATGCTTGTATTGCCCTGGTTTACCTAGGCACACCTAGGCATTCTTCCTGTACTGGTAATGCACATTGTCAAACACTTTCTGAACAACAGGACTAGGGTACTTGGGTTTCTTCACATGGCCTACCACTTCTGTTTTGAGTTGTTCCAGTAGAATGAAACTTAATCGCCCTGTTCCTGATCATTCTGCTCAACATGTTCCAAGGTTTGTTGAAGAGCTCTGTTATACATCTTCGCTTTTTTGTACCCTCTTAAGCCTAGTTTTGGAGACTGTCCCTTATTTCAGCATCCAAACACTGGGAAACATCAACCCTCGTGTCTTCACCAGGTAGTGGTGGTACCCTTACCTGCTCCTGTTGGCTTGCAGATACACAGTAATTTTTTTTTATGTGGTCTATCACTACTTACCTGAAAGCCCTGGAAATGGGCAAGTTCAAAACTTAGAAAGAAGATAAACCCTCCACCTTGTTTCACCAACAGCTTTTTTCTTTTGAAAGACATCCTTTTATTCTCCAGGTTTTTAATGAATTTGTGACAGCTTTTCAGCACATGGATCTGACGAGACAGGAAGAGGTTGTTCTTTTTCAAGGTATTCAGGGAAATTCAGAAATGTCTTTTATCAGGTCATCAAAAACAGTTCAAAGCATAGCTCTCCTCAGTCTAGGGAGGAAGACATCAACAGCTCCAGGAGGGACAGGAGCTGTTCAGACATTGGGACATCATACTTCTGTTCCTGCCTTCATAGCAATGCAAGGATGTCAGATCAACTCATCTGTTTCTATTGGTGAGTGCTGATTTTCTAAATATGTAAATGGAAAGATGGTTTTGCAGGAAAAAAAGTCCTGTTCTTAGCCTAAAAACCTCTGGTGATAAATGTTTCAATCAACAAACAGGTACCCATATGGTGACATAATAATATCTTCAGTCACTTTTAAGAAGAGTATGACTTCCCGTGACAAATCTGTCTGTGGGTAAGGTTTGGAACATCTCCCGGGGGTTATAAAGAGCACTATGCATTTTGTGTGGAGATTGATGTTGCAACTCTTTCTACCCTGAAAAAAAATATTTTTGACTCTAAAAAGGATGCTACGATCCCTGTGATACATATACTTAGAAAAAACTTTCTCAGTTTTGCCACTTCACAAGCAGAACTAATGAAAACATTGATTACAATCATATTTATTTTATTTGGGGGAAAAAGGATTTACTGTTAGGACTTCAGTTAAGTTCCCCAAAAATTTGACAAAAAGACATTTACAGAAAACTTTCTAATATATTAACTGTGAGAAAATATAACACATACAATACTTTCAGGTATTAAAGAAAGTAACTGGTCAGCATTCTCCAGGGGACATTTTAAAAAACATCTTTCTCCATAGTTGCTAGACAACCCTGCAAGAATACAGCTAAAAGGGTACTTCTGGCACTTCTTGTTGATCAAAAACTGCAGGGGATGCTATTAATTTTTTCAGTAATTACATATTTCCTATAGTACACCCCCTGCATCTTCAGAAGGGGCGTGGTTCCTGTTCCTGATGGTGGAGTGCTGCTCTGTCAGAACCTTTCTAAGGGTGGTACCATATGGATTTACAAGAAAGACCAGTGGGAAGTTCCTCCACACCTCAAAACTGAATTTTCTCTGTTAGGTGTATTCAGCGTGATACCCTTAAATTTAAGGCACTGGTTTCCCTAAGTGTGAGTAGCTGTAGGTTTTCAATACTGACAAAATTAATGCAGTGATGTGTTCATCAAATGGAAACTTATTTGTCAGTTCAGCTAAGTAGTCGCCAAGCTGATGGGTCACAGTTTCCTGGAAAATTTCTGATTATCACAGCATCTTTGTCATGATAAAGCCAATAGTCATACAGCACATAGAAGAGAAAGCTAACATTACACTCTAGAGTAACTTTACCTTTGGCATACTTCCACAAGGTAACGGGCATAACATCATTACAGGTGTGCACTGTGACCTTTCCCTTCTAGAGAAATGTGTTCCAACAGCAATGGGACAAAGCCATGCCTGTTCCCTGTACTCATCACCTTCTGGTGTACGGAGATATGAAAGCAGAAAGACCCTGAAAACAAAGAATACCCAAGGATATTTCTTTAATTTGGAAGCATACCTCTGGTTCTTCCTTCCTAATCAGAAACCTGGTTAGAGACTCCAGAGAGCACAAAGTGCAGTTTAGTCAC
>NW_009269862.1:0-2774 GCF_000687185.1 Egretta garzetta
TTTTTTTTTTCTTCCTTGCCTTTTCCGATGGAAAAATGATATGAAGTGTGCTTATAATCATAGTAATCAATAATTATAGAAACATTGAATGGTTTATGTTCCACCTCTGGAAGTTTCTTTCTTCTTGCCCATCCTGAAGATGGTCTCAACATTTGCCATTTACTGTCCATGGGTCTGTTCTCAGTCTGTATGGCCTTCCCAAAATACTGGAGTATTTTCTTCTGATGACATCGGCAAGCTCGTTCAGCCCCCTTGGGTGCATCCCATTCAGTCCCTCAGACTTGAGTAGCTCTGCTGTGCCTGTGTCCGTCACGCCATCTTCCTCTGCCATCTTCCTCCACTTTGCTCCCCATACTCTGCCATGAGACACAGGCAAAGGTCTGAGGGCAGAATTTGCTATTAAAGACTGTAAATTTATATTTTCTACACAGACTTAGCAGAAATTTAGAATATTTCCTCTACCAAAGTTATGGTTTTCTATCGAAATATCTGTGTATTGTTATCAGGACTTCAGTAATTAAGAAGCACAAGAATAAAGTCAGGGAACCCCAGTTTCTCAGCTCCCATGCATTACGGCTTGGCATTTTTTGCAAATAAGCTGAGTTATTCTCCTCAGACTGGACAAGATTAGCCATTACTTTGTCAGATTTTTTGAAAGGTTGACATTTTACTGGGATGTAATGTGTGAGTTGCCACAGAGGATAAGCAAAAGGGAATGAGAAGGCAGAAGGGGAAGTGGGGAAACAAGAAAGAAGGGTAATTAGAAAAACCTCTTATGTTAAGTGTACTTTCATACATTGTATAAAAATATGCAAAGTAAAATATTGTATATTAAATGTAGACACTTCTGCATGAAGTTGGTCTAAAGAAGCTTGCAAAATGGCAAATTTTCTTTGATCTTTAAGTTGCAGGAAACCTGAAGTGGTTTTAAAAGGCTTGTGAAGCTTTTTTTTTGTTTTGTTACTTCCAAGGTGAAGACTTTTAGCTTAACCTGCCTTTGCAGTTCTGGCTAATTTTACTTCTGTGATTGTGCTATGCCAGGAGAGTGCAGTGCTCAGAGCATCTCCTGCCCTGAGATTCGCCAGTCCCTGTGACTTGTATATTATCGGCCACAAGAGAGGGGACACCACTCTGAGAGAATGAGCAGTGGATTTTATGAGCAATCTAAACCAATTTTCCTTCCCACACAAGCACTCCAAAGAAGTTAAGGGCTGACAGCGCACAATAAAATGAAGTTCAGCTTTGTGGCATGGTGGTGGTGAGAGAGAGGGAGGAGAGATGAGAAGAAAGCAGATGCAACTTGGTGATAACTGGGCAGGAGAAGTGCCCAGGCTACTGCGAGCAAAAAGAGAAACAGAGATAAACCCAACGTAGTTTGATCTGTTCAGGCAAAGACATTGTGATGCTCTCCCAAGAGGGAGAGCCGTGGTGCTCTGTCTCATCTATCTCTGATAACAGTCAGAAAACCAGAGAAAGTTTTTAAAAAACAGCTTAAGTAAAAGATTTGGCTGGGAAGGATATATGAGGAAAAATTTAATAGTAGACTATATACCAAGTACTGATTGAGATGAAATGAGGAGGAGGAATAACTAGAGCTGATTTAAAACTCGGTATTTCCTTCCCTCAGGGAATTCCGATAACTTCAGCATTTATCTTTATGCTGGATAGGAATAAAAAAAAAATCTCATTTTTGTGCTAGAATGGAAGGTTATAAAAAATGTTGTTTTTCAAAAGGATGGTGTGGGGTTTTTTTAAAAGACCAATTTAACGTTATGTCTTCCTCCACTGCTTTTGATGAATCCTGGGAATGGCAATTCAGAGATGTCCTCATTGATCACTGAGAGCTGGGGCCACTGGCCAAGCACTTTTGTCCTGGTGAATCACATTTCTGTGCCTCCCACTCTGCATCCAAAGGGCCCTGCCAGCGTGGAGGTCACAGTATATGCCAGGATTTGCATCTGTGTGTCTCTTGGGAGGTATGGTCCATCACAAGGCCCAGCTGATAGTGATAATGAGAGCAAGAGCTATGTAAGCTAGAACCCTCATTCGGCATAGTGGCAGCACAGGTGGACGCAGGTCAATGTCAAAATGAGACAAGATTTGACAAAATGACAGATCCCGGTTGATTCTGAGTGACCTTGGCTCCAGGAGAAACATTTTGCTTCTGCATTTTTGATGGAAAGAATCTAAATATTTCAGTAAAACGACTGAAAATATGTTTGTAAAATAAAGAAAAGAAAAAAAAGAGAGAGAAAATTTCCCATCAATCCCCAAACTGGCTTTCCCATGTAAATGTAGCATCAGCAAAGTTACTGTACATTGTGACCTGGAATGTTTGCACGTAGTGTATAACAAGTTGAGGAAGCTGTGCGTGCTCTCAAAGGAAAACCACAGCACGTGTGGTGGTCTAGGTAGAAAAAGGAGGGTAAAATAGATACTTCATTGAAGCTTACTGAGAAGAAAAGCAGGCTTGATAGAGAGAGAAGCAGGTCATTAATGCAGCGCTTCATAAGGTTCAGATTTGACTCGTCTGTGTCATGATGATCTCCAGATCAGGATGTGTACGTCGTCCATCGGCTGTACAACACCCATCAGCTGTCACCCTGCTCATTGCAGGTACTTCTGTGAAAGGGATATTTATTCATGTGGGATAGTGTTTAATCGGGATGGCCTTTATGTAATTTTGAGGGAGAAAAGGCCTCCATAGTAGCTCGCACAAATTTCTTTCTTCATCAGCAGCCTATAAAACGCCTGCCCTAGGAGTCACAATAACA
>NW_009269863.1:0-2779 GCF_000687185.1 Egretta garzetta
TTTTTTTTCCTTTTTCCCCTCCTTCAGAGTTCTAGATTTTAGGTATGGCTCTTCTATGCAGTAAAGAGCGATGTGATGAGACCCAGGCGGAAAGTTGTCCTCACCTTGTGCAACGCAGTGCTGTGAGAAGGTAGTAGGTCCCGTCCCCAGCAGCACTCTACTTGTGTCAGCTTGTCAGTCTGCCAAAATTAATTCATTCTGCTTTTTCAGCACTGATGAAGTTATACGGCTGCTAATTCCAGAGCTACCACGGTGAACCCTAGCTTGGGGGGTCTCTGCTTCACAGTGTAGCTGTGGACAAGCTTACTGTGATATTAGGCCCGGGGTCTAACACAAAACTCTCTGCAATTGCTCGGAGAACTTTTTAAATCTCAGGCTATTAAAACCAGCATCTACCTGTCATTTAACATTCTCCATGTGCATTATCTATTTTGAAATAACAAAAAAGACTGTATAAAGGGCCTATCTCAAAGTTGCTCAGCTGTCACCATTAATATCCATGTGTTCTCTAAAAATTCAGGTTTCAGAAAAGATTGTCTGCCTTGCATTTTAAAATTAAACGTGTTGCGTGGAAGGATTTATTCATTAAAATAACATGTACTGTGCCTTACACATCAGATAAATGTAGATTTTAAACACACCTTTTAAATGTATTTCTTCTTTACTATTAATTGCATCCCACTCTCTCGTATTTCTTTATTTCCCCCCAATCTAAAGAAATGCTTAACACCTCCAGCTCCCAATCACTTCAGTAGCCACCCAGAATCAGGATGAGATAAAGTTACTGTTTCACCAATAAAAGATACTTGTTTTTAGAATCACCTAAAAAGCAAATACAAAAAGAGCCTTACTGTGTTAGAAGGAAATAAATGACTGTCGAGCCTATTCCCTGAAGCAGGGTCTAATGTAGTCACAGCAGCAGCATTCTCTGCATAGAAATTTTTTTATACCACTTAAAAAAAAGGATTTCAATAAAAAGTCACCTTTCAAAACTGAAGAACTGCTGCTAGTGAGTTATATGTCTTGACAGGTATCCAATATTTACCCCTGGAGGGATTTCTTCTTACAGAGACTCTAACTCCCTATCAAATGGAAGTGCTCACCTTCCCAGTTATTTGGACAAGGGTTAGCATGATAAAATGATTTGTTATGCCAATAAAGTTTTTGTTACACTGTAAAATGGTTTGTTACGCTACTACTGCTACATAAAAATGTTATGAAAATTAACTAGGTTATAAGGTCCAAAAAGGAATAGGCTAGTTTTAGGACTAGCCACTAGGAAAAGAAGAAAAGAAGGATCTTCTGAACTACAATTCTTCAATACTGTAAAAAGACAACCTAAATGACCTTTTAACTAACAATTGAAATTGGTACCCCAATTAAAAAGCAATTCTGCCTCCAAAATGAATGGGAACCTCCTCAGCTCCACAGTACTCAGAAAATGGGAGGAAACTGCAACAAGTCTGATAATCTAGGTGGTGACTTCTGTCCTGTGTGACAGTAAATTAAACAAGCCTGAATTACCATTCAGGATGGAAACTGAAGTACAGGCTCATGGTACACTAATCACAGCGCGTCACAGATGGGACAGCAAGATAATCAGACTGGAGGAAAAACTTACTTTGCACATAGGATTTTAATTTTAATCAGTCAAAAGCAGTATCTGAAACTGGCAACTATTTAATTCACAGTCAGACCTTGTAAGTCCCTGGCACATTTTGAACTTGCAATGAGTAGTATCCAGAATTTATTTATGATTGTTCCAGGCAATCAGCCACTCCACAAGAAAGGGAAGGCCTCTTACATCTTATGCTTTATAATTATTACATACTTTTTATAATTTTCCATTTTCATATTTCTTTCAGTTTGTATATACAAAATGTTTTTATTCTATTATTCTGATACTAATATTTGTGTTCCTGCCTTTTGCTAAATTTTGACCAGAACTGTACTGCACTGATAAGTGCAGAACAGATCCTGATTTCAACAACCAGCTGTATTTCCATGGAGCTCTAAATTTGTTTCTAATCACAAAAATTCTAGAAAAATTTCTAACACAATACACCTTTTCTTATGGAAGTGAGGAAGTATTGGAACTATTTATGGTTTTCTCCTTTTAAACCAACCACGCTTCAGTTTCCCTCATACAGGTTCTCTGAAGCAGAGTGAACAACATTGCCTTGCGAGGGGAATTTGCTGCAAATGAAGAGCTCATGGGAGAAGCAACATGCTTTGAGTCTCAGGCCCCCACAGAGTAAGGGAGGTGCATTCAGTTTAAGCTCTGCAGATGTAGTCTGCAAAATTCTTCCACAAGGCCTGCTTTCACAGTAACGTTATAATGTGCGTTGACACACATGAGGCTGGGCCTCAAGAGAAGTGTTTTGTCTTCACTGGAGAAGGTCCTGGCTCAAAGTCTTTGCTGCCTGACTGAACGACAGCCAGGAGAAGGCTTGTGTAGGTACTTGTGGTGTCACTGGTGCCTGAGAAGCTGATAGGCCAGGAGCAGACACATGGCTTGTGTAGGTGCATGTGATGTCACTGGTGCACTAACCAAGTGCGCTAATTCAGACCTGGACTGCCAAGTGGAAGTTCATTAATCACTGCTGTAAGATACAAGTTTATTAAATTTTGATTAAAAGCAGTGGTAAGGAAAAAGCACTCAACGTCTTATAAAAGGTATTTAGTAATGCAGAGAAATTATCTTGAACTTTTAGACTACTTCATTCTAGTCAGTTGCACAGCATAATAGATGTAACCACATACACCAATTTTTTTTTTT
>NW_009269864.1:0-2791 GCF_000687185.1 Egretta garzetta
AAAAAAAAAAAAAAGGCAAAAACCATTTGGCATCTCAGCCATATCATCACAATTCCTGTGTCTAGAAGTTAGGTATCTATTGCACACCAGTGATGTAGTGATGTAAGCTCTGCTTAGAGAGTTCTCTGTTAGGTGAGACATGTCTGCTGCACTATTTAACAGGAAAAACTGGTGTTTGGTAGCAGGAGGTTTCGACATCTTACTAAAATCACTGCAGGATAGAGCGGCGTCTGTGTCTGTGGCGGTATTTTCAAAATCCCACTTTGCCCAAGATGTGGAAATCTGAGCTTCTTGGTACCGTTTTGGTTCTTCTCACTTTTTCACAGTTTTCTGCTGTTTGTTGCCTGGCTTGTTGGGGCGTGAGTACCAACAGGCTGAGCTGAAATGTGAGCTGGATGTGTTAGTGTTCAGGAGCCTAGAAGATGGAATGCTGCCTGCCTTGTTCTCGAAGGTGGGAGAGATTTGCATACCTCCCTGCTGTAATTTCAGGGGAGGAGGGTGCCCCACCTCTTCCAAGGCTTGGCGGAAGCTGAGCACTATGTGGGATTGCTTGATCATTCCTTCAGCACTTTATGCAGAGCTCTAGCGTTTCTCCAGGTTATGAAAGTGCACTTTTTAAACGTGTGTGGGGCACATTTGCTTAAATGAATCCCAGGCCCTTATTTGCTTGATGAAGAACCTGTATGGAATAGTCTTACCAAACTGAAGTGATTCTTCAAGTCCTAAACTTTTAAATGTCTTTTAAAACAAACTATTACCTCTTCTTTATGTGTGGAGAGGTGATTCTTGTCTTCCTGTCCTGGCTAATTCAGATAATGATTTTACAGATTATATGAGCCATTTCATTGTCGAATATGTTTCACCTTTCTTAATCACTTACAGTACTGAGGATCCTTGCTAAGGATACCTGAACAGCTTACTTGCCACCCAAAAGTACTATTAAGTAGTAAAATATTTGCAAATAAGAATCTTCAGTGTTTAAGGAACCTGCAAGTTTCTCCCCTTTAACTGAAAGCACAGAGTTAGATATAACCTGCAACACTTCTAAATTACCTGTTTCCTCTAAAGGTCAGTAAGTGAAACCTGAATTCTGAAATTGTTCAAACGGGGATTTTTCTAGAACTCTTTGACTGCTTAAACGATTTTTTTTTCTTCTGAAGAAAAAGCAGGGGCAAACCAAAAATTGCTTAGTTTATGTCCAGAGTAATCAATGCTCAGTATTATTTCTTAGTCTCAGTGGAGTGAATTTAAATTTCTTATTGTACTATTGTCTTCCAAAGCTTCCCCCTGCTTCCAGAATCTTACCTCTAAACCAGAGTGGTGTCTTGTTCCTTGAGATGGCAAGGTTATGGTTGTGTACTTTTGATTCTGCCTTGCTCCCTCTTTTAAAAAGGTCTTAATACTTCACATTTACTGTCTGCACTTGAAGATTACCAAATACTGTCTCCACCTAGCACAAATTGTAATGGCTAATGCCTGTACTCAGGCACCTTACACAACTGTGTAAAAAGTTAAAACAAATCAGAAGGTCTGAAGCTGCATGTTGGAATTCATGCTAACTCTCTCAAGGGTAATCAAAATGTCTGTTGGTACTTGTCACTCCAGCAAAAAAACAAAAGTGCACAAGCTGTATTTCTTCATCCATGATTATAGGTGACTAATGACAAGTAATTCCTAAAATCAGTAATTCACAGTCTTCTAGTACCCTACGGTTGGAACAGTAAGTGTTAATAATTTTATTGGTGACAGCTTCAGCATCCATCCTGAGGTTTAGACACTACGATACCTTTCCTGCCCTCTACTCCTGCCTCTGTCCATCGCTTCTGATCCCTTCCCAGGTGTTTCATCTTCTCCCTCAGCAAGTGTGTGCTGCAGAAGCCTCCCTGAGTCCCTGCAACCCCAGGGAGGGGTGGGCTCAGCCACTCTCTTCATGGGGATGGCCCTGGCGCAGGGCAGCCAGCACGCTGGAAGAGCTAAAACTATGGCTATAGAAGGAAAAAGGAAACAAATTTCATGCATCTTCTCCAGATTTTTAGGTAGTGTTAAATATTCTCAGCCAAAGAGGCGTAAGGCTTATTGTAACAAGGGGAAACCTTTCATTTTCCCCTCGTTTTGATTCAGCTGAGTAATTTTAGGTGAACCTTTCTGCGTTTAGTCA
Source organism: Egretta garzetta (assembly GCF_000687185.1). Classification (NCBI taxonomy): domain Eukaryota; kingdom Metazoa; phylum Chordata; class Aves; order Pelecaniformes; family Ardeidae; genus Egretta; species Egretta garzetta. Next base: position 2,159 of record NW_009269864.1, read on the forward strand.
ATGTTCAACTACCCTGTGACACTGTATGTGTAAGTTCTCAATTCTGAATCATGATTAGCATTGTACTACATGATGCCTTTTTTTCCCCTCTTCCTTTTTTTCCCTGTGCTTTGAATTTTGTGAATTCCAGCTTAGATAGCTGTCCTCTCTGAAAGCTTCTCTTCATTGTCAGAAATGGTTGTTTATGGCTGTTGGGTTTGGTTTGAGAGAGGAATGTGGTGAATCCAGTGGCTGTGCTTACTTCTCTGTGTATCATTACATACTTGGTAAACCTGCCAAGAAGCAGGCAGGAGAATGGCAAGTAGAGCAGTTAGGACATTTTTTTTCCTAGGCATGTGACAATATTCTCTATGTCTTTGTGCCCGAGTTCAGAGTTCAGTGTTCATAGTTTTAGAGTTAAAGATTGCAACATGTACTCATACTGTATTGCACAACTGGGTTTGACTGTTTCTCTGGTCAGCACTGATTATCTAATTGAGTTTATTGCTGAAAGGAAGAGTTCTGGCTTTGCTGTTTTTTGGTTGTTTTTTTTAAAATCTGCTTTTTCAAATGGTACCTAAATGTTTTACAAGGGTGGAGTGCTATTTTGATAGTTTATCTTCACAGAATCACAGAATGGTTGGGATTGGAAGG
>NW_009269865.1:0-2800 GCF_000687185.1 Egretta garzetta
GTAGCATATGAGCAGAGCCTGATGGCCTGACCCCGTGTGTCTGCTCTTAGACGAAGAGTGCTTGGGGGAAAAAAGTCCTTCAAGGCTAGGTTTCCAGCTGCAGAAGGAGGCAGTGCTCCCACTCCGCAGCAGCGTTTGCTCCATTTGCTGGTGGAGGGAGCCAGTTCCCATCCAGACAGAAGAATACTCAACTCTTCTTCACAGGCCTCCTAAAGAAATGTTGTGTCATTGGTTGCGTGGTTAGAAACGGGTCTTAAGATGTTGTGCTGATGCCATTTCACACTAAAAATGTCTCGCTGAAACAAGGATTGGCACCCTTGCTGGGTGGGATCCCATTCAGAGAGGGCACTTCTCAGCCTCTTCTTTCTGTCTTTATTTCTGTGTAAGCTGCCCTGTACTGAGGGCTGGAGACATCGCTGTGAAGACAGAGTGCAGTCAACAAAAAGAATACCTTAAAACTCACTGATTATAAGATGAGCATGGGGTGTCTTATCTCTATACACAGCAACTGAGATTAGTCTTCCAGCATATGGGGTGAACCTTTTACTCCCGGGATCCCCCGGGAGAGCGGGCAGCATCCTGCTCCTGTAATTCGAGCTTACACCTGAATTTTCAATATACCTTGGTGACGATATTTTTTTCCAGCCATCTGTCCTGGTAATTTATTAGCAGATCACTGACCTCTTTGGGATCTAGCACTTCCCATAGTAATCTCAAACGGAGATATCTACTTTGATGTTCTGCTGCAAGCAGGGTCGTCTGGGGTATCTCACCCATGTCTTTAACTCCACATGCTCTGTAGATGTCTGTTTAAGCATATTGATTTCCTGTTTCCCTTTGGCCATACTTCGTGGATTAAACATTTTTTTTTAGATGCCAAGCTTAGCACCTGCTCAATTTTCCCATTCACCCTTTAAGCTTTGTATGGTTTTTACTGTTTGTGGTTTTTTGTTTGTTAAATGCAGCACAACTGGACTAGGCTCCCAGTAGAGACTGGAGGTGGGAGCTGTTGGGTTCTTTTTACCCTCCAGACTGCATCTAGGTGGTTTCTTTTGGAATTTCTTGGTTCAATTTTTATGAATTGCTTCATTTTTATGCAGCTTGCATTTGCAGAAGGGAACACCTGCATGCAGGACTTATTTGACCTGCTCTCCTGCTATGATTATAAATCTGCCGTATTCTGGCTGCTACGACACAGTGACTCTCCTCTCATGTCTTGAACGAGGTCCCACAAACCGCTCTAGATCAAGCTTAGAATGGCATTTTCAAGGATAAGACAAAACCGCCTTTCTGAACAGTGTTTAGTGAATACAAGAATTCTCTCCTCATCTTGACTTAAGGTGTTGATGTGTTCTTTCAATAGGTAGCTGAAATCTCTCACTTCTACTACCTGATCTCATTTAGATTTAATAACTGTCATGACTCTGCTCACAGGATCAATATGATCTCAGTAGTTTACATGGGGGCATCCACCCATGAGGATTATGTTGTGGGCTGTTTCTGTGATATTTTTATACCTAACATAATTCTTTTGTAGGGCAGCATCACTGATTATCTTCATCCTATTACTCGTGTGAAGTTCACTGCCAGCTAACACTGTCCCCCGATCCTATTCCCACAAAGTATCCCAGGTGCTTATTATGGCAGCTTATTATTATTATTATGCTTATTATCATCTGATGTCAAACATTGTTGATCTGCTTTTATTTTTTATCTCGGAAAGTCTACTGGCTTCACTCCCAACATGAGGTCACCTTGCAGTTTTCCAATGTCACCAATCCTGGTGATCATGGATTCCCACTGTCACCCTCTGCCTCTCCTTGCTTTTAAAAGGGCCCTCTCTGCTCCAGGGGCTTCTTCAGACCTTGAGTGTGACATTCGCTAGAGGGTAGGACACATACAGGACACTAGGCTTTTCCTTCCCAGCAGGTAATTCTCCTTCCTCATGACTTACATCTGGCCTTGTAGCACGATGTCTGCTGCAGCAAGATAAAACCTCCATGACCCTCCTCCATGAACCTCTGTTTCTCTCCGGTATTCCATCTCAGCCGCTCTCACATCAGAAAAATCTTGTCCTGCATATTAGGCTGACCACTTGCTCAGGTTACACTTTACATATAGTCTGGGTGACCCCCCATGCTTCTGAGGGACCTCAAACACCATTTCAAGCTTTAATTCTATGGGAGTTTTAGGGGGTCTAGCTTCTAACTTTCTCCTTTGGAGGAGTGGTTGAGATTATTCTCCTCTTCCTCTGCTCTATCACTATTAAGGCAATCAGCAATGGATGAGAACTACCCCAAGGTGTAGTAGAGGTGGCTGATGTTCTTGTAACCATCCCTCGTACAAAAATCCTTCATTTGTGAGCTACCACTTCTTGCTTTGGCAGTCCTGGGCACTCTCTCTTAACTACTCAGGACAGCAGGTTCACTGTGCCCAGCATAATCCCTCGGCTGTACGTGACAGCCGCTTGACTCTCACAGCAGCCTCTGTAGCCCCAGCCAGCCCCCAGCCCCCCACCCTGAGCAACCATCCACAAACTGGTCACACCAGCCAAACTCTGCACACGGTCTTCTGCTTTCTAGGAGCCAGACCTTGCTCTTCTTCCTCATGACCTCTGTGGGCAAAACCTCTATGCAATCTCTCTTGCTTGCTGCCCTCCTAATCTGAGAGAAGTCGGGTTTTTAGTAGGAGTTTCTCAGTAACTGGCACAGGGTTTTTGGTTGTTGTTGCTATCTAGATTTGAAGGGGTTGGGTTCCCAAATACACTGCTTTTATTTACAGAAGTTCCACATCATTTGGA
>NW_009269866.1:0-2790 GCF_000687185.1 Egretta garzetta
ATTTCCTTCCATGACAAAAAGCCCAGCAAGCCATTTCAGAAGTGACACCTCTCCCCAAGTCTTTGCCCAGCTGTGCCAAGGCTAGGAGAAGCAGCAGAAGGGCAACACGAGGCAGATGGACCCAGGGCAGGAGTGGAGGTTGACAGCCTGCCTGTGTGGGATGAGTCCAGGGCTGGGACCAGAATGTAGGGACACCCCGCGAACCTCCTGCTCCTCCTGGCCCCACAGTGCCTCCAGCCTGTCCCCTGGGTTGCTGTTAGAGTGGGAAGCCTCTGCCAAGGCAAGAGAAAACCAGTCTGATGGTGCATGTTCCCTAGAGCTCAAAGAGCTTTAAAGGCACGAGGCACTTGTGCCTTGGTCAGCAAGCACCTCCTGGGCATCACAAGGAGCCTTGTCCCACTCTCAGAGGTGCCTTTCTGGTAAGCACCATTGCTCACACACCGCTTCCTGCTGCAACGCAAACCCTGCAGGGATGCAGTGACATTGGCGAGCCAAAGGACCATTGCAACTTCTTCAGTGTGGATGGGACCAGGACTCCAATGTTCTCTGGAGCATCAGTTCTCTCTGACACACACGTCCATCTACACTCAGGGAACAGGCATATAAAGAAGCTTTGACACTAACATACCGCACAGGGCGCAAGGTAATGGGACACGCAAGAAAACCAAGTTGTCCCAAAATTGCAGTTCCCAAAATTGTTCCCCTCAAAACAATGAAGAGCAAGGCAAAAAGGAAGCAGTTCTAGTTTCCCGGGCAAGTTGCTGCTTACCTGGTACCACTGAAAGCACCGTTCCCTTTCCAAAAGTGACTTTGCCTGCACCATTCACACTCCAAAACGTTTCATTACAAAAATGTCTCTGTCGCACCGGCACGTGATCTCAAACACAAAGCGCCTGCATTCAGGCCACAGCAAAGCTCCCTGACACAACAGGCTCGAGTCCAGGGTCATCACCTGCAACAAGGGAAAACCTATTCCCCAGCTCCCTTGCACTTTTCAGAAAAGCGTCTCCCTTTGCCTTGCCTAATTTTGAAGAGCCACGAGTGACAGCCCCCACCCATGGTAACGCTTGCCCAGAATCAGGAGGAGCGTGCATCTGAAAAGGCTGCTCATGTGCAGGGAACCCAGGGAAAAACATCAGGTGTGGGTGTCTGTGGGTTTCAAAGGCTGCTGTGAGACGACCAGTCAGGGCCTGTCCAACGGGTCAGACCTGAACGCTGTACAAGCAACCATTTAAAGACAGGAATAACTGGGGCCTTCACATGGAGGTATCTGGAAGAAGACAAGCGATGCCTGGGCTTCACTGTTCGGTTCCCAAGCTTTTAACCACTGAACGGTAAGGAAGAAGAGAAAAATGAAGCAATGCCAGTTTCCAGTGCAATTGCCGACCTAGGGGCTGCAACTGAAAGCACGGCTGCCATTCCAAAAAGTTACTCTCTCTGCACCAGAGACATTGTGACACAGTTAATTAAACAGATGTCCCTGTCAGCCCCGCAACTGACCTTGTACAAAGAGATGGGCAAATCTCCCTGATGCAACCGGCTCAGCTAAAGGTAAGTGCTCAGGGAGTTGGAAAGGGACAATTCGGATGACCAAGCACAAGAAATGCCCCCAGCTGGGGCAGCAGTTGTACTCACTGGGCTTCACAACCAAGCGTGTCCCTGTCCCCAGCATCACTTTGTAGGTGCCTGTGTTCACACAGTCCTTCACACCCCAGCAAAAACCATCAGCTCTCCTGACAGTTCCTCTACAACGAATCTTTAGGAGAAGATCAGCCCCGTCCCATCAACTCCAGGCATTTAAAGGCAGGAATAACTGTAGCCTTGGTAAGCAATCTCTTGGGAATCTCATCTACAGGAGGGATGACAAGCAGGATTCTGGTGCAGACAAGAGCATTATTAATTGGGCCTTCCTTCAGCAGAGCAAAGGACAAGCCCCCAGAGCCGCGCTAGGGAGAGCCATCAGCAACCCACCCCAGTTTTCGCAGGTACGCATGGCCATGGCACAAAATGCCTATCCCCTGAGCCAGAGGGTTCAGGACCCTGCTCTGCTTACGTGAAAGGCAGAGAGCAGGAGCTGGCAGGAGGAAGCTGAAGGAGTAAATTCACGGCCGCCCGGAATCAAGGTCTCTACTGCTACCAGAGAAAGCAGAGCAAAAAGCCCCGCGGATTGAACCGGTCTCCCTCCACTTGCGTTACGCTACCTCATGACCACAAAACTGTTCCAGCCAGTGGAGCAGGAGAAGGATTTTAAACTTACTGGGATTTATCCTTAGCTGAGTTCCACCTCCAAAGATGACTTGGTTGCCATAATTAGGCACACAGTGTTTGCCTTCACATCAAAAACCCCGTCAGTCACGTCTCCCCTGCACCAGCTTATGCCTTCCAAAGCTGTGCGTTGCTGGCTGGGCATTTTGTTTACAACAGTCTCAGCCGGTCACCCCATTCAGCTCTGACAGGGATGACCCCTGAGTGCATCCTTGCCCCATGTAGAGAAAAGATGCAGGATTAGGATTAGAACCCCTCGCTCAGCTCTAAAAGCACAGATCTTCCCCTGGACTCTCCTGCACCCACTGCACGCCTTCAAAAAGTCCATCTTGCTTCGGGCTGCTGTGTCTCACACACATACGTGTGCGCACACACGTACTCCGTCCCTGTGCAGACCAATTGCTATTGCCTTGAACATTCCTGCATTGCCCTGCAGGGCTAAAAAGCAGCTTTGACAGTACTCACAAGACTTCACACTTAGCTTTGTCCCAGCTCCAAAGGTGTACCTGTTCCCACCGGCACTCA
>NW_009269867.1:0-2789 GCF_000687185.1 Egretta garzetta
AACCCAAAACATTCTATGATTCTATGATCTCACATAATACAGAGGACAGGAAAAGCAGAATCTGAATCAGTATCATGTTTGTGAAGAAAAAATTCTGCAGGTTAAGAAATCTAAAATGCTCCTTGGTGTTACACGTGTGGTGTCTGACCAGTGAGGAACAAGAATTCCTATCAGTCACAGTGAGAGCAAAACCAAACAAAAGTTGAATTTGAACACGTAAAATTTCTGTCTGGATAGCAAATCCCAGAGCCTTTAATCAAATAAAATTCCCTATTGTCCTTTTACTTTGTAAATTGCTTGTTTTAATTAAAACTAAGGAGAGTTTTATTTAACTACTTAGCCTTGCGTAGGTTTCTATTGCACTGACTATAATAACACACCTTGCTACATCTTGGAAAAATTAACCAGGGTCCTGTGTAACTTCTAATAGACTAGAAAAATAAAAAAGCCAAGTAGACATACTGAAACATGAAATTAGCACTCCATATTAAATTGAATCATTCAGTACTTATTCTAATATATATTTTACTTTACAGGTTTCTTCATGGAAATCAAATCCTCTTGCTGCCTGCAAATACCTTTTCCTCATTAAAAGATTTGGGGCAATTGTGAGCTTTCTAAAATCTATTTTTAAATTACAGAGTGTGAGCTCTTACATGCCTGTAATCTGTGAATGTACTGCGCTTTTCCAGCCCAAGGTGAGGCAGGAGGCCATGCAGAATCGGAGGCAGAAGGACAGAAAGGTATCCGGAAAGAGGGAGCTGCAGGTAGTGCGTAGGGCAGCATCACGGGGAGGGGGGAAACTTAGTCCAAGGCTTCCCAGGTTTTGCAACAGAAATAGCTGTATGGGCTGAAAATCAAGGTCTCTCTCTGCCCCAGTGACCACTGGGCTCCCTCCCTTCTGGGCATACCAGTGCCCAGCTTCACCTGGGTCCTCTGGATATACTACATTTTTCAGTTGCTTTGGCTCACACACCAACTGTGTCTATATTCCCCGTACAGTCTATAGAAAGATAGCTAGGGCGGCATCTCGGTGCTTTGGAGATGAACCAGTCTCTCTCAATAGCTGTCTGGGGAACTGAGGCACCTACTTTAAGATCTGAGACCGCCACCTCCCCTGGGGATAAGCGTGTGTGCATTAGGCTCATCTGCATGTAAAGTAGTCGCACTGCATCTGGGTTTTGGTTGCCTCATTATCTGGCATGGCATGTTTAGGCAGAAACATAAAACAGCTGCAGAAGGTGTAGAAGCAGAGAGGAGAAGGGAAAGCTTGGAGGAGAAGTGGAGCTGTCAGTGACTGGAGTGACACGAGTGATTGAAACAGCCTGCTGCTTTCTGTGGCAGGAGAGTAGCAACCGATGTTAGTTGTTAAAGACACTGATTTGCTGGCATGGTGAAAACTCATTCACTAATACCCTTCTGCAGTGTTGAATTTACTGTGGGATTTTTTTAATTTTTTTTCTTTGTTTTTCCATGTTCTACCTGTATTAAATATAAAAGCTTCACATCTATGTAATTAGGCTTTGATTCATCTCACCTCTCAGCAATGATTAAGTTCATAAATTATAAAGACAGCCTCAGGCAACCAGGTTTCCAAATTAGATACCTCAGCTGAATTAGTTATGATGAATCAGAGCTAAAATGATCCATGTTTAGCAATTGCCAAACATCAGTGCCTGTACTGACTGGCTTCAAAGTGACTTATGGATAAAATCAGAGCAAGGAAGTATTGGATGAACTGAAGTAATGATAAAAGATAATTTTGCTGCTATTAAAATTTTAAGTAAGATAGCATGCCTCCTCACCTATAAAAAGCAGAAAATCTGAGTCTTAGAGCTCTTAAAGTCTGTATTGAAAGGGACGGGTGGAATACTACGGATGAACCTGATTGCTTTTGTTCTCTGTTTCTCCAAGGCATCTGTCCAACAGCATGATCACAAAATTACAATGTTATATTTTTACAGACCTGAAGTATTTACAAAAGCTGGAAGTCAAAAATGAGAATTCCCAACTGAATTTAAAAGTGTAACAATTTAGCTTGTTTTTTCCCTGAAATAAAATAAGAAACAGTGTATCTTTCTTTTACTAATCTGCCTTTCAATCCACTTTCTCATCTCTCTGAGGATCACTTTGAAAGTCTTCAGCAGCTTCAGTCACGATAAGTAAAAGCTGAAATATTTTATTTAATGTAGTACACTAAATAATATCCTTTCTTTCCAGGAGAAATATGCATCAATTAGAAAAGGCGCATGAAGTATTAATTGCCTTTCTATTGGATGCTGAATGTACTTCAAATTTCTGTTCCTACAAGGAGTGCTCAGCACCCTAAGGTAGCAGGACAAAATACATGGATAACAGCCATGCAGTTTGCTCATTTACTTCTAGTCACAATTTACAAGCCTAGAAGGAATCAAAACACATAAATTAAGAACAAATGATACAACAAGCACAGCTATGGCACCTGGGCTGATAAGGACATAAATAAATGGTAAGAAGTATTTTAGAACTTCTATAAACTCTCCTTTGGGGTGGTTCATAAAATACTAGCTCCGCAGGGCTGATGATTCAGTGACATTTTTTTTAATTAAGTATTTTACACAAAGCTCAAATTCAGAAGTTTTCTTATTTCTTCTTTAATTTTGCAAAGGTTCACCCTCATCTGAAAGTACATCATATAATTTCATTGGATTCAGAGCTGAAAAGCAGGACTATAATTTCTTTTTTAAAATTGTCATTCTGTGCCATAGGGATTTTTGTTAAAAAGCTATCCAAAAGAAGAACCAAATGTT
>NW_009269868.1:0-2838 GCF_000687185.1 Egretta garzetta
GCCATCCCACCACTAAACCATGTCTCTAAGCAAATGTCCAGATGAGTCCACCTCAAAACTTCCAGCTGGTTTAGCTGCCCCTTTCTAGACTTCATCCTGAGCACACACTTGCTTGTGAGAGTAACGAATGCCTCTCAATGGCCATGGTGTGGCCTTTTTTATTCACATGTGTTCATTTGCCTTCAGTTTACAGCAGAACTCCCACAAAAATTCCATCCACAAGAGGGATTCTAACATTTAAACCAAATGACTGATATTCTTGTTTCTGAACAGATCATGCAGCAAAGACAGTATCGGACACTTCACAGCCTTTAGTCTGGGAGCTAGTGCAAATGCCTTTTTTATAAAAGAAATATTTGATCTTACTATATCTCCTTGCTTATTTGTAACGCAGATTCCCTGAAAAGCGAGACCGATACCGGTTTGCAGCTACCGATTCTAGAACATACTTACAATTTAGTGCAATTCGCAGTTTGAGCACTAGGTGGAAATAGAGCAATGAAAATAAGACCCAATGTCAAATCTTCAGCACAACAAATGGCAGCGCTTTCTCCAACACACATGACTGAAATCCCAGGAGGGAGAAATGGCAGCTTAAATCCGTTTCATTTTATTGGGGACCTCTATCGTTCTCATTTCTTGCACATAAGAATAAGAAATATTCTCCCTAGGCTTCTTAAACTTGATTTTTAAATTTTCTTTCCTTGCTGACTGGCTTTAAATTTTGGGATACATGTATTGAGTGCTCAGATATATGTCTGTTGACTATTGTTCAAGTATTTCAGTGGAAATTAGTACCTGAATTAGACAAGTAGCAATTTTTCCTCTATTGCTGTTGCAGATATGCAAAACTTTAGGTTGATCATATACTTAGACTGAGCTGCTTTTGTCTGCTGCCATTTGCTTGTCATAAATTCTAAACAAATAAAATAGTGAAAATAGAAATTAATGCTTTCATTTCGCTCGCTGCATGCTTATGCAACTAGAAAAGCACAGCTAGAAAAGTCACACTAATTTTACTCCTTTGTATAACCCAGTTCTTGGAGCCTTTTTATTATAATTCTAAATTTTTTCAGCCCAAGAAAGAGAACTGAAATGATATTTAGCTTTGGATGATAGCCATCTTTTAGATAATATGTTGCTTGTGGAAAACTTGGCTCCGGAAAAATCCGTATGCAGAATGCAACTGCAGCAAAAGCCCACAGGAATAAGGAGGAATGATGTAGCACTTAATTGGAAACCACAAAGCAGAACTGAGCTGCACAACAGCAGTGCTGGTCCAAGCATGCGTGGCCAGGATGGGACACCCCAGCATTCTCATCTTACTTCCAGGAAATGATCAATCGTAGCGTAAGACTATCCATTTGAAAAGATACAGTCAAGATTTACGCAGCCTCAAAAGAGACTGACATAGTCCCCCCTCATCCCTTTCAGTACTGTCTGCAGAGCTTGAAAGGTCTGGGTTAAGAAGCTGGTATAGTAGCAAGGGACATCGCCAGTTTTATTTAGTGTTCATGACATGCTGTTTCATTGGTGATGGATACCCTGCTTGTATCCAGAATGAATACATAACAAACCATGAGATTTCCTGCAATATTTTCACTTCTTCCAAATATCTTTTAATTTTTTTAATTAAAACATGGGTGATCACCAATAACTTGTTCTATTTCAGTCTGTCTGTTTACCCAAGTTCTGCCCCTTTGCCCACCTTTTAACACAGTAGGAGGGCAGATACTAGTATCACAGGCCAGTTTTACAAACTGTTTGAAGTGAATTTCAACTGCCCGAGGTGACTTAGTCTGGCTCAGATGCCAGAGCAAGTATACACGCTGGCGGAATGCAAGTCAAAATTTTAACTGAACTTGAAACTTGTTGAAGCCTGGGGAGTAACTAAGCCTATTGTTCCCAACCCAAGTAAATATAACCTTCTATCTACTGGGTATTTCAATTCAAATGATTCTGAGTACATTTTCCAAACTGTGTAGGAACAAATGCTAAACTAAACTCAAAGAGAAAATATCAGGTAGGTGCATAAGACCTACTGCTTGCATTCCTAAAGAAAATTTGTGTGTGATGGGTGCAAGGAAGCTTAGATAGGGCGAGATATATAGATGCAATTACAAAGTTAAAACTTCTGTTTTGGAAGGGGTTTGAGGAATTCAGTCCCAGCTGCCATTGAATTAAACCTACCAGGGGAATACTGTGCATTTCCTCAAAGTGTTTTGAAAATTAAAAAAAAAAAAAAAATATTCTGTTCTACAAGTAGCGTCTAACTTAGTTCTTTGTCTCTCACAAGATGGTCATCCCAATCCTTATCCTTAAGGTCATCTTTTAGAGGAGAAGGCACATGTTAAATAGCAAGGAAATTTCATTGCTAGAAAAATGCTAGAAAAATGTGTCAGTCATCCTTCACTTATGATTGCAAGGTAGTGAACTCCTAAATACAATACAGCAATTGTTAAATGCAGAATGGAAACATATCTTTAAGAAACCAGGTTCTTGTGTACATTCAGTATCATCTCTGAAACAGTGTCAGAAGATACTGGCATGTCTTCAATTTATCCTATTATTCCGACTCTGCTAACTATGTATGAACTGAATTTTATATCAATGGGACTTTTTAATACAGTCTAGCTACATGACTGAATGCTTTCCTGATGCTAACTTAAAGAAGTCACATATTAGTGCTGAAATGAGAAGAAAAAAGAACTTTTCAGAACAAGCAGAGCCCAAATTACACATGGCAGGACTGCAGGGGAAATGCTACTTGTAAATTAAGCAGAGCTTATATGGAAAACACTGAAAGTCAAACATGAATGTTTTGGGTTTTTTTTTTTT
>NW_009269869.1:0-2839 GCF_000687185.1 Egretta garzetta
AAAAAAAAAAAAGATTATTACATTGTAAGTATAAAGTCCCTAGCTAGTTCTAGGCCACATATGAAAGATGGTGGGAAGCCCCCCATCTCTAACAGCATGTTGTTCTAGACATAGAAAAGTTATTTATACTTTATTTATACTTCTAAGTAACTGAGGAATTATTATGAAAAATCATATTACTTATGAATTCAGATCAAAAGTTTGCAAAGTTTAAAGTACATTCATTTCTATGTCCATTAGACACCCAAATGTTAATCTGTGAATGATGAAATTTTCACATTTGAGAAGTGCATGGCCTGCAATTTTATTGTGGCCATATCTTTCAGTTGGGTAACAGTTGCTATTTTTAAAGTTGATAACTATGTAATATTCTTTTCTTCTTTGTTTGCAAACACTGTATTTGTAATGTGATGTTCCATATGTGTCTTAGTACAATGGAACAGTTAAATTAGCACATTTTTTAATTGTTAATCTACAAATGAAAGAAGTGTGTGGTGAATAAATATAAGTCTCATAATACTTATCACAGTATTTAATGGGGGAAAGTGGTGTTTTTCTTTTTAATACAGAAATCCAAATCTTTTGTAAGTAGTGCTTTCAGTACTTTCTCATGTCTAGTCATGTAGCCTATGCAGTCAACCATTTTCTATTCCTTGTTCTATTCAGAACCCCTCCCCCTGACGCCCAAGTGTCAAATGTTCTACTTGGCTCAATGGCTGGTTCAATAAAAAAAAGCACAGCCATGTTTCTAAGAAAAGCAAAGAGGTAGAGAAGAGAGCTGTGCATATAAATGCATTCTTTACAAAAGTAATTTAGAAGGAGTTAGAGGAAAAAGCATTTTTTACAACTTGAAAGGAGTATTTTAGAGGTGAAACCCTCCACTAAATTTAAAAGGAGAAAAATAGTTACAAGATACTGCCTAGACTCCTGAAATGTTATTTAAACATTGAAAAGCTCACCAGTTTCTCAGTACCAAGAATGCTGTAAACAGCACCTTTATATTAGGTTGTTTTTAAGTAGAACAATGTTAGCTTGGAAAAACACCTGGGTCAATATTGATGCTTGCATCTCAGATTCAAAGTTCTCATCTATCATTATCTATACCAACACCTGCATTTGAAAACATTTCCTTCAAATTACTTATTTTTTTGGTCTCAATCACCTCAGAAACAATATTGTGTAGATCGTGCCAAGAAAACGTATATATATGTCCACAGTGTAATTTTTCTGTCTTTTATTTCCAGAGGTAGCAAGAAATTCTGATGACAATAATTTTCAATAGTATTGTTTCAATGAGAAAAAAAGCAATTTTTTAACTTAAATGCCACTTATTTGTAGAGATGTGTACTAGGGAAGAAAAAAAATTATACCTAATGTAGACATTGATGGTATGCATTTTTATGAAGAGGGAATGCCCTAGCTATTTATCTGGGTCTGCATTAAGATAACAGATAATTATCACTGTTAAAACATTAGGCAGCCTACAACCATTCTGTTATTTTATAAGCTTAATGTTTTTCTCAGGGATGTACTTTCTTGATTTTGAATATAGGATGCTTGTAACTGAAAAAAGCATCAATGTATAATGTTTCTTCCAGATTAAGAAGTCACTTTAGTATTTAACCTGCCTTAACATTTTTGTGTTGTGTGTCCCCGTGCCCCCCGGCTTTTTATTGTATTTTCAGGAGAAAATAAGTCTGTATGATGTAAAAATTCCCAGTTTTCTTTAGTTCAAATAGTGTTTTGATATAGTATCTCTAGAAATTCTCTATTGAAAAGCATTGATATAGTTTCCATACAGTAATTTTAATTATCTGAATGGCACCTTGATGGGCATAGATGTAAGTCCACACAGAACAATGATGATGTACCACATACACAGTAAAAAAAAAAAAAGTGTTGGCAAAAAATGCTGCAATAGAGATTCATCAACTTGCAGACAATGAGTGTTTTTTAAAAGGGGAAAGAAGAGGAAACGGGAGTGAAGTGGGTGGACAGTGGGGTTCTGGATTGTGAGGAATTCGGAGATTTCCAAACCTGGATTAATTTAAATTTGGAGCAAAGTCATGAGAGACTGAAATTCCCAATAACTGCAAGGAGATAAAGTCACTTAAGGAAATAAAAGCATTTTCATAGGACATGCTGCTTCCCAATACTTAAGACTCCATGAATAGAAAAGAAATGGATTTCTTTTGACATAAAGGCAAAATCCCTAAATCCCTGGCTTCGTGGTGAGAGGCTGGAGTCCAAAACTCAAGCAGACTTCCAGACCAGTTCCTGTAAATTGGATTTTCTCAGAAGTCAGCTACCTCTAAAGATAGGCAGCTGCTATGGCAGTCAGGAGGCTGTGAAGTCCCTGTAGCTGAAGCAACAATCAGGTTGCTGGTGGTTGAAAAACCTGGAAGCCCTGGCTTTTCCATCTCCATGGCAGCTTGCTTTGGCAAACTACTCTGGATGGAGGAATCTGGATGCTAAGTAGCTCTAAAGGGGGAGATTATAGTGGGCTTCCTGAATGTCACCATACCATCCAACCACTAAGTAGGCTGTGGGTAGCTCCAATACAGTAAGTACCCAAAGGTCTTACTAGCGATGAATAAATATGCAGGCAAGTATGGAGTTTCCTGTATTCTCTATGGTGCAAAATTTAAACATCTTTATCAAAAACAATTTTGTGGGAGGAGAGTAGTTTTGTGGGTGGGCAACTCAAGAAGCATACAGAGATCTTGTCAAGTCATATAGAGATAAAATTAGAACGGCAAAAGCCCAGCTAGAACTCAACTTGGTGCAGGAGATTAAAAAAAAAGTATTTTTACAAATACATCAACAGCAAAAAGAGAGC
>NW_009269870.1:0-2832 GCF_000687185.1 Egretta garzetta
TTTTTTTTTCCCCAGGAAAGAACAGTAACAATTAGAAGACAGACTGTAGGAGGATTTGGATTAAGTATAAAGGTAGGATGAAATTTTTTGTCTATTATTCCACGTTACACAGAAAGTGTCTTAGTGTATAGTTAATGTGGCTTTTAATGAGGACAAACTATGTTTTAGAGGACTAGAAACAAGAGAGCAAATGTATTCCAGGATGTTAGTAGGCAAGCAGCAACTACACTGCCCTATGGAATGGAAGGCAATGGAAAGATCATTCCCTTAAGATTCAAGCTGAGCAACTCTGTAACAAGATTTAATATGAGAATTGAAAAGTGTTTTCAACTGCATAGATCATACTTTTGTTCAACAGTACTTTCATTTAAGTGGTTATTAATGAATGCTAAATTACAGTGGCAGTCACATGGAACAGCCTATAAGTTCATTATCAATTCTCCTACAAAGGGTATCACATTAATTCACTGCAAATACTGTTTCTTTCTGATATTATTTATTTTGCTGTATATCAAGCAAAGGCAGCAATTTATCATGTTACCATATTTTTGTTTTATTCAGTAAGTTTTAAGAACATATGTAAGTGTAGGTGATTCTTTTTGAGGGAGGGACGGATGAAGAGAGGGAGGAAGAGATAATAATTTTTGTCATCATAATCTATGATTTTGAAAACCTTACCTTAGTTTTGAATCTCAGTGTAGACAACACAACATTAATTTCATCTTCTAAACACAGCAGTCCTCAGTCTCAAGATAGCAATGGAAGAAGTGAAGTGTACTTCACATGACTGCAGAGAGGCTTAAATTATGCATATAAAGCGAGACTATAGACTTTCCTGTGAACGTCTGCTAGTACTGACCTTATAAGTAGTGACTCAGAAGCGGGATTAATGTGCATTTGTGTTGTCATTGATAAGAATATTGCTGTATAGAAATACTAGTTCTTAAAATATGTCTTGGTACACTTGCTGTTATCTTCTTGACCCACCAAAGACCTCTATTCAAGGAAAACTAATTGCTATTTTGTGGCCAAAGTCTCTCATGAGTTTAGTCAACATCACAAAAGTTATTTTCCTCCAATATCGTAATGGGTTACAGTTCACTGCATAACGATGAAGTAATGCATGTCAGTGTAAAATCAAGTATATGGGCGAATGAGGTTTTATTTAGCTGGGGCTAAGAAATAACTGGTTATAGTAAGGACTTTTGAGGTTTGAAGAGCAAATCTCAACAAGAGTCACTAAAATCAATTTTTTAGTTATATGTATATATAATGGGTTATCTTTTAGAATGAAAATTGCTGACAAACTCAAGATCACATTATTTAAGTAGGAGGCACATTGTATAAAATAAAATATCATTGAGAAATATAAATTAAATAATGAGTGTGCAATGGTCTTTCTTAAATTAGTGGAGCAAGATATCTTAAAGTTTTAGAGCAAGATATTCATTGTTCTGAAGAAAATTCTTGGAAGTTGCAAAACAGATTGCAAATTCAGCCTAGAAGGGAATTTACCTTTGTTCTTTTTAATAAGATCCTGTTTCAATAGGAAAAAATAACAATAAAAATATATTGAGTTTTATT
This sequence comes from Egretta garzetta, assembly GCF_000687185.1. Classification (NCBI taxonomy): domain Eukaryota; kingdom Metazoa; phylum Chordata; class Aves; order Pelecaniformes; family Ardeidae; genus Egretta; species Egretta garzetta. The sequence goes on from NW_009269870.1 coordinate 1,585, forward strand.
GAGGTTTATTTTATTGCATAGATATTTTGATCAAAATTAATTTAAGTAGTGGAAAGGTGAAGCTACATAGATTCGGGCATGAATAGTTGATTTCTTTTTAATTTTTGGAACAACTAACAATCAGGTGATGGAATCTCTTCAGCAGATGTAATTAAATAGAAAAGATATCTCTTTCAACAAAGGTAACTCAGACTTACTCAGACGGTGTAGATAAGATAATGAAAATGCTGAGTAGAAATTTATTAGTAATCCAACAGAAAGATTGACAAGGAACTGGATAGCTAACACAATCTAAAACAAATAATTAATCAATATAATCTGCTATTATCATTTTAAGCTAGTAGTAAGAAACAACTTGGAACTGGAATTCAAAGTAATGTTTTCTGTAGTTTGGTAGGCAAACTTTACTAAGACTCACTGAAACGGACTTTTTAGGTATGCCATGAAGTCTCTATGTCAGTTCCAAATATTCTGAAAAGTGCCAGTGTTCTGTTTTAAAAGGTAATATTCAATCATGGGATGATTCCTTTTGCAGATGAGTAACCGTTTGTTACTTTGTTTTGGTTTGGAAGATTCCTGATCTTTAAATAAAGGCCTTATATTTATTATTATTTTTGAATAGAAAAGTAATTATTTTGTAATAGTGCCTTAAAGTAGAGGTCTACAAGTCACCCTGTAGCAGTGAGGAGGACTGCGGCCTTTCCTCCTTGTTTCAGTATCTCCCACAAGCCCATGCACTTCCATAGTTCCTGTTCTCTTGCTACTCTTAGATTATTTAAAGATGGGGGTTATCTGGAGGACTTACTTTCTGGCAGTGGTGTATATCAGAGGATGCAGTTTATCTGAGGTGTGATTAATGACCCTCACTTTAAAATATTTTCTTGTGCTTTGATATGAATTTGTCTAGCTTGGGCATTTAGCTCTAGGGAATTATCATGCCTTTTTTTCTGCTAACTTAAACAATCACTTGCTATCAGAAATCTCACACAGTCAAATCACCTTTTAACTTTCTTTTGAGTACATTTCGGAAGTGTCTTATCCCACCTTAAGTATTCTGGACCCTTAGATTTTTTTTTTTTCCCCTGAAGAGCAGAAGATTAATAGTCCAAAATGTGTTAATAGTTCCAAAATTAACATTTCTAGTTGTCTTTTGTGACTTGTCTATGATCTGAACTCTTTTCCTGTGTTATAACCTGGGTGCTCCAACTATATTTATAAAAATCAGAGTTTCAGCTAACTGCTTAAAAA
>NW_009269871.1:0-2853 GCF_000687185.1 Egretta garzetta
TGGATAAACTTCGTCATCACCTCACACACAGAGTGCACCTGAGCATCACACAGCTGAAACCAGGCCGAGGAACTTTTCACACCTTGCCAAGGACTGATGCAGCTGCTGTTTCTTAACATCCTGCTCAACACCAGCTGCCTTGGGCCATACTAACCCACAGTCCCCACTAGGAACCTCTATTTAGGTGAGGACTCAGTTGTTGTATATTCACTGCAACAGAGTCTGTTATTTCTGCAGTTTGCTGTGCACAAGAACATAGAGTTTCTTACCTAGGCAGATAGCTTCTCCTTTCGTGGTGATGACAACAATCTCCTGATTAAGCTCAATACCATCTTCATACCTCAGGACACCAGGCAGCATAATCTTGGCTCCATAGCAAATGGCATTAACCTGCAAATGTAGGGAACAGGAGGGCTTATGAATTATTAGAGAATAAAAACAAGGTAAGAAGTGCCTCTACTATTTTAGCTTTCCATTGCCATTACTGTTCCAGCAATAACATCCCTACATATCTATTTCTTATTGTCCACTACATAAACCTTGGGGGCCTTGGAAAAAGCAAGCAATGCACCAATCATAGCAAACAACATGCAAGGCAGATCTCTTTTAACCATCAGCCTCCTCCTGAAGTGAGGAGAGCAGCTTCTCTGCCACTCAATTCTTGGCATCTTACTGCTGACCTGGCAGTGGCCCAGACGAGGTCCTACACAGCTCACAATCAGGACAGCATTGGACACCACGTTGATCCTGATCCCCCATTTATTATACTAGCTGTACAAGTTAGGAGGACACTTTGTAGTCTCTAGCTGTCAGCTGGCAGTGTCTCAAGAACTCACCGCACTGTCTTTCATGACTAGCCGCTTGTGTGAAGTCAGCAGTTTCTCCAGTGGCAGGATAACTCTTCGCAGGTAGTTGTCATCCTTGTTGTTATCGTACTGCCACTGTGCATCCAGTACATCATGCATAGTCACCATGTTGTCCTGCAAAGACACAACCCCTCTAAACTCTACCAGCCACCAACTCGAAATACACACAAGAAAACAGCTAAAGTCCAAAAGCAAATAGTGTACTGAAAAGGAGTGAAAAACAGATGGTCAACTCAGAAGCATCAAAAAAGCATCCTAAAAGAGGCAAGAATACTTTCCATCAACAGCTTGAGATCAGCCTGACTTGTGCTACCACAGACTTCAACCTTCCTAATCTCAGACAGCACTTGGATCTAGTGTATAAGGTCTGTCCCCATGAAACTTTGAAATATGACCAAACTTAAATACCTGGGACATCTAGACAAAGATTACTGAGTAGAAGTCTAAATTAACCAGCTCTTCAATCTGTGACATGGAATAAATTCTTGAAGCAGCTGTAAGCACTTAACACCAGAATTCAGAAATGACTGCCAGTGATTACAGCTGTGGTAAGAACACAGATGGACAGGGAAGCACTTGCACTCTAATACTCATGCTTTGCAAGGAAAGAAATTAGTTCTGGAGTTTGGACTGGCAGCAGGATCCAGCTACGACCAGACTGAAAACACTGTAAAGCTGTCCAAGATCACACAAGACTGCATCTCCCAAGCTCATTTCAATGAAGCGCGTTCTCTGCATTGTGCCCCGACACCAAGCTGTCACAGATTGCCAAGCAGACACCTCACGTGCCTTGACTCGTGGCACACGCATGGTTTGTAGGCTGAGAAATGCAGGTGGCATAAAATAAACTTTCAGTCACCATGGTGCACTTCCCAGCCACTCACTGTCCCAAAGCTTAATTACCAGAACAGGGGCAACACCCTGAACTGAACTCAACGCTTTGGTTACAGACCATTATGGCAAGAGCTCCCATGTTTTTGGGGCTATTCACAAAACTCCTCCCAGCTGCTGCACAACTATACCTTCTCCTAACACTGTAAAACTAGTACAGTTCCAAGGAACTGTTGCAATTCTGACCATTTCAAATTTGGTGGTTATAGTTAGAGCTACCACTCTTACCTTCTCTCCCAGGATGCCTGAGCGCACTCTGCGGAGTTCCTGCATCTGGCCCCCCACACCAAGCAGCAAACCAAGGTGAACGCAGAGTGTTCGGATATATGTGCCCGCTTCACAGCTCACCCAGAAGATACCTGAAATGCAGGACAGGACAGAAGACTATTTAAATAGATACCTAGAAACTCCCTCTGAGAGAAGCTGTATGTCCAACCCTTCACAGAGCCATCAGCCTGGGGTGATAGATGAAGGTCATCTTTGCACCAAGTGCTAATGCCATCTAATTGACATCATTTGGCTCTTCAATGAAGGATGCAACAGTACAAATAATAGATGGGATTTGCTTCTTAACACACCAAAGCATGCATGGAACAGTTACTGCTTGATGGTGATGAGGATATATGTCTTAAGACGTCGGTCAAGAATAGGAAGCAGCCCATTTCACAGGAAATTTTATCAGCTGTTAGCTTAACAGGAAGACGACAGGAAAGCCCTGTTTTACCTAATCTTCTCTCAGGATCATACTCGACCAGCTTGCTCTCATAGATGGTTCTGACTCTCAGTTGTCGTTTAACAGCAGCAATGAGGGGTGGTCGCTGAAACAGCGCGCCTGTCAGAGTTTCTATTGCCTGAGGGTAGATGCAGAAGAAGTAACAGCTCACACCTGTGCCATGAAGTAGGAGCACCTTGGGGTATCCAGCAACTACAACCACTTCCATGAATGAGAAACCACAAGGTTCATCGTAATTTTGTGATGTCATATTTAATAAAGCAGATCTGAACCAGTGATGTGGTCAAAATGCTACCCCAGCTGCCAGTGACCACGGCTGGGCTTCTTCATCAGGTAGCAGCATGTGATCAGACATTATCCCTC
>NW_009269872.1:0-2858 GCF_000687185.1 Egretta garzetta
CAACTGCCTGGGAGCAGAACCTATCTCTGACACCAGGGAAACACACACCTCCAAAACCACCACCTATACCTTCCAAAATCAGAATAATCAGTTCCCAACTGACTAGCTACGTCAACAGAGGTGTAAGCGTGGGGCTAGTATTGCCTTCTGCAGTATTTCCATGCCTATGCACACCAAGGACAGAACCGGCACAGAGGGGGAGCAGACATGGGATGTGGTCATTAGTTAACAAATCCAGGCACTGCTTCTGCAGCTCAGCAGTAAAGGAGGACTGTCTGATCAGGGAATTCAGCATTCCCCAAGCCCCTCAGCTGGTCTGAGTCTCTCCTCACCCAAAGAGCCATATCTGGCTTCCTGCTTGCCTGCTTGGTCAACACGGTCATGTAAGTCTTGGCGCACCTGGATATTAAGTTTAGCCCAGTACTGGTGAATTACTAGATTTGCTGTCATTTCAACCTGGATGGCTGTGTTTGTTACCGTGCCATTACTTAGAAATCAGCTAATCAAGGACTCATTCCTTAAACATATGACCAGTAGTGATCAGACAGGTAACAAAGCAACTAAGGTAAGAGAGGAGGGAATGCCTGCAGAGACCTGAGACCTACACACATTTTCAGGTACACACAGGCTGTAGCTTTGCCATGGAGAAAAGAAAGGCAAGAGCAGGATCATCAGTGTAGTCCACTGCCAACTCAACATCTAATAATGCAAGAAAAGGTAGAGGACAGGTTGGCTTGTTGGAGGCTAGCTTTGTGGCAGCAGGAAATGCTGACCTCTTTTTAAAATAAAAATCAAGAGATGACTACCTCATTAGCTTGAAATTTCAACCAGTGTGACCTCTCCTTGTAACGTGAGACCAAATTTTGCAATGCCCTGGTGACTTTGTCCAATCACTCTCGGAACGACTGACCTTCTGACAAGATCTCACTGCTTCACCTTTCAGCTATGAAGCCAAATGCTCAACATAAACCTTTTGGTGTAAACATCCTTGATGCCTCTTTCTGAATAGTTATACTTTCATCACTGTCATCATCTTCGCCAGATGCTCACTGCTCAAAAGCTCAATCAAGGGTGAAGGACAAAAACATGGCCATGACATAAGGGTAACTCTGAAATGATTACCAGAGATTAAATCAATAGCTGCTTGCTGCCGTTGGGAGATCAGCAATGCATTTGAAAGCTTCTGAGCCAAAATTTATTTCATCTTCAATCAGAATAGCACAGTGTATGAAGACTTAGTTCTTGTCAGGTATTTAAAGCGCTGTTCTAAAATCCAATGTGTGCAGCTTCCACAGATCTTCAGAGGTCCCTTCCAAACTCACCTAATCTGTGATTTGCATGAGGTTAGAGAATATTAAGAAGTATACATACTTGTAGAATATGAAAAAAAACCATCACTTTTAAAATAAATTAATCTGTACAATGACTGCAGTAAGAATTCAGTTCTAAGGCTTACACTGCATGTAATCTACTTGCCAGAAGAAACACAAGATACTAATGGGCCAAAGGATCATTTCATATGAGAATACAATTACATTCAGTGATGGTTGAGCTCTTCTTCAGTAAGGGAATATTTGCAATAAGCCTTTTTAAAATATCTATCTAAAATTTGATAGAAGAAAAAACCCACAGATGTCCTTCTCTGAGACAATGATAGGCTGCTACTGATGTTAACTCATTTTGAGAAAGCTTTCCAAATCCTAACTGCCTTAATGGCTCAACTGTCGAAGACAACCACAGGCACCATCTTATTTTAATGACATTGTGGGGAGAGAAGCTCTAAAATGAAACTAATCTTTCAAGAGAGGAGAATTAAGCTACTTTTCCCTGTAGGCTACACATGTTCTCTTTGTCAGAGACTTTTACTGTGCATTAAAATGCACTTTACTTCCAAAGAACAACATGTGTTTCATGAGCCACATTTTCAAAAGCGAAGAAAACATGCTCTGGTTATTGAACTTGTCCACAAATTGATGGATGTGTCTTCCAAGAGGCAGTTATGAAACAACAATTGGATCAGTCCTGCTTTATTTGTCTGCCCGCCAGAAAAGACAACACTGTGATCAGTGCAGGCTCACTTGGAGTAAAACAGAAGGTGAAACAGAAACAGCAGGAGTACCTACATCAGGTGATCTGATCAGCAAACTAAAAGCACATCCTATACTAAAACCTTAGCTTCTTCCTTCCTGAGCGGCCAGAGACAAAACAATCCTGATGCCTTTATATGATGACAGATCTGCCCATACCTCCCTCATGAAAAAAAATGTGGTCTAAAATCGGATCTTTTGGAGATTCTGTATGGGTTTTCATATCTATTTTGTTCGCCAGCTCAGAGATTTCCATGTGTTGTGAGAGCCAGCTCCACATTCTCCTCTGTTTGAGCAGTAGGTGTCATTCCTCCGCAGGAAGTTAAGATGGACCTAACTCACACCACAATCCACATCTACTTGCAGCCCCTGGGAAGCACAGATGGTGCCATGCAACAAGGCATCCCCAGCCTGCCTTCCCTTCCTATACAGGGACTAAGACAGAAGCCATTCTTGCAGCTACAGATCTCCCTGAAACAGAAAACACCAAACACCTGGTAGTAACCACTCCACTAGCTCTTCTGCAATACTGTCATACTACATTTTGAGCATCATACAATAAAGAGCCCTCTGTCTTCATTAAATGGATGAGGAAGTGGCAAGCTGGTGTTAGGGAGAGGAGGGCAGCGATGAGAGATAAAGAAGCCTGCAAAACCTGTACAGGTCTGGATATTAGTCCTGGAGATCTGCGGCAATAACACCAAGCAACAGCCCAATCCTTAAAAAAAAAAAAAAAAAACAGAACTATTAAAAGGCACTTCTCTCTGGAGG
>NW_009269873.1:0-2859 GCF_000687185.1 Egretta garzetta
CCCTTAACTAGAGTTACACACTAAACTTGAAAATGAGTTGAACAAAAATAAACTCTGGCACTGGTGTTTCTCCAGAGAAATGGCAGCTTGTGGAACTTTATTGTCCTTTGCCTTTACTTTATGTCTTTGTTCTGTGATATGTTTTCACCCTTTGTTTCATTATTGCTGTTCGACCACTTATAGAAACTATTATGGGCTTTCCTGGAAGGACATCTTGCATGTTGAAATCCTACCCATCAGCAGATACTATCTGAGTTCCCTTTTTCTTGCAGTTGTTGCAGGATGTTCTACTTTCACTGTGTCAAAAGCAATAAAACAGCATCCTGAAAAATTTCTTTCACCAAAAAAAGAAAAAAAAGGTTAGCAATGAAAAGCCCAAAACAACAGACTGAGGAGAGACAAATTGCAGGGACAAATTAATTGCTGAGTGCTAGGACAAAGCGAAGAAGCTCATTAGACCCACTTGAGTCAATGTCAGTATAAATAAATCCAGATCAGGACAGCAGCAGGCTGACATGGATGAATAGGAGGGATGGACAAGGATCATCTTTATTTATAGCAAGATTGCTGAGGAATAATATGGCACAGGAAATATTAAGGTTTGCCTGTCCTGGGTCTTAAGTAATGAGCTTGAATTATCCTGCTAGCCAGGAAGATCACGGGATCATAGGATAATTCAGGTTGGAATTGACTTCTGGATGCCATCATGTCCAATCTGCTGCTCAAAACAGGGACAACTATGAGATCAGATATGGTTGCTCAGGGCTTTACCCAGTCAGGTCTTAAAACCCCCCTGAGTATGGAGACTACCCAACTTCTCTGGGTAACATGATCTAAACTTTTTCTGACCTCATCATGAAAAAGTTTCTCATTGTATTAGTTGGAAACTCTCATTTTGGTTTATGCCTGTCATTTTCTCATCATTCTCCCACCATGCACCGCTCTGATGGCTCCATCTTCTCGATAACCTCCTTGTAGGTATTGGAAAGCTGCTATTAGGTCCCACTAAATCCTTTTCTTCAGGCTGGACAAGCCTAGCTCTCCAGCTTCTCCTCACAGGGCAAGTGCTGCAGTCCCCATGGCCCTCTATTGGACTCACCCCAGTTTATCAATATCTTTTTGTACTAGGTGACCCAAAACTGGATGCAGTGTTCTAGATGCTGTCTAAGAAGCACTGAGCAGAGGGGGATAATAATTTCCCTCAATTGGCTGGCTAGGCTCCTGGTAATACAGCCTAGGATGATGTTGGTCATCTTTGCTGCCAGGGCAGGCTTGGTTCACATTCAGCTTGCTGCCTACAAAGTCCACCAGGTCTTTTTCAGCAGAGTGGCTCCCCAGACAGTCAGTCCCCAGCATGTGTCATTGCAAGGGGTTCTTCCTTCCCAGATGCAGGACTTTGTATTTGTTCATGTCAAATTTCATAAAGATCTTGTCAGCCCATCCTGTCTAGATCCCTTTGGATGGCAGCCCTGTTGTTGAGTGGTGTCATAGATGAACTTGTTTAACAAGCACTCCATCATCTCCTCCAGGCTATGTCTTTCGGTCATAAATATGTGGGGACTGCAAGTCTCCACCTGAGGGGCATGAGGAGAAGCATCCTAGTGAATAAGCAACCAAAAATATGGTATCCGTGGAGCTGGAAAAGGGCAGGCCAAAAAGGGTGATCATCCTGTGTTCCAGGAGATGGGGGAAGAATCTGCAAGAAACAGAGTGTCAGCACTCTGTTGTTCTGGCCCACAGGTGACCTATCCTTTTTATGCTAAAGAATCATCAATTAAAATGTCTGAACTATTTTAGCAGCAGATGAGGTTCTGCTGGTCTATGGAGTAGCAAACATGAATATCCAGGTGGCAATACGCTAGCCTGGTGGAAGAGCACCACTACAAACCAGTCATTCATCTGCAGTTAGTAGAAACATGTAGGGAGTTCCTCAAACTGTCACAATCATTAGTAATAAGCCACCAGAGGAAAGATATCTCAGCCATGAAATTCAGAAAGAGATTTTTTCCAGACATCTTCTCTCAACACCTTCTTCTTCTAGGTTAAAAGTTCCCTCTCTTATGCAGAGTATGTGCAAAACTTCCAAAGATTTTAACACTAAAGCTAATGAAAACTAAGGTTTACTAAGACTAGCATTTGAAAAATCCAGTTGTTGAAAAGTGACAGCACTGTACAGGTAAGATCCCACATTGCTTAGGTCTACATACAAATGGAGTTAGAGCAGCCTAACACCAGATTTAGGTGCAGTCTGTTGCCTCAGTCCAACCACCAGTTCACACACCAGTCACCCAGTTCGCCTGCCTGCTCAAAGGCCAGACTCCGCACACACGCTTGTGTTCGCCTGACAAGGGGCCACCATGAGCTGCTGTGCTTACTGGGCACAGCGCCGTGCTAGGGGAAGGCGCGAGGCCGAGTCCCAGTGTTGCGTGTACCTGTTAGTACAGTACAGTCGCCAAGCTAGGAGGGGCTGATTTACAACAGGGCTAATTAACTCAGGCGTGGCTTTACGCTGGCACCTTACATCAGTTTAGGCTCTGGAGTAGTTTTTTTATGCCATGTTGCACTGCCCTGTAGAAGCAAATTCATCGGCACCACTGAGGCCAGATTCCCAAGTTGTGTATGCTCACTAGCCTGCAGGGCTCCCTTGCCTGAGGTGTAAGAGTGTCTCTGTTGGTATCTTAGCAGGGGAACTCTTGAACACGTCTGGCCTGTAAAGCACCTTGCAGATAACCTGTCCTCAAAAAGGTGGTAAAAAGGATTGATATTTCACAGGTAGAATCAACCATGGAACAAGATCAGGCTGGTTTAGCTCACCACCAAATGTAAATATTAGGCTCGAGGACAGATCTTGTCTGCCAG
>NW_009269874.1:0-2868 GCF_000687185.1 Egretta garzetta
GAGTGAACCACAAAAGAGTAGAAAAAGAAGTAATTTTGGCCAAAATAAAAAATCCTAAAAGTTTGTTCAGTATGTGCATTTATTTTTTAAAGGAGTAGAAAGAAGTAATATAAAGCAAATAAAGACAGACTGTCACTTTTTGAGACTTGACACTTTTTGACATCAGCAGCTAAACTTTTGGGAGGTAATCCTGATTGGGCAATGCCATTGGTATGCATTATACCAGCTGTGCAAATTTATGAAGCTATCCGAGTGACTTGACAGTGAATCAAGACAATGCAGTATTCAATTTTATATCCCTTCGTCTATGGATATTACTTCCTTCTTAAAGAATAACTCCCTGTGTTCCTAGTTACCACTCTAAACACACGCTAGTACATGATTACTGCAATTACTTCTGAAATTATGGTAAAATATTCCTTTTACCTATTAAAGTTCTTATGTAATAGACCCAAAGTAAGTCTGTAGCTGAAGATAAAACCAAGAAAGATGTGTGCACTGTCAGGTAAACAAAGGAAGCATTGTTAGGTTGGAACTAAATATCTCCTAAAGGTATAGGAGAAATTGACGTCAGAAGAAAGTAGCTTGTGTCTAGAGCTGTGTTTATGGTGGTGAATATGTGCAGAATAATGCAAAATAAAATTGCAAAAAGTGCGGAGTGAAACAACGTAGTGAAGTGGGCTTTGATTTATTGGACTTTCAACCAGTCGCCAATCAAAAACATGTAGAGAGTATTTCAATCAGTTGCCCATTTGGAAGAGAAAAAATGAATACAATGGATTTTTTAAACCAAATATAGTAATTAAATAACATTTTAGGTCTTCCAGCATTTATGAAGCTACTTAGGCAGTTCTCGAGGAACTTACATTACTAATATATTTTAGGAAAAACACTTTAATCATTTTTTGAGGTGGAAGATGGCAAGGCAATTGTAACCATTCAACTAGGAAGGTGTTTGTAATAGCAGGAATTATGTAGTACACAATAATAAGTAAGAAATGTAACTACAGCAAGTACTGCTACAGTCAGTGGTAGTATATCCATTGGAAAGGGCTTGGGGTCTTCTTCCATCTCTGTCAACTTTTCTTACTGTGGAGAATAAAATAGCAACTATCTTGATTTGGTATCTGTTACAAATCACCTGCCTTTTCATTATGCTTTTCTGCCAATCTCTTTGTGTCACCATAAATAACATTTTTTCAATAACTCAGCTGAAGTATCTCAGTATAAACATAGTGTAGAGTCAATCTTTATTTTGCCTTTAAATCCAGACTTCTAAATTCTGCACTCTTGAGCCCATTAATTGACAGTCATAGAATTCTGAAGTTGAGAGCGTGGCTTCTAAGTCTTGAAAATAATGAGTTTCTTTATAATTGGGTGAAGCACTTAATGCTTTTTTGTAAAAAAATCCCTCACCAGCAAAGCCTGCTGCACTCACTGGCAGGGTCTAAGAAAGAAGGAAAGGCAGCAAACAGCAGGGGAGCGGCAGGCTGAGGACCACTTAGAGAATCTGTAACACCCAGATCCATGGGGCTGAAGGGGATTTGTTCAGGAGTGCTGAAAAGGCTGGCCATGTAATTGTGAGCCTATTTCTGAAAAATCCTGGTGACTGAGGATGAGGAGTAATGGCAAGGAAAAGGATGACATTACTCTCAAATTTTAGAAAGGCAAAGTATAACTTCAGGAAATCTGCAGCTGACAGTAACGAGGGGAAGTGGAACTCCTCTTGGAAATTAGGCAAAGCACATGCCAGGCTGCGCCAGGAAGAATTTGGCCAACAGTCTGAGTTATCATGCTTGTCTACTTAGAGCTAGTGAAGCTGTGCTTGGAATGCTCTGTCCAGTTTTGGAGTCTCCAGTTCACCAGGTGTGTGGAAAAACTGGTAAGGGTCCAAGGGAGGGCTACCATGGTGGTTGGAGACCTGGAGCACATGTCCTGTGAAGAATGACTGAGGGACCTGACCTTATTTAGTCAGGTAAGGAGGACACCAATGGAAAACGTAATAGCAGCATGCAAATATTTGAAGGGTAATTAAAAAGTTGATGATATCATGCTCTTCCCCTCTACTCTCTTGATAGTGTCAGGTGATAACAACAAGAGCACATGGCCGCAAAATTGTGGCATAGGAGGTTTTCAGATTGGACATTAGGAGAAAAAATTCACTAGGAGGAAATACAGAATGGGAACTGTTGTCCAGAGAAGTTTGAGATCTCCATTGCTATATGGTATTAAGGCTCAACTAGACAAAACTATACTGGCCTGATCAATGGACTGACCTCAGAGTGGACTGAGTGACCTTCAGAGGTCCCAGCCAGCCAGTTTTCCTGTGATTCTATGATTTGATGTGTGGGAAGCTCTATTCTCAACCCATTCATTGTGATAGATAGATAATAACACCGGCCACACCGCCCTGAGGTCATGGGTTTTTAGAAAAGCATCAAATATTACAGAATTAATGATAAAACCCAAACATCTGGAAATCATATAGTCAGGAAAGTTTAGGTAAAATATTAGCCATCTTTGGGAATGACTTTGGAGCAGTGGATTCGCTTTCTGATGTTTCAGCACTGCAGAGTGGTCACTATGCTGAACATCATTACAAGATGAAGGCTGATCTGAGGGTTTATGTGAAATAAATGCATGTAGTTTTACTAGCCTCTAGGAGAAGAGCCATTCACTTTTCCTCCACCCACATATTTCCTGCACAAGAACCCTCTATATTCTACAAGCCTGATGTTTCACCACTGTGAGAAGGATTTTTTCTCCTTTTCTTCATAATAAATATAGAGGAGGCTTTGTTTGGGTGCTTGTAAAACTTGCATTTAAAAAAAAAAAAATCATTCTCTTATTTTATATTCATTTTCAGTG
>NW_009269875.1:0-2868 GCF_000687185.1 Egretta garzetta
GTACTGTGTAGCAGGTTTTTTTTCTGAGCATATCAATTATCTAATAAGATATTATTTTTTTCCCTACCATATTTGTATTTCCTATAACCTTAGTATAGCTCTAGTATGCTAGAGCTTCAACTCTGTTATTAGAAAGAAAAAGAGAGAAAACATGATGCTAATGGGCTTTGTTTCTCAGGGTGAATGCTCTTGTGAAGAGTTTTGCTTCTGCACACTTTTGAGCCTGACAGCTCTCATGTAGGAAGTGAACATGACAACCTCTGCAGTGGAGAAATTAGATTTGTGTGGTTTTGCCAGGCTGCTACCCACAGCAGTTCCTCAGACCAAGCTAAGTGAGGCATCTGCACTGCCCAGTGTAGTTCTTGCACTGACCCTGGCTCAGGCTGTAGGGTCTTAGCGCCTTCCTGTTTACCTATATTTCAAATCCCTTTCTTCCTGCAGCTCCATTTGTCTGGTGGTTAAAAAGTGCCGTATTTTCCACCAGTCTTGCCAGGTCCTGAGATCACCAGTGTGGTCCTGAGGAACATCATTCTGTTCCTCATTTCATACCACCCAGTGGAGGGAAGAATAGTCTTCTCCTTGTGACCCAGGTGGGTGTAGAGCCCTTCAATGAAGTACGAGCCTCCTTGAGTCCAGCTGATGGTGGCCTCTCCTCAGGGAACAAAGCTCCCGGAGTTTCATCAGACCTATGGCACAGCTTGCCCCTGGGCCTCCAAGCTGGCGGCCATTAGCTCCATGTCCATTTATGCTCCATTTATGCTCCATTCAAACTGAGATTGTCAGAGAGGACAGCTGGGCTTGTGCCTCTTCTCCTCTTGGATGCTTGGTGGGAGATTGAGGAATGCCTTGTTCATCTGGAGTGTACCAGGTCTCTGCATGCAGGGGAACAGACTGGCACTCTTCCACTGGCTCTTGTCCAAGGCTTACTTCCGCGTCCCTCCCTCAAGTCCCTCCTCCCTGGTCAGATTCAGCAAGATTAGAAGCAAACACCAAGTCACTCGGAGCCCATGTGAGTACCTCTTTCCCATCTCAGAATGGTGCTGTTTCACTCTCACGTTCTCCCTTCCTGCACACACGCAAGCTAAGCCCTGCTAAAACAACTGTCCTTCTAACCACAGCGCAAACCTCGTTAGAATAACTCGCTCAGAGCACGCACTTTTGCTCACTGCCCCAAGCACCCCTCAAGATTTTCCCTCTTCCTTTCTAAAGACTACTGCACAACCTAACCCTGACTCATTTGGACAGGGATCACTATGAGGAAGTTTATCTTTAACCACATTTTGCTTATGAAATTCTCTGTGAGCTTAAGCCCTCCTGAGCTTAAGTCCTTGACAATATGTCTCCCTTTGGCCAGAAAACGTGAGCCTGTGCTCTGCCCCACTGCTGGGTTCTCCTGGACCCCCTATGGCTAACCCAAGCCAAGCGCACAAGGTGTGGGTGCCTTTCTTTCCAGACCTTCCTTCAAATCACAGGGCGTGATTGCCATCACAGGCCAGGACTGCAGGAGCTTCACCCTTCACAGTTCAACAAAGGCCAAGGCCAGGGGGCATCTCAACATCTGAACTGCGGCTTGCTTTTGGTGTGCTGTGCAGTCAGGTGCTTTTTCCCCATCTCCACCTCCCCCCCAGGCAACTGCGGTTTTCTCAGCAGCAATCTCTGTGTTTTGGGCCTTGGGGACAGTGACTGGGGTTTGGGGTTGGGGGAGGGGTTTCACAGTGGGTATGCAACAGGAGTCACTTCATCCCTAAGAGGGCAAGGGAAGCACAACTGAAGAGCACCACAGGGAAGGGAGGAGCGGGTGAAAATGGCTCTTCCAGGGAGCAGCTGTAGATGGAGAAGTGGATGGAAGAACGCATGAGGGGAAATGGCTGAGAAGGGAACCAAACCTGAGCTCAGTAAAGGGTGAAATACCAACTTCTATCTGACAGCAATCGGTCACCAAATGCTACAGCAGTGTCTGTGCCTGACCTGCCTTGCAGGCAATCTGCTGCCAGAGCCTGAACCAAGCACGTGGGTCACACAGCCCTACTGAGGGCTTTGGGTAACGGAGCCTGCGGGCTGAGGCTCTGACTGCCCAAACGGCACAGGGGAGGGTCCCTGGGTGCCGGGAGAGGAGCTGCACGGGGCCTCATTAGGGTGCCAGCATTTCAATGATAACAGGTCTGAAGGGGCTTCTGCAAGTGGCATGGGTGATTCCCAGTGCCCTTGTTGTGCTGCGACACGGCCCACAGTGGGGGTTGTTAAAAGTTAAGACTTGTTGTTTTGCAAAGCATTTGCATGTCTGCTGGCAACGATGTTAGGGACCGGCCACGCAGGGCCGCCAGACAAGACCTGGTGAAGCCCCTGGGGCTGTGAGCAAAGCCAACGCAACAACAGACAGTTCCACCCCCAAGACAAGGACAGATGATGACCTCTGTTTCTCCGCCTTCCCTGGCCACAGGCGGCCAACACCACCCGGCCTGAGGCTCTCCCCCTTCGGCCACAGCCCGAGGGCCTCTCGGTACAGCCGCTCCAAACATGGGAAGGCAGGCATGGCAGACGTAGCAGGGGAAGAAGGCTCCAGCCCTTAGATGTGGTTCCCACCTGCCTACCTACTCAGGGCACTCAGCAGTCTCATACCGCCCATGGGTATGCGGAACACACCTCGTCGCTTGCCTTGTCTGCTCTCGTGTCCATGATAAACATAACCCATCTTCTGTTTGCCGGCACGCACACACATGTGTCTACACCTTTATTTTAACATCAGCTTGTTGGGAATAAAAGCTCAGCTCGTCCTGGCATTAAGCTGAATCTGAAAATTTGTTACTGTGGTTGGTCTGCAGGTCAGCCCCCAGGCTGCACTGGTGCATGGGGTTCAACCTCCCCAGG
>NW_009269876.1:0-2869 GCF_000687185.1 Egretta garzetta
TCTGCCAAATTTCTTAATGTTCAAGTTTTCAAACAGAGGAGTGTTAAAATGCTAAATGTGTTTTATGAGGTGGCCTGAGGAATCCTTCTTACATGTAACTTTGCTTTGAATTTGATGTGCTGGCATCGCTTTTGACATTTTGTAATGTTTGTGTCTGGTTTCTTTCTGGTAGCTCTAACCTCCCGCCTTATAAGTTCTCTCCAGGTCTCACAGGGAGTAGTGGCCAATGGTGGATTCACTGGGCTTCTTGCTGTTCCCATGTAACTTATCTGAAATGCTATGGGCATGTTCCAGGAATTCATCTTTTTCCTTTATGACAGTAATTAGTTTTCTGGGTTTACCTCTTGATTTGTCATGCTACCGATTTCTGTTTCTTAAATAATTGTTCCTTTGCAATGTTTTTAATTTCCATGGTTCTTATGGCTCGTCTGTGTAGAACAGTAATGACAAAATTCCAAACTAAGGAGTCTTTTATTTAAAGTGCCAGAGTTACTACTGAACAGCATATTCCTGGTCAATGCTACCGAGCAGACAGCCTCTCCATTTTTTATTATCTTTTAAGTGAAGCAGAGACATTGTTTGGCCTCCAGATCATGACTGTAAACTGCTTGTCTGGCAATTGAGCTCTGTTTTTTTTTAATCTAGTTCTAATAGCATGGCATTTTTCCCTTGAAAAAGGTGGAAAAAAGTTTGCTGGAGACATGGCATGGAGCTTTTTAGCCCAACAAAGAGTTTGATACCCCATAACACTGAAGGACACACAGAACTGATAATGTCTTACACAACCTGGATTATGGCAAGCGGAAAAATAGCTCGACAATGTTAGGCATCAGTGAGGGCAGGTGAGTGGGAATTTGTTTGGGAACACTGGAGTGAGTTCATTCTGCTAAGAATCATATAATGTAAAAAATATTTCATTAAAAATATTGTCAACTTTGTCACTTCAGACTATTCTGACTTCTGGAGCAATATTGAAGAAGGCCTGTAGCTACACTACGAAGAGATGCCCATGGTAATGCAGCAGGTTTGGTTGGTTGGGTTTTTTCCCTAGACTTGCAAGCATACAGGAGTTCTTTTCAGAATGCAATTTTAACACCAAAATAATTACAAAGGGTTTGTTTTATTTTTAAATAGTTTCTGTGGCACATCTGTCAGGGATGTAGACAGTCAACAGAAGAACCTTAAGGCATTGAAACTGCTCCCCACTAGTTGTGGTTTGAACTTCAGGTACTGTCTTTCCTTGTAGTGGCAGAAAGAAAAACTCTCTAGGGGATGGGAAAATGTGTTTTTGTCATTACACTAACTGTATGTTAAGCAAATGACTGTACAGAAGAGTGCATGTGTGGAAGTTGTTCACTGAGGCCAGGCTTTCACTGTGTCTTCATATTTGCAATCCAGCCTGTGTTGCTGCAAAAAAAAGGCAAGAAGCTCCTAGCAAAAAATAATCATCTGTGGTTGTTTTGTTGGGGGTTTTGTTTTTGCTTTGTGGGTTTTTTTTACTTTTAAGGCAGGCAACAGTTAGTGTTAGACCATTTTAAAAAGTTACTATGTAAAAAATCTGTATTTTTTTCCTGGCAATTCAAATTAAAATGCATAGATGAAACTGAATTGAAGCTGAAGTAGAATTTGCGTTGAAGAATGAGATTTCATTCCATAACTTAAAAGAAGCATCAGAAATCAGTTGTACAGCTTTGCATACCAATATGATAATTACCACATTAGGATTGGTCCAGAATACTGTATTAGCATCTGAATTTTGGGGTGCCTGCCATTTATTTCTTTCACTTAATGGTAAAGTTTAAGAGGCAAAATCCACTTTCCTTTTGCTCTTGTCACCATCCTGCTATTTGGTATAGTTTTGACCTGCAACAACTAATTATAGTTCTTTAAGGACACTTAGGAATTCTTCTTCCAAGTTTCTGTTGTTTGCATCTCTCCCAGAATGTCAAGTATAACCTTGTGAGGATAGTTTGACATTTCTGCAGCTGCACTCCATCCCACTATGTTTTTCTCCTGACCAGATTTAGTAAATTTCCTATGTTCTTTATCCAGAAAAAAATATATTTATCAGACATAATTAGTTCGTTTTAAATCATGGCTGCTTATCACTCTTACTTTTGTCATCACAGAGGTTGTTTGTAGTTTTCGTTATCTAAATATTTGCAGCATTATTTTACTAATTATACATGCCAGCATTTACAGCTGCTCTCCATTAAAATGAGCCTAACTGCTCTGCAGCCACCTTTTCATCATTTAAGAAAAATTGGTTTGCAATTTGTAAGGGGGGTCAACTCGCTTGGCACCGTAGCAAGTGTATCGTCTGGCTCTTCAGAAACTCTGGGCTAGCGTCAGCGGAGAAGCGTTCGGATATGTTAGCAAGGACGTGCCTGTTGGAGGGCAGGCTGGGTCAGGCAGAGGAAGGAGGGCTTCTTTTTACTGTCTTACTAATCACGAGTGCATTGGAGTAACGCGGTATCTGCTGAGCGGTGGGATGTATGCTGTCTGCATACCTAAAACATGAAGTTGGGCTGATCCAGACTTTCTGATTTACAGGGGGTTTTTCCCCATATATCTTTCTGCTCACGTTATTCTTTACTCTATACCGATGAATGCCCTGGAAATGCAGCCAATTCTGTGAATCTCTTAGCTTTATTGCGAAAGTAAATAAATCCAGAACAGGCATTGTAAAGGATTAGCAAAGGAGTAGACTGCAGTTATAAACAGTCACCAGGCTTCATGATTGTGAGCTGCATTTACACACCTTTCCTCCCACAAAGAGTGACAGAAATAAATTGAAAGATGACAGGAAGGTGATGGATGGAGAGTTGATGGATGCAATTGTCTTCTCTTGGTTGCTTTAAAAAAAAAA
>NW_009269877.1:0-2860 GCF_000687185.1 Egretta garzetta
GATGCTCAGAGTTACCTGAGACACCCCCAGTGACTTGGAGATTTCACACAAGACTTCCAAGGGACCCTCACCCTTCTGGAGAGGCAGCTGGAAGCCAGGCAGGATGCCCTAAGGCATCTAAGACAGCATAATTTTCTTAAGCAGTTGTATCTAAACTACACTTTATATTGAATCCTGCACCTTGAATCCATTTGAGACCTCATGTTTTCGTGGGTGACAAATGAGGAATGATGTGTGATGAATAAGTTTTTGTGATAACCTCACAGTTGCCTTGTTCTCTATATTTTCTCAGAAAAGAGATTAAATAATCACAATTTTTTTTTGCTTTCATTTTCTGTTTTAACAAAACTTCTCTTATGTCGCTGCTGGAAATGAGGACTTGTTTTCTGGAGTGGAGTCAATATGGCCTTTTTGCCAAGACCTGTAATTACGGCTTTGATTGAACTTCTTAGCTCTTTGAGGATTAAAAGCCTGGGAAAGCTTAGATCAGTAAACAGTAGAGAGAAGCTAAAACTGCTGTTCAGTTAAAAATTCGTACATTCGTTCAGTGTTCTCTATTTGAAATCTCTGTACAGCGCTACAATCAAAGTGAAGTTGCTGTATGTAGACACCTGCAGGAATTATACCATCCAAGATCTGATCCTCAGTGAAAACATATAAGCTTATTTCTGAGTATTGCCTGAACCACAGTAATTGATATCCAAGATGCTTCCAAGTCAAGACTATAATTTCATCCATTGTGCAAGACACTCCCAAATCTTCACCTTTCCCCAGTGTTAAGCTAAACATTCATACTATCAGATTTATTTGAAAAGTGGAAGATCATTTTACATATCATCCTGGTGATTAGGCAATTTTTTAACAACACAATTTTACCTACAGTAAAAGGGATATTAACACTAGAAAAGAAAGGCTAGAAATTGAAGAATTTGCCTTGGTTTTTTTTTTAGCAAGGATTGAAAAGTCAGCCACATCTCACCTCTGGAATCTCCATCCATGAAGTAGATCTAAGTAAGATTTCTGTGACTTACTGAGCAATGATGAGCTGTTTGGGATCTTAGCAAGTGACACTAATCACTGCAGTAGTGCTGCGGTAGGGAAGTAATGTGAGATATGTGATGACTGTGTTTGTAAGCCTCCAGCTCCCAAAAGCTTCTGGCTAACTCTTGAAGTCAACTTAATTATTAATTTAAAAAAAAAAAAGATTAAACCTCTGGCTATGATCTGACCTTGAAAACCAGAATGAAACTAAAAATTCAAAGTTCATTATATATTATAATTTAATTACTTAGAAAGTATTTATATTTTTTGTGATACGTGTCTGTTTTTCATAGCTCCTGACCATGGTTTCTGATAATGTTCTGCAATTTTTTTTTGTAGTTAGTAGGAAGGCACTTTTTGACTTATGCTGCAGAAGATTGTTTTTGATCATGTAGTTTGCAATTGTCTTGAATTATCCTACCTGCAAGATTATTCCAGAGTGGAAACAAAACTCAAGAAATCTGATAAGTGAATTATAATTTCCCAATCAATTGGCTCAATAATTCTGTGGTTTTGACTTTTATTTGTTATGAGTTTCATTATGAAATTAAAAATGAGCAAGGAAAATGCTTGCATGCGCACAGGCAAAATAAGTCTGTTTAACATCATTGACACACAGCAATGAAATGAGACTAACATTCCTGGCCAAGCAGCACCATATTTATTTATTTACCTTTCTAGCTATCTGCCTATTTATTTATTTAAGGGGAAAAAAGTGCATGCAGGTATCCGGGAAAATACAGCCTTACTGTCATTTTTGTTTATTCTTTAGTTTATTACAAAATATTTTAAATTGTGTATTGTTACAAATCTACCTTAGAGCCTACTGCTGACAGTCTATTTGTCAGAAACCAGCATGTTATAAAACATTTATAGGTACATGAGTTGCTTATCTCTTAGTCAAAATTTCCCAGAAGCATATTAGTCATGGTGAGACCTTTATCTACAGGAAATTCTTGGAAAAGCCAAGGGGTGAGGAAGAAAATAACAGGAGTACACAGAGAAGGCAAGAAGGAAAACTTGTAAAGGCAAGTAACAGCTACTTATGTCAGGAAGCAAATCACTTTTCACCTCTGTTCATAGCAGTGAGGTGAACATGGAAATCTATAGTGAAACAAGAAATAGCAGTTTCAGATCCTCACCAGAAGAGTAAGGGAGGCAATTAGATTAACATAGCCCATAACCTGTTTGTTAAGGAAGTCATAGAGCAACATGTTGTTCAGCAACATAGAGTTTAAACAGGTTTTAAATTTGCATTAGAGGTTTTGCCTTAACTAGGAGATTGTCATCTAATATTTTCCTTTTGGAGGTGTTATACAGTTTGTGTAAATATATGTAATTAAATTCTTGTATGCTAGGCAAAAATACCATTTGTCATGAATCAGTATTCAATTATATCCTTTCTCTGGAACTATTACACACAATTTGGGTCCCTTATGCTCACGTCTTTCATGTGTTTCTGGAACATATAAAATTTTTAATACTAGTGGCAATTACTGATTGTCAAATATACTATTGGATATATCACAGACTACAACATTTTGTCAACATTTTCAGTCTTGTTAATAACAATATTAGATATTGGAAATATTAGATATTTTATTCAACCATTTAATTAGGTTTTTTAATGCAATTTTTAAAGTAGTCCCACAAACTAGACACAGTTTTCTAAAATGCTTCATGGTCTGTAAGTTTATCTCTTTCTTACCCAGTGCTTATCCTGCCTTTGTCTAAGTTGGTTGCTTTGGTTTTTTTTTTCTGAAGATGTCGCGGATGGAGTGAGAGTGAGACAAAAATAATGTGGTTTATTGGTGTAAAA
>NW_009269878.1:0-2874 GCF_000687185.1 Egretta garzetta
GGTGATCACTGTCCTGAGCACCCAGTGGCCCTTCAAAAGGTGTTTTTTTCAGTGGCTGGTTTTAGCACAATTCAGAATATATTTTTCAAAAAAGAAGTGATGCATAGCATAGGGAAACAAAAGTCTTACTGTCTCTAACAGTGAGCACCAGTCGCTCCAGTGAAGTGCCAGTAACACCCCCACTGGCAATGAAGAACTGCAGAGTGCCATAAACAAGGAGACCATTTATAATAAAGCTATCAGGAGTTAGGTTGATCACGGCCTCAGGCTGGTGTAGCAGACGAAGGCATGGCTGCAGTTAGCCTGAAGGCACAGCAGGCAAAAAGAGAGGAAAAAAATCTCAAGATTGCAACTGCCTTCTTGGAGTCCTGCTGGAGAGTTTGGTCCGTACCTACCCGAATACCACTGGTGTTGGTGTCAGGTGCTGCATTGAAAGGTCTCCCCTGGATTAGAAGCTTCTTACTCAGTAGACAGAGCTTTCTGCTTCCCTATGACAACCCACCCTGCAGGAGGGTCCAGCCAACCCTGGTAATAACATTTGAGACTAATAATATTTTAGACTAGACTAGTAATCTAGATTCAAAGCAATCCAAGATGTACAAAAGCACCGGTTCTTTTCAGAGGTTTCCACTATGGTTTACATTACCTATTTCTATATGTGCTTTCCTTCCTTTGCAAGTGGCACTTGGATTTAAAATTCAACACCTCATCATTTATCAGTGATAGCAGGGCGGGATTGCCCCTCCGAGGCTGTACCTCCCCGGCGTCATCCGCAGGCTGGTGGCACTGGTCAGGCAGCACTGGTGGCTACCCCCCCGCACCGATTACTGGGCAGTGGGATGTTGTCACTGTAGCAAAGTGCCTCAGAAGAGACCCGTAAATGTATTTCTCTCAGAACATGTTTATTTTAAACAATGAAGTTGTAACATAGCAACTACGTCTAAAATAGTATGTTTGCCTAATAAGATGCATTTTTCTCTTGTAAAACCCTCTATTAAAGCCACTTTGCTTTGTTAACTTTCATAGCATGTATCCCCACTATAGCCTTCAACACCTGAAAAATTAGTGGAAGAATTTGACTGATTATAGAGGCTGTTTTCCTTGTTCCACTGCTTGTTCTAAAAGGGATACTCAGCAGAACTTGCATTTTTTTTTTTCATTTTGTGCTGTCTGCATGAGTAATTACCTCCCTGATTTCTGAGATGCAATTGAGTAGCTTCCACATTAGAAAAATCCAAAGATTGATAGAGCCATCTCTCCTAAAGGATTAGTTTGCTGCTGTAATTCCACTGAGTAGGTCATTCAAATAGCAAAATGCTACGAAGTTTAATTTCTCCTGTTTGTAAAAGCCAGGTATTGATACCTATTTAAAAGCATCTGAAAAGGGCTGGTTAGCCTTTTGAGGGGAAGAGTGTTTTCACATTCCTGCCGCGGCGTCAGCAGGGCAGGGGGAGGAAGAAGGTGCCTGCCTTCCCAGAGCAGATCAGCTCGGGGGCTGGCGATGCGCGATGCGAGAGGAAAGACCAAAGGAAAGGCGACAACCGTGCAAAGATTCTGAGAAATGGTGCACCCTTCTAGAAATTCAAGAGCAAGCTTCTCCCACGACTTCGGGGGCAAGTTAGTCATCTTGGTGACTTGGGGAGGCCAAGGGAACCGAGGCAAGTCCCTTGAGCGCCAAGTGCCGGGCACACCCCGAGGAGGAGAGCATTGCCCCACGTGTGGGCACGGCAACGGCCGGAGGAAGAGCGATGTTAAATGCTGTCCCACACGGTGCTCAGCCCCTGCTCCGTCCAGGACCAACGATCGGTGTGCAGTCACGACCAGAGGAAGAAGGGCCGTGTGTGTCCCGAGGCCGGGGCCAGCAATCTGGTATCACAAGGTGACAGATATTCATTACATTAATGAGAAAACCAACGTTAGCCTAGTTCTATACTTTCTAAATGCTCTTATCTAATACCTAGCATTTGTATATCAGGTTCTTTAATTTACTGGAGACGTTTTGGGAAAGGTTTTGATAGCATTCAGTATTACACTGCCTTTTCATAAAAATCCATTTTCCAAATATTTGAATAATGACAGCAGGCGCTTTGACAGAGTATCAAGGCAGAAATTCATCTAAACATCACGGGTATAACCCTAAGTGGTGTGGACTGCAGCTATGATTCTGATAAATAATTGTGCCAACATCATTTTACCAGCGAAAAATTACTGACTTCCTCTTTCGCCCCACTAAACAAAAAACAAACATTTTTTAAAAACCAACTAAAATTCTAAATAACAGTTTTAATTAAAATACTAAAACCATGTTAATCTCTTAAAATCACAAAGATATATTTTATGATAATCCCAGGGGAAAAAAACTAACACAAAATACAAATAATAAATAGCATTCTCCTGTTTTTCAAGGAAATCAATGTTTTACTTCCACTGAACTACTACAGCAGCCAAGCAGTAGTGGGGCTCATACAAAGTTTATTTCTCCGTCATGATCCATATCCCTGTTTGGTGTAAACTGAGCTCTACTGATGTCAAGAGAGGCTCAACAATTTATATCGGCTAAGGATCTGGCAGTTAATTTAAAAGGCAAGAATAAATCTTGGGTCTGCTCTGAAGTCAGTTTAACTGAAATGCAAAAGATCCTTGCAAGTTAGGTGCACATTTAATTAATTGAAATTCAACCTCCCTAGACAAACCACAGATGCTCTACTTATTTAGCACAGCGTCTCCTAACCAGCTGCACTAATCTATTCAGTAATACTACCCTGTAGCTAAACATCTGGAGAAACCTAGGGAAGAGAATAATAAATACTTCTAAAATTCTACGAGGCAGACACCTGAAAGTGACTTTCCAGAAAAAAGGGGGGGGTTGCATGT
>NW_009269879.1:0-2350 GCF_000687185.1 Egretta garzetta
CATAGTGCTGATTCAATTTTATAATGGAGAAAACAGAATATGTTTTTCCAAGTGTTAAAGGAGCCCTCGGGCTTTTAAAATATTTTCCTGAAGAGTAATCTAGCTGATTTAATAGCACAACTGGAACTATGTTATGGCTAGAGTAGAAAGCACAAAAGGAAGCTGTTATAGACATATTAGACTGGTGTTTCTTCTCCAAGATATCTCTTTTCTTTCAGACCTACAAGCAAGGTACATTTTGCAAAAGGGAAAAAAACTGCTGAAATTTCTGACAACTCTGCTTTTTATTAATAACGGAGTACTTTAGACCCATTAGAGAAAACTCTGCTGCTTTTCTCAGAAAAGTTTTTCTCTTAGACCGCTGTGAAGTTCCAAGGATTTCACTGTTTGAGGAAATGGATATACCATTTGTAATTAGTAATTTGATTGACAGTCATGATTATTTTCATTTTATGATTATAAAAGATCTGGGAGCTTTCAGTGATACTTTAACCTTCATTTTATTTTGGTGTATAGCTGTCTGAAGATTATTGGCAAAAATGTAATAGCAATTATTTGGCAACAGGCAGCTTGTATTGCGTAAGTTAATTTCTCTCACTGCGTTATTCACACTCACTAACGGGATACTTCCTGAAACTAAATAGAAGTCCATGTTTAGTCGCAAAAATCTTTTGAAGGCTTTTGTAATTCCATATTCACTATTTTTTTTAACTATATCAGCCAATGCAAAACAGAAGCCACGTCACCCATTTCTGTGATCCTTAATTCAGAAAAAACTATTTCTGCTTTCTGCTCGGCGATTGATTGTGTTACCCAGCTTTGGGTATCTAAACCGTCTTAAGCTTCACTTATATTTAATAACAATAAAGAGGCTTCTGCTAAAGGAAAGTCTAAAAAGAAAAGAATATTCAAGACTTCTTCTCCATTGATCATGGAGAAATCCTAGTAAAGCCAGTATCCGTCAATGTTAAGCACGTGCGTTATGTCTCGGGGGTTAAGAATTGTGATCACTATCTTATGTTCCCACAAAAGGATATACAGAAGGGAAGGTCATCTCATGATGCAGCTGATCCAAAGCACAATCCAAGTGAAAAAACAGTCCCCTGATTTAAATGTGTGTTAAAATTAACACAAAGCTTGTGCTTTCTTGGTGAATGCTGGATTGCAGTTAGGATCTGAACCTGTGCTGTTTCACAGGGTAAGGCAGCTCCTGTATTATATTACAAAGAAAGGAAAAGAAAATGCCCCTTCTGGAGGTGAGCATTAAGCCAAGTAAGACAAAACTCCTGTAGGTAGGTGGCAGTTTGCAAATTCAGCCTGGTCTAGTTGCAGCGAGCAGAGAGAATGACCTCCAGTGCATGGTGTAATTATTCTGATCGATGTCCATTCCTAAACTAAGATTGTGTCATTTCTCATAGCTCTTGGCTTGTGGAAAGGCCTTTTTCTGCTCAGCCTCATCAGAAGAAGAGTAATTGACTTTCCGTATATGTTTTGATGACAAGTCCACTCCAAATATTAGATTTTCCTCTTAGACTTGATAATTTGACATGGTTTTGATACCAAAGTCGTTCTCTGTGTGTTTAATTAGAAGACCTCTAAGAGGGCTATTCACGTTTAATTCTGTGGTTAATATTTGGCATTCTCTCTGTTTTATTCCAGACTTAAAATGCAACCTCTATGCGGTCTAGAATTAATTTAACTTTTAAGTAATTTACCTAATTAATTTACCTGATAAGCCTCCCTGTCTCCTTTTATAACTCTGTTTTCAACCAAGCTGGTGAAATCTAGTAACACTGAGAACATGCTCAGCAATATTAAAAGACTTTGAATGTCGTATCAGGGCCCCAAGGTGGGTGTGACAGATAACATATCTTCTCTGCGGTGTCTGATGGATGGATGGTAATATGTCACGTATGCTTCATAAAGTTTAACTGCTTGCAGAGAAAGTATTAACCTTAAGCATCAGCACAGAAACAAGTCCTAGGCTTGAATTGTCCATATCTCTTAAAAAAGGTTATGGGATAGGATCCTGGATTTACTGGCCTTCAGGCCTGACCTGGCATGGCCAGTCCTATGTTGCCATGTTCCCTTGGTCCTCTGAAAGTATTGCAGACTTGGTCTAAAGAGGAGCTATGTCGTGCAAGTCAGTGTCAAGGCCTTCACACTCTACAACACCAGGAAACAGAAAGTCAGAGAAAACAGCGAAGAGGAAATTGAGGAAAACTGCTCAGTCAATACGACAGAAAAAAAAAGAAAGCACCTCAGTACATGCTTATTTTTTTCATCACTGCTTAAATAGTAAGACTTATGACAGCTACATCCAAAAAAAAAAAAAAAAAAAAAAAAAAAA
>NW_009269880.1:0-2879 GCF_000687185.1 Egretta garzetta
CCTGTACCCAATGCCCATTTGACTGATGTCTTAACAGAGGAACTGGATTTTGATCCTAGACAATGGTGCAATGTAACTGGAATCTGTTGTATTATGCATGTGGCAGATTTACTGTATTTCAGGAAGTTTTCTTGAAAAATGTCCCCAAATACTTACTATGAACAGAGTGTTTAAAATTTCTTAAATACAAAATCATAAATATTTGTTTATGATATTTTTCTTTTAAACAAAACATCTTGCTCAAGCTGTTATCTATAGATGGCCTTAGAGTTGTAGCTGGATATATTCAGTCCTTAGAGGAATGTGTTCTTTGTATTGTATCAAATGGGATCACAGTTAAATATCTTACCCTGCATTAGGCAAGTAACCATACTGCAAAAATGCCACTACCTATAATAGGGCAAATTTTTTTCATGGTGATCATGGCATCTATTATCTTTTGATTGCCATTATATTAGCACTTTACTTGAAGACAAAGGGACAATCTTTCCTCATGTAAATGTTAAATGCATGTCCTAGCTTATAGAAATATTTTTTTCTTTGTTTCTGCTCCATTAAATCTTTTAATTGAGAGGAAATTTTGGGAAACTTTTCACATATTGCTAGAACTCATTTTTAACAAACAAAATGAAATTGCTTTGTGTGTTTTTTTAATGAGAAACTAACTAGATAATATTGCTTTTGTAAACAAGGCACCATTACCTTTCCTTGAGCTAGTGAGACAGGCAGTGAAAGAATTTAAACGTAATCACAAACAAGCAAATACTGATAATATAATGGAGTGCATGTCTGTATTGGCTCTTTACTTTTAGGTTAACATGGGTAGTTTAACACTGTGCTGGCACATTTTAATGTGTCAAAGTTTTCTGAGCCATAAAGTCACCTATGCTGCTAATATCAAAATTATTTTCCTTGGATTAAAATATAAAGCATGTCTAAGGGGAAAAATGATTCTTAAACAACTGAAACTGTCTTTTTAATATGAGTGAAAATGTCAGCTTTCTTCTGAAATGGTGTTAAAAAAATAGTCCAATTCCCCCATTTTTTTAAATTTTTTTATAAACAAATGTGCAAACTGATGAGTTCCCCTTTTCTCTGGCAACAAGTAATTAAACAACAATCATTTTGACTGCAAAAAGACCTGCATTGCCCAACAACAGTGCAGTCAGCTCTCAGTTTTGTTGTATATTGTGCAAGCTACATAGTAAATACACAGCCTTCTGTAATACGTTGCTTCACAGTATTAAGCATCTTTTTAATGAAGAGAAATTATTGAGCTGATGTAGGGAGTAAATACACATATATACACCTTTTTTTCTAGAAAACTATATTATGATAGAGCTGCTCACTTCTGGCATTATATGATTTTGATTGTGACCTTTTTACACAGATGCCTCATCTAGTCTGTCTGACTGAGATCCATAACAAGAATCAGAAATCAAAAAAACAGGACAATTTGTAATGAGGAAATAAACTTTTTACTTTTGGTAACATTTTTGAAAGTACAGTTTCGCCACCTGGCACTTCTTATCTCCATGTAGCAGAATAGGAAAAAAGGGAATGGTAGTCCTCTACTGCCTAGAAGGCAATGGGCAAGAGATGCTCATGCTTGTTTTTGTGAAGCACTGCATATATTCTCACTGCTAAACAAATTAGTAGTAAAATGAGACATGCAATTTTTTATGAGAGATTGCCAAGAATTAGAACTACTTTCTTTTTCAGGAGTGGAATGGGCTGGTTTACAGTCACCTCCACCTCTTTTCTCTTTTTCCCTCCATCAGGGACAGAGGACGTTTGATGTGGGTCACAGCAATGCAGAATGGGAGGGCCCCATCCCAGCTAATGCAGGGGCTGCTGTGTTGCAGCACAGTGCCGTGTTCTAAAACTAGCCTTCATAACAGGCTTTCAAAGCCAGGTTTCTCCCTTTGAGGAAGAAAAAAGGATATTTTTATGCTTGCCATTATGCTGACCACATTATGCATGTGAACCTGTAAACTTCTGGAAAGAATTTAAAGTGCTGTTTATATTTTAATACAAGAAAAAAATCCTGAGCAACATTTGAAGGTGACATTTTACAATAGAGCAGACACCATAACTAGAAAAAAAAATCCAGTATCTTTCACTATCGCCTCTATCAAGCAGTAAAAAGGAAAATGAAAAATAGACATTGGGTGACAGAAAACACATGGTTTTCCAGGTTCATTAAGGAATCTGGTAGCACATCTGGGAAACTGAGACTGAATATAAGACTCTCAGAATACTCTGAATACCACCTTACCAGGTTTTGAGAGCAATGTTTTTGTAAATCTTTTATGAAATGCAAGCTTAAACTCTTCTTTAAATTCCTTCACATTTGCACTAGCAGACCTCAGTTGGAGAATAAGCTTAGTCAGAAAACCTTAGTCACCTGATGTTACACACTAACAAATACACGGAGGCTGATTTTGGCAGTTGTGTTTAGGGCATTTGCTCAAGTATCTTCACTTTTCACATATGCTCCCCATCACAGCAGAAACAAGTGGTGGCTGAAGGTGTTTGAGGGAGCTGGCTGAATGTGCTGGGAGGCAGCACTGGGATGACTGGATCATAGCTTGGAAATTTGCAGTTGAGCTGGACAAGCAGATATTCGTGATATGTCCATTTTCCATAGGGTAGTACAGAGCAGCCCTTCGCCTCATGACACAGGAGCTGTCTGCTTTCTTCAGGCGGACAGCCCTGAGGATGGTGTCCTTCAAAATCCTCCAGCATGAAATGCCACTTGGGAAAAAGTACTTTGATAAACATGTTTTAAATTATATCCAAAACACTCTGAAGGGACAGAGTTGCTACGTTACAAACTCCAGTTTTCAAGCTATACACCCCAGCTTTTCTCTGTGCAG
>NW_009269881.1:0-2880 GCF_000687185.1 Egretta garzetta
CCACCACGTGACATCTGGCCCTTGAGCTTTAAACCATCCTGTGACCCATGTGACAGGTATAACAGCACAGAGCTAGTATAGTTAGGGAGGGCACTGGGATTCACCCTTCCCCTAGCCCACAACAATAGCCACCCAAGCCCTAAAGAAGACAGCAGTTCACACTCTGGGTATTTCACTTGCAGCCACAAATGCTGGAAAGGTTGCCTAGATGAAAGATAAGGTTTTGACACATATTATCCTCAGACACGGGCTCATTCTGCAAGAAGCACTCCATCAGCACAGCGGGTGTTTGGTGCCTCAAAGCACTCATCTGGAGGCATGAAATTATTTACACCAGCAAATATAGAGGTCGAGGTGGGGCAGCCCTCAAGGTGCAGCAGCTGGAAGGCTCAGGGGAAGGTTTCACATGCACCTTCGATCATTAAGCATCCGGCTTTGACTGACCGTCTCTACTCCCCGTGCAGACTTTAAAGGCCAGTATGAGGGTACGAGGGTGAGCTCGTACCAAGTTCAGCTTCAGAGCCCCGACATCAGTGTGCAGCGAGCTGCTGTGCATGCCAGGCTGCAAAGCAGCAGTAACCCAAGGCCACGGGTGTCTCCAGCGCTGCCTCTCCTTCTCCCTCACCCCAGTGGGCCTCTGAGGGGCCGGTTGTCACCCCGCTGGGGCCAGGGCAGCACAGGCAGCCCACAGAGCTGCCAGCCTCAGCAGTTCACTAACATGGTTAGATTTGACAGCACGGCTCTAGCCATCCACTAGTTTCACATGGAGCAGTTTGGTATCTCAGCCCGGTTCACAGACCCACATCTATCTGGGTCCAGTGCTTTTGGTTAATTATCTGCCATCCTGCTAACTTGGTGCCGGAATGTAATTAACCTTTCGGCCTCAGAGGCAAGGGTTCCTCTGCCTCAGAATTTGGGCACAAGGACCATCACGAGGCAATGGCAGAGCTGCTGCCTGACTTGCCCACTCCAGAGAAGGCGGCAGCAGCTCAGTTCCCAGACCGTCCACCAGCAGCACCTGCGCCGCCCTGGGCTTGCTGGTACTGTGTGCTGGGCCGGCTGGAGCAGTGCCTTCTCCTTGTGGAGCCAGAGAGGAGCGGGGCTTTCCTGCCCCAGCTTGGAAACCAAACGCACAGCCAGGCACCCCGGGGCTGTCGGGACACTGCAGAGGACAAGGCCCGGAGGGCTGGTCTCTGGTTCCTGCCCGTGACTCATTATCTGTTCGCATTAGCTTTGCTCCTTCCGCAGTTCCTGCTCCAAAACGCCTGCTCCCTTGGCACAGGAATTGCTGTCACCTCCCATAAGGAAATGTCGACGGTGCAGCTGCCTTCCCAAATTCTGCATTCAAACCAGTGACTCTGCTACTTTTTCAGCAGTGAGCTGAGGACATCCCTTTTGGTGAAAACACATTCTTTGTTCAGATACTTTTTGGGCTTTGCTCACAAACACAATGGCCAGAAAGCACTACTGTTTAGACCTCATTTTAAATTGTTTTAGCAAGATTAAATGCTTTGGGGAATAGGCACATTTTCTGTTTGTTCTTCCCCCCAGCCCATTCAGACACACATATTGCACCTATTGCTCTATAATTAAGCGTTCAGCCACCCCAATGTCCTGACCATGTGTCTGCCAGCAACAAAAGACATGATTACGCAGACCTCTTCTGTTTGGCATAATTTCTGCAGCTCTGAAACAGCCAAGGCATCTCTCAGGCAGTCCCCTGAGCCGCACAGTGCATTAAATAAAGACACATCAGCTTTTCCAGGGGTCTGATTCTGCTGCTCTGCCATCCCCAGTTGTTAATTCCCAGCACATACACCGGCAGAAGAGTTTTCTTCTGACAAATTCAAGTGTCGGGTGGCACATAGCATAAGCAACAGGCACAGGGCGTTATTTCTGGCAGGCAGAAAGCTGGATGGCAGAGAGCCTGGCAGGCCAGTCCATCGCTCAGTACTTGCCCCGGTTCCTTGCCACCTCCTGCCTTTCCTAAAGCACAGAAAAATACGTCCCCTCCTCAGCATACAGACAAGTTGGGCGCTTGGGTTTCCACTGCTCCCTGTGGGAAATCAGTTTAGCAAATGGCGTCAGGAGGAACATTTTTTCCTGTTTAACCTGTATCTTCCTTTCAAAATTCCTCCTGTCACGTTGAATTGCAAACCCTTGAACTAGGCTGAAGGCTCCCTTTGCCTCCCTGAGGGCTGTTCCCTTTGGATGGTAATATCGACCCTCCTTTGCCGTCCCTGCTCAGCTGAGATACAGGCATTCAGCCCTTTTCGTCCTTCCTTGTAAGTCCTTCCAGCCTCTGCTGATTTCATTGCTCTTGTGTGGCCTTTCCTCTGTTTTCCTGCATCTTGGACTTAACTGCGAAACTGTGGATTGAAATGATAACTATCACGCTGCTTGAAGATGTGGCTGCCCCCCACCCCTCCTTCCCATCTCCTCGGGAGAGTGAACCTCCCGGCAGCCTGGGGGCTTCTCCTTGGGCAGGGTTGAATTCGTGCTACAAGGCTGACCCAGTCAGCCTCTGCCGCTCAGGCTGCGCTGCTGAGGGAGGAATGAAAATGGACTCCCTGTCCAGTGCAAAAAAATCTCCCCATGACCCGAGCTCAGCTGTCCGACTGAGATGGAAACATGGATGTTATGCCACTGGCTCTGGCAGGCAGCTTTGTGGTGGAGGAGAAGAGCGACCCAGGGAAAATACTGCTGGGCTCTGCACTCAGTGTGTGACGTGCTGCGACCCAATGGTGCATTCAGGGAAGCTTGGAGTGCTCCTGACAGCTGGACTGGGGTTTCACTTGGTCCTGTTTTGAGGTTTTTTTCCCAAGGATAGGGGGAAAGAGAAAAACCAAAAAAAAAAAAAAAAAAAGGAAAACAACAACA
>NW_009269882.1:0-2919 GCF_000687185.1 Egretta garzetta
GCCCCCAGTTTTCCTCCTTCCACATTTTCCTGACTCCAGCTGGATGGAGGTCTCACGTCAAGACCATGGCATAGGGGAAGAAATGGTTTCGCAGCCAGCTGGCCCAGTGAGCAGGTGGGAAGGCGTTGGACGAAATGGTCTGTGGAGTGCACAGAGGAGAGCAAGAGGCTGCTGGCTTTATCATCATCTGTGGTGACGGTGGTTTGCGTTCCCGAGGTGTCAGGCTCACCTGGATGTAATTTGTTGTTTGCTCCTGGATATAATTCACTGTAGCAATCAAATGAGGAAGGAGCAGTGAGTTTGAAGCTCTCTGGGCATATCTGTGCACCTCAGGACAGCATTTGGTGGTCACTGGGCTGGGACGTGTTTTCCCTTCACAGTGGTGGTTGCTGTGTATTTCTTTGCTGGACTTGGACAGTGGTCTCAGCTCAGCATCTGCTCATCTCTCTGAGGCCCCTGTGCTGTTGGTCTGTGGCAGCATTTTCCAGATGACTTCTCAGCAGCGTCAGGCCAGTCTCTGTTACTCCCTGGGACTGTGAACACCCCTGTTCCAGCCCCTTGGCTCCACCAGAGCCGTCCTCCCTCTGAAAGCACCGGTGTCCACCAAGAAGGCCGCACTGGATCTCCAGTGCGACCACAGCTGTCCCCACCTGTCCCTGCTGACACCCTGGTGAGAAGCTGCTCACCCGGCAAGCCTGGCTGCCAGGTGTGTCCTGCACCAGTGCCCCTCCCAGGGGACAGTCTAGCCACAAGTCCTCACAAAGTTTCTCCACTGCTCCTCTCCTCATTACAGCTCATGACTGTACCTGATGGGTTGAAGCCACTGCTTGCAGCCTTCCACCTGTTTGAACAGAGACTCCTAGAGAGTGTTTGGGGCCAGGATGGGAGGAAAGTGCAGCTTCTGTGAGGGACCTGACAGTGCCTGAGGTGGCTTGTCTGCACAAGCTGGGGGGGTAAGTGATGGTATTTCTGCTTTTGTAGCACACTGGACTGCCCAGTCAAAACACTTACGGGTATAATCTCAGATCATCTGATACTGCCTCAGCATTATTTCATGTTGGAGCAAAGTGACATGATGATGGAAAAAGTTTATATGTTCCAAACATGCTGGCTCATGGCAGCAGATCCACATGGAATAGACTCAGAGTTGGAAGAGAGAGAGTTACCAAGTATTTCACTTTAGTCAGAGCCACGCCAGAAGCTCTTATTGCATAAACACGTTGTTATAGCAAAAGCATGCATGGCTCTTAGAAACAAGAATGTGTCATCAGAAAGCCCAAGGTTAGCTTAAACAATTTAAAGAGCAGGTTTCACTAACCCAGTTCCTTGTGATGGATGTAAGCCCTCGTGACACTTAGCAGAAACTATTTGGCAGATTTCAAATTTACAAATGAAGAAAACATTGCTGCAAAAGCCTGATGGCTCTGATATAATTCTAAGCAGAGGGAAAAAGACTCTCTTGCTTCTTATATGTGAGTGTTGGTGGCCTTACACGGTAGCACGGTACGCTTTCGTAATTCTGAAGCAGCAATGACTGATAAACTTGGGTGGTTCAAAACAAGCTCCTATAAGTAAAATAATAGAATGATGAAAGAGGACAAACCTGAGGTTTTCCTGTTACAGGGTGCTGGCACAGGAAATTTTACAGCTATATGATACATGCAGGGAGAGGGGGGAGGGAGCAGTTAAGATCGTACACATAAATTGAATTCGGGGACACTGAAATCTGTAGTGCTTGCTGTTCATTGCCAAACCAGTAATTGTGCAATGTGCCTGTTTAATATTCAAGGTGCTGTGGAGCAGCTTCCAGCTACTTATGCTGCTTCCACATCAACGATGACTATGAAACTATTAATATTGAAAGTAAGAACAACAGCCTCAGACGGGCGCATGCGTTCTCCAGCAGAAAGCAAGTGCAACCAGCAAAGCAAGCTGTTTGTGGTGTCTGATCTGATCTCTGCTATATTTCAAGTGAGACTCTTTCTCTGAGCAGCAATGAATACACTCAGATATTGCTTCTTCGCTGTCCTGATTCTCAGTGTCTCACTGCCATTTGTTTTCTATGCTGTTAATTTGCATGCACAAATATCTCTCAGGAGACTGAACTTCTCGGTGGGTTCAACTTTAGCAGAAGCCTGTAAAGCGCTCATTGAAGATAAGGAGCCCTTTCTGAAGGAAAATGCTTTAAAAACAACATTCAGAGACTCCAACTGCACGGAGTACATCACGCAGAACCACTACATCACCCGCGCCCTCTCGGACGAGGAGGCCGCCTTCCCCATCGCCTACGTCATGACCCTGCACAAGGAGTTCGAGACCTTTGAGCGGCTCTTCAGGGCAGTGTACATGCCCCAAAACATCTACTGCGTCCACGTGGACACCAAGGCGCCGGCCCCCTTCCAGCAGGCGGTGCGGCGCCTGGTGGGCTGCTTCCCCAACGCCTTCCTCGCCTCCCGGGCGGAGCGGGTGGTCTACGGTGGTGCCTCCCGCCTGCGGGCCGACCTCCACTGCATGAGAGACCTGCTGGCCTCGGCCGTGCCCTGGCGCTACCTGCTCAACGCCTGCGGCCAGGACTTCCCCTTGAAGACCAACCGGGAGATCGTCCAGCTGCTGAAGGGCCTCGGGGGGAAGAACATCACCCCCGGGGTGCTGCCGCCCCCCCACATCACCACCCGCACCAAATATGTGCACAGGGAGAAAATATACCCTTTATTTTCTTTCATGTTGTGGACACCTGTGCGCAAGGCACCCCCGCCCCACAACATCACCATCTACTTTGGTTCCGCATACGTGGCTGTCACCCGGCCCTTTGTGGAGTTTGTGCTGCAGGACCAGCGCGCCATCGATCTGCTGGCATGGTCCGAGGACACCTACAGCCCCGACGAGCACTTCTGGGTGACGCTCAACAGGATCCCGGGT
>NW_009269883.1:0-2904 GCF_000687185.1 Egretta garzetta
AAAAATGCTATTTCAGATTTCAGCACATATTCAGTAAATATGAATACATATAAGTACATGTATGTACATGTATGTTCCAATACGTATTTGTTCTCTAATTACTATTGTACTATGGTATAAGAGTTCCTTCCTTATTTATGTAAAATGGTAGGTTTTGCCTATTTATAAGGAATAAGCACACCGTGGCAATTTTATCAGAGCTTTTTGGTGACTGAAAGCGTTTGTAATAAATAAAAGGTATTACTATTACTTCAGTCTTTGAGATCTAGGTGATTACACAATGGTTGCTTTCTCAATAGCCCAACAAAGCATGTAGAACTCTGGATTCCTGACAATGATTATTCCGAATTCCTCATCTTAATTTTTGTGTGGTTTTGGTGTAAGCAAATTAACTGACCTGCCTAACTTTCCTCTTGGAAAGCTCTCTACCTCTTGGTAGAAGCAAAATGACCAGACATAAAGTACCAATACCTAAAAGATGAAAGAGGGACTTTGGGTAGAGAAGGTACCTGCAAGCAACACTGTCTATTCTTTAGAATCTGTGGCAGGTAAATGAAGGAAGGAAGAAGTTAAGTATGTTTTCACATGTTTCATTTCACAGGACTCAGTGCAGCCCATGTATGAATGTCCTGCTGAGAAAATTATTGCCATGGTTCATTTATACAATATATATTTTAACAGCGTGCACTTTTAATAATAATTCTATCTGTACTGCCCAGTGGTATGGGAGTTGTAAAAAAATGATGCTCACTGTTTTTATACAGGAAAGAAGAATATATGTATTTGTTATAGCATTATAAATAGTATTTTATTTTTGTATATTTTTTTTGCAAATTGCTCACATCAATTAATTAGGAATACCAATGACATTAGAGAACTGATAATATCACATCTGTCTGATATTGGTGAGATAGGAAGAAGTGTCAAACAGTGGTGATAGTAATGTTAAAATTATGCAGAAAAACTGAGGACACTGAGACCACAGGATCTTGAATTTTTGGCTATCAAAAGTAAAAACTGAATAGTTATTGAATTATAATATTGTATACTGATAGTGGTATGCAGTAATATTGAAGGACTCTTTAATCTATCAGACAAATGCATTCAACATCCACAGTTGGAATTTGAAGTCAGTAATAAAATGTGACTAAACCATTGGACTATTTACTCTACTACTTGAAATCCTTTAATGACCACATGTCTTTTTAGGACAATGCCTACAGATTATTTTTTTTTTTAGTACTTTAGGTTACTTCCATGTCTGTCTTTTGCCATCTCAGCCTGTCTATCCTAACAAACATTTATAAATAGGAGTCTGGGCTTTGGTGTATGCCAGAAACCAGATTACATTCATACACAGTTGAAGTGAATTTGTCCACAGATATCTTTACATGCTGAATTGTGTGCTAGGTTTATTCACTGATACTGTTAGTCTATTTGTTGGATTAGCCTAGTTCATGAAATCCTGCAATCAACCTTACAGATGATCCAGTTGCAGAAATTAATGTGGACTTTTTTATGCAGGAAATCAGCCTAGGTGAATATGATGTTCTGCTGAAATCTGGAAACTTATACCTGTTGCACTTGCTGCTGAATATGCAAATTGCCACAAAGATCTTAGCAGTCTGCTGGAAAAGTTTTACTCGAAGCATCAATTAATGCATTTGAACTAATGCTATTTTATAGGGAATGGGAAGGAAAGCTGTTGTTGGTACAGGAGATCCTCGATGAATGGTTGAAGGTTCAGGCTACTTGGCTTTATTTGGAGCCAATTTTCAGTTCTCCTGACATTATGGCTCAGATGCCTGAGGAAAGTAGACGGTTCAGTACTGTGGTTAAGACATGGAAAGACTTAATGAAATCAGTTTTTCAGGTAAGTACTGCTGTCTTAAGAATATAGAGTGAATTTATAGTATGTAGCAAAAAAAAAATTGCTCTGATAACACAGTAATTTGTTTTCTGTTTCATCTTAGCCCCTGTTCTTAGATTTTTATTTAAAAATTATTTTTCAGGACTGTTTCACATAGAATCATAGAAGCATTGTTTGGGAGGGGCCACTGGAGTTCAGTTAGTCTAACTTGTTTCTAAAAGCAGAACTTTGGCCAAAATCACATCAGGTCAGCCACATTTGTTTAGCCAAATTTCAAAAATCTCCAAGGACAGAGATTCTTGCAGATTACCTCCAGAGACTTCAGTGCTGCAGAACTTTCCTAGTGAATAATTTTTTCCTAATGTCCGAGCTGAACCTCCCAGGCAAACCTTTGTACTTGTTATCCTTGTTGCCAACCTGTCACTGCGGAGAAGTTGGGTCTGGTTTTGGTTGGGTTTTTTGGTTTGTTTTTTTTTCAAATGCCCCTCATGTAGTTCCTGGCTACAGTTAAATTCTATCTTAATTTCCACTTCACCAAGATGAACAAGTGCAGCTCTCCCAACCTCTTTGCATAGGCTGTGTGCCATTCTGCTGAGTAAAATTAAGCAGCATACAAACCAAAGTAACATAGCAATGATGATCCTGGCACTATAGGTCAATTGGCATGAATCAGTGAAATTTTAGACCAGTTGTGCCTTTTGAAAAATGCTATTTATTTGCATATTGAATGGTAGAGATGCCTCTGTAACTTTAAACTGTTTAGATATTTGACTTGCTTCAAAAGTACTACGCTGATCTACTGTACATCAGTGCATAAGGCAGTTGTCAGACACCATCACTGCACATGTCTGGCAGTTCAAAATGTTACTGTCTGGCCAATCTGCTGCTGCTTTGACCCTTTCCAGAAGTTAGCCCTGTTATTAGGATCAATTGATGAGATTATATGAATGCTCTTTGCTTCAGTAGTTAGGTGTTCTCAGACTTGGGTCAGGTTAGATGGGCTATATTTGCCAGCTTGACTGGATGAAGAACAC
>NW_009269884.1:0-2890 GCF_000687185.1 Egretta garzetta
TTGGAGCTGGCTGTCATTGCCTCTGTCAGACATAGGAGAAGATTTTGGCATCTTCTCATAGAAGCCACCCCTGTAGCTCCCCAGCTACTCAAACTTTGCCACGCAAACTCAATACAACCATCTATTGGTATTTTATCTATTAGATAGCTCTAGCTGTATAGATCTGGGGCACTTCTGTAACAACTATCATTGGAACTAATTTGGGAATATCAGTGGACACATCTGGAACTTGAATTGGTTTGTATATGCACAGATATGGACTATGGGAAATACTGTCAGGGTAGTGAGCTGGGATATCCATGAGTTAGCAGTGA
The DNA here is from genome assembly GCF_000687185.1 of Egretta garzetta. Lineage (NCBI taxonomy): Eukaryota > Metazoa > Chordata > Aves > Pelecaniformes > Ardeidae > Egretta > Egretta garzetta. The sequence goes on from NW_009269884.1 coordinate 315, forward strand.
GTGCTGGATGCCTGCTACTCTTGCTGTGAGGGACACCTTCCCTCAAGGAAGCATCCAATCGAGAAATTCCCTGGTCTTGATAACAAGACCTCAGGTTAAGTAACCTCATTCAATGGTTCCAGCCACAGAGATAGCTTCCTTTTCTGGGGGAGGTAGTTTCTTCCAGATGGTAGTACTGCAGGGTTGGTAGATGACTGGACTGAGGATGATTTCCAGTCAGTATTCCTCTGTTTTGGGCACTAGCCACTCACCACTTTGGCTACTATGTTCCCTGTCTCTTTTCCTGAGCAGTTGTAACAGAATTTCCCCCCACCTCCTTCCTAAGTCATGTGTCCTGACCTCCATCCACAGTGCCACTGGGAGCCAAGCTCCTGAAGAAACACCACCTGATCTGGTACAATCTCAGAGTGCAGCACTGAAATACCTGCTTGGGTCTCAAAAACATACATACAGATTAGGGACTCACTGGCCACAGTATTTCCTAGCACGTGAAATGGGCCAGAAACAATTCTCTAACCCTTAGGCTGAGTAGCACAACAGTCACTCTGTCCAAAAAGTTGAATTCTCTATTCTTCAAAACATAAGGACCGCTACTGAGAGAGAAGTCACTGCTCCATGCTAGCATCTGAACTATGCCTGAGCAATGACGTCTAGGAGAGTGCTTGCTGGCCTGGACTAAAAGTACCAATAACTTAACAGTATGGGCAATTGCTTGCTGGCTATGTTCGGCCGACTATATGTCATAGATATAGTCTCCCTACCTAGAGGTATTCACGGAATAGGCCTGACTTTCAAAACTATTTGTGTTAATTCAGGCTCCTTCGTGTTCACTGTAGGGCATAGTACCTCTATACAACCCTCAGTGTAGAAATCTAGTTCATTGCTAATACTAGAACAGAAGAATCATCTGCCCAAACCTGCTCTAAAAGCTGCTGGAGCTATGTCTGGACTCTACTGCTTATAGCCTCTTACATTCCTACCTTGTATTAGTGAGGGATGAATGCAATATAACCGAGCTGTGCCACACCTCCCTCCTCTGCAATTCCTCTACACTAGACTGGCAGTTGAAGCAGACTTTAGCTCTTCTGGCTTCATGCTAACAGGCACCATTCTTTCCCCTGCTGGGTAATCAAATAGTGCCTTGGGCTGGAGAATAACACAGTATCAGGCTTTTTTGCTTACCCTTAATTCTTTGCAGCAAGTGTCTGTGAAATAATGGAAAGTATCATGGAGCAATTTGATTTCATGATTTGTTCATACTGATGGTAAAGCATTTCCTAATTATATAATAAACATCTGTTCTGCTTGATTAAGTACCCTCAGAACAGAACCATTGCAGAGAGTCTTCTTTCACTTGCTTAACCAATACAAATATCTTAATTTTATTATTTTTTTTTTAGTAGTCCCTGCAATGTGTGCTGACCTTCATTTGACAAAACTAAAATGACAGCAAGGAAAATAAATTATTGAAATGAAAAGATGGTTTGTAAAGACTTTAAATTGCCCATTGAGCTGAAGCACAATAGCTCAGCGAGAAGATTTAGAGGCTAACATGTAGTCTTATGGAAAATTCTTATGCTCTTGAAAAACAGGCTTGATTTGTATAGTTCCCTGAGATCAGGAAGACCATAGCTAAGATGGTAGCAAGTTTCTAGCTCTAAATGCCCCAAAAGGAAAAGGGGTCAATTCTTTGAGTTTTGAGCTTTCTTCTTTCAAAGACTGGAGCCATGAGAGAAAGAAGAAGAAAAAAAAAAAACAACACACAGGAGTTGTTTACAACATTGAAATGCATCACACACTGTTAGATCAATGAACTGCAATAGTAGGCATCTTTTATATGGAAGCCTGCAACAGGCCTGCTAGGACAAGTTACTGATGCAGCAGGGTTAGAGTATTTATTCTTTTATGTGCTTCACCGGGAAAGTCCTAAGTGTCCTGAAAGCAAAGGGCAATCAATAAATCATCAGACATAATGTAAAATGGAACTAATGTTCAATCAATTAGGTACCATAACCATTCCATGAAAGTACCAATTAGAAATAAAAATAGTTTAAGTAATTAAGCAGCCTTTTAAAAGCACTCGAGGTTGGGAACTATTCTGTTTTCACAAGTGGCATATTCCAACAAGAAACCCTTGTCAATAGCTGTCAGAGATGCATGACTACAGATGTTAAACTGGGTTATTTCCACAAATAGTACCTCAGTATAACAAATCTAGCATACTGAGTTTATTTAGATATCACAGTGAAAATTTGTCATCTTCATTTAAATACACTTCTGGGGTTTCTGAAGCTGTTTTTCACATACCTACATGTATGAGAAACATGAAGAAAAAAGGTATAGTAAGATCTGTTTCATAAAACCAAAAATACTTATATCTTAGGTTCAATTTGCTATCTGCTTCACATGTGCAATATCTATGAGAATCAATTAAAGTGTTTTGGGCACAGCTGAGGGAGGTATTGGTCCTTTTTATTATTATTAATTTATTTCTTACATTACAGCTGAGGGATTTTAAATTTCAAAGTTCAACTCATTTTTGTTGTTTCTGTGTACTAGAACTACAGGAAATACCC
>NW_009269885.1:0-2879 GCF_000687185.1 Egretta garzetta
GACAAACTACATTCAGTAATGGTTCTCTACACTCCCCACCCTTCCAGCATCCAGCAGCGGGGCAGGATGGCAGGCCAAGGAGGAGAGCAGCCCGGCAATGGAACTCAGTGCCTGCTGTAGCGGAGCTGTGTGATGCTCCTGCCTGGTGGCAAAGGAGGCTACGTGAGGAGCAGAGTGTCCGTCCTGTCATCTGCTCCTCTTTGCACGACCTCTCAGCCGCCAGAAGGGAGAGCAGAGAGGGAGGAGCAGATCTCGGGGATTTGGGGGGTGGACGAGACAGGCAGCCACTTCCCTGCCCTTCAGTGGAGGACACGCTGGGGGTCAAGTGCCTCACAGAGCCTCGGAGCCTTTCAGGAGGGAGCATCACTGGCTGCTTTGTCAGTGCACTTCCAGTTCCACCTGGAAAAGAGGCACGGGGAGTTGCCCCCACCCTGGCGCCATACTGACCCCCGGGACCTGTTTCTGCCTGTACAGAGTGAGCACGTTTCTGCTGTGAGCCGTGGTGCTGGGTTGCCCGTCCTGGCAGCATGGCACAGCAGCCCCAGAGCACGGCCCTGCTGGAAACGACGGCAGAAGTGAGACAGATCCGTCAATCCTTTGCAGCAGAAGACGACATCGCCCTTCCAAGACCCTTCCCCCCAAACGGCACGGCACGGCCGCCTGGATGAGAGCAGGGTCCATCTTCCCAAACAGCACAGGCAGTCAGAGGCTTCTTCCAGGCAGATTTCAGGGCTGGCGACACACGCTGGGCCTTTGAGCTTCCCCCGGACGAGGCCGGCACAGTCTCCTCCATGTCTTGTAGGGTGGCAGGGAGCACCATCTGGTGCCACTCAGTGGCTGCAGCCTCAGTCGGGTGGTCTGTCCCACCAGTCCGTCCAAAAAGCGGGCTCCCCAGGCCCTGGACGCAGAGGGGCGGCAACTTTCCTCCATTTGGTCCGTGCCTCAGAAACGTCCGAGAGTGGGAACGTCAGGGCACGTCCGTGCTGTCCTTCTTTGGCTGCTGTTTCACCAAGGAGCTTGACAGGATTTCAGGGAGCCACCAAGTGGTTGGGCAAGACGCTAACAGCCATGACAACACTGAACAAAAAGCTGCATTTCTGCGGGAATGCGGACATGAGGTTGCGCCTAGGTTCCTCTGCACGTCCCCCAGAGCCCCTGATGCCGCCAGTGCATGGATGATTCGCACCGAGGTGGAGCTGAGTTGTCTCGTCGTGCCTTGGCACTTTTTGGTGACTCACAGGTGACTCCGAGGTGGCCTGCTTGGTGCCACCTTGCAATTAAAGGGCCCTGAATGTGCCAATCCGTCCCTGAGCCAGGGAAAGCAAGCCAGACCCTCTGGGTCAGTGACCTGAACAAGCCACCTGGCAATGATGCAAAGATGAGCGTTGTTTGGGAAGACTGCGCCGAAGCAAACAGGTCTACTTGGTGATGGCTCGCTTTCAGGCGTGAGTCACCAGGCCCCTTCATCGCTCTCCAGGGCCACGTTGAGCCACTGCTTCTCCCCGGGAGAGTAGTGAGTAAAGTCCTGGCAGGCAAGGCAAGGGCTGTGCAGTTCCCAGAGAAAGCACTCTGCCCTCTCCTGGCTGAAGACAACAGCAGAACTGCTGGGCTCCCTTTGCACGGCTGGAAAGCGTGTGCATCACCGAGGCCCGAGGGGAGCAGAGATCTGCCACCAAGTAGCCTGAGCCACTCCAGCAATGGCCTCAGTGTCCCCATGCCTGCACACAACGGGGTTTCTGTCCAGGCCACAGGAGGGCCTTGTTTGACCATCACCTTCCAATCCCCCCCGGGGATCTCAGTCTCCTGCGTTCTCTGTCCCTCAGCAGAACAGCCATCCTGCAGAGGCTTGGCTGGGCTCTGAGCAACTCCAGAGCCTGCAGGCACTGGGGTTGCTCAGGGTCGGCCTCAGCCCGTCAAAGAGACACCTTTCTGACTGGCCTTCAGGCGTGTTCCACAGGCAAAGTCCTACGTAAGTGGCGGCCATCTTCCCCAGGAACGGCAGGACGCACACAGCTCCTGCGCATGGCCTGAATCTGCTGCCAGGCTTCACCAGCAACTGGAATGAGACCTCAAAGGAGCGTTGGTCTGGGGAAGAAACGTAATTGCTATCAACAAAATCACTTCAGTGCTACCCGGGATGAAAAGGGAGTCAAGCATTTCAGGCAATGTCTTTCATCTACCAGCAGAGCTTTCAGAAGCCAAAATTGCTGTTTCTCAACGTGCTTCGTGTTTGTGTCATTTTTCAGCTCCCCTGGGGCTCTGGGCCGCAGTATAAAAGCATGCCCAACTCCCAGCTCCTCTATCCTCTCCTCGTGCCTGCCTCTGCTCTGTGAAGCTGGTAAGTCTCAGTTCCTTTTGCCTCTTGTCTCCTCGGATGGCAGGACAGTTTGCGTGGAGAGGGCTGCATGCATTTTGCCTCCCTTGTCCTTGGTGAATGGCCTAGGATGTGAAGCAGGGCATCAGTCGGTTTCTTTGCCAGCCATGGTTCTTTCCAAGGCTCAGGACGTATGGCCAGCACTCTACGGAACGACCGGGCACTTCCTCCACCATCCGCAGTTCAGCAGCGCTCCTTTTGCATGATTGGCGTGACGAGGAGCTTCCTCAGGAGAGCTAGTCCCTCCGTAGACGTCTTCTTAGAGTAGTGGCTGCTGTCTTCAGGAGCCCTGTTGCGTTTTGCTCAGACATGTCCCCTCTTGGGAGAAGTGGGTGAGCGGAGCCTGACCTGACAAGACCAGGGGTCTCGGGAGCGGGGGGGCAGAAGGTGACCCGTTTGCCCGAGGGAACAGATTGATGCTGGCACAAGGGCTGACGATCAGGACGCACACAGCCCGATGCCAAGAAGAGGGAGCCTCTTGGTCTGCGGTAGAAAATTTTTTTTT
>NW_009269886.1:0-2935 GCF_000687185.1 Egretta garzetta
TTTTTTCCCTGTAACAGCACAGATCTTCCAGCACAGGAGGAGGGAGCTGTAAGAAGAGACTTGAGGTGGGAGCCAGGGAGAGTGCTGGGGTAAGAAACACCTGAACTGCCATTCACGTGAGTTAAAAGAGCACAGGCTTGGGAGGCACAGTGCTCTTCCCTGCCTGCAAAGCAGCTTCTGCCTCACAGCTGTGTGGCTGTCAGAGGAGTTCCTCCTGCTGCCACCGCACCGAGGTGCTGACAGCACAAGTGGAGTCCAGAGAGGGTTTAAAGTACAAGGAAAAACAAGCGAGCAAACCTCCCTCCTCGTTCAAGCATTTTGTGAGCCTTCAAGCATGAGGAAGCCCCAGGGTGCCTCAAGAGGTTGAGCACTGCAAAGGTTTCCATGGTCTGAGGGTTTCCTGCAACGGTCCCCAGCTCCCTTGGCTCCCTGTACCTAGCCTGGCAGCTCAGCTCTTTTCTGAGATGTTCTTGGATTTCTACAAGACTGTGGCTGGAGCTGTTGTGAGTCAAGAAGAACCAGGTCAGCAGCACAGACTTCTCCAAAATCATCTTTAGGCCACTTCAAGAAAAGGGAGGCAGATTTCTGGAAAAACTCACTGACCTGCAAAGAAAACAATAAACCTTTTTTGTGCTTTGGAAGAAGACAAATTTATATAATGTTTTTAATTTCCAGTAGGTCTCATTATTGTAATCCCCAGCCCCAACAGTACCAACACTCGTAACTCCCTGTGCCAAGTGTTGGCTTTACTTGTTCAGTGCCTCAGTTTACCCACTGGGTAAAGGAAAGAAACTTGCCCAACCTGTAAAACAGTGTGACAGAACTGGGAATAAGCTCACGTACTCCCATCCCCAGCCCTGCACTTGGGGTTCAGGGCCCTTGGAAAAAAGACCTCCCTCCCAAAGGAAAACCACATCAGCCTGGCCCAGGGACGGCTGTTTTGCACGTGCTGCTGTGGCACTGTCAGTTTGCATCCCAGCTACTTGTATCAACAAACCCAAATTCCCTTTGGACTGCTGCTTATTTCCAATTCTACATTTGCAAGACCTCATGAATAATGCCACTCTGATCTAGCTGCTTCGGGCTTCCTTGCTCACCTCGGAGATGGACTCCTGGGCTTGGCTAATCCCCTTTCTTCCCCAATCCCCCCAGTCTCAAAACCACAGACCACAACAGCTCCTCTTTTCCCCAGGCTCCCATCCCCATCCTCAAGTGGGAGCAGAAATCATGCAAGTTCCCAGCAGTCTTCTCAAGCTGCTCCCTCAGGCCATGGTGCGGCACAGCTCGGTAGCAAAGCAAATCATGAAATGCAGTTGCATAACGTGAAGCAAAAGAGATGCAGGAAAGAATAATCTTGCCCATAAAATGATGAAGGCAACAGCTGCGGAGCTCGCTGACTGCCACCATGCCTGCGGGGAGAGCAGGGCAGCACTACCGACCTTGGAGACTTGGGCTACAGGGAAAGGAATAGGCAGAGGGAGGAGGAACAATGTATGGGAGAGGATTCAACGGCAGAATAAAATAAAAACACATCTTTTGACTTCGGTTTGCTACTAGACATCCCCAGGTTCATCTTGGATCTCCCAGGGCCAGCTGGGGAAAGTTTGTACAAGCAGGTGAAAACAATCCAAGGCTGACAGGACATGAAGCAGGGCAAGAAGCCAAAAAGGACCACACAGAGAGCTGCTAGCCTGAGAATTTTGACTTAGGAGGCTGTTGGACCAGGTCTGGCACTTACAGATGCTCAGACCTTATCCTGGTTATTATTCACCTTGTGCTCTCCAGCACAGTGATAATCCACCAGTTGTTACCCCCACCACCAGGCTGTGATCTTCCAAGAAGCAACCTCTGCCTTTTGTAAGCCACTCTACCAAAGTGAGTTCAAAAAGTCTATCTACCTTGTCAGTCTTGACCAACAGCTGAATGTGATCCTAAGGCACAACTACATAGGTGTGCGCACTCCAAGCTGGTGGGATGCAAGCAGCCGTGGTCCCAAAGCTCTCCAGCCTCATTAGCTCAACATGGTGCTCTGGCTAGTATACCTGGCAACTTGGCAAGTGCTGTCTCAGCAGAGTTACCTGGCTTCTGTCCTACCTAGGGACGGTGCACACGGGCCTGGATCTTCCTCCAACTGTCCTTATACTTCTGGACTGGATCACCCTTCAGTTGCTGAAACATCATGGCAAAAGCTCGGTGAAAGGATGCTTTACCCCCTGGGGAGCCTCCTCTGTAGTTTCCCCCCTGGATTTTTCTTGTTTCAGAAGTGCTGCTGGTGTCGACCTCTGAAGTACTCATTGATTGTCTTCTCTCTGATCGCAATCCTGTCTGTTCTTTCCCTCCTTCTTGCAATTTGAATTGACACTATTGACCAGGGCATCTCCTACAATCATTTGACCTACAGTGGTTGTCTCCGAGAGCAGTGTCTTTCCTGTGATTTATTAAGAAGAAAAAAACCAAAAAAAGATTTCACACTTAATTGCACCCGTTCCATGATGGCGAGGCTGCGCTAGCATCGCAACCTTTCAGCTTTGCACTCAGCCATCTGCTCTCAAAGCAAACCCCATGTGTTACTGCTTCTATGTGAGGGATTCTTTTTCTGCTTGAGGTCTTCTCCTCCTCACCTAAGTCATTCCAGTTTTGGTTCTCTGTCAAAAATATTCTCTAGTTCAGTGAAAAATTGTGCACTTGCAAACTCCAGAGTCAAAAAGGCCTAAGCATTGAATAAATATTGTGGCTCTGTCTTGAGGAGAATGATGCACTTCCACCACATCATAAAGTACTTTCCAATCCATTAGTAACTAAATAGGACGTTAAACAGCAACTGTTAGCAATAAAGACTTAAAATCAGCAGGCACAGATAGCTTGCACCCATGAGTCCTACAAGAACTGCTTGAGGCTATCTCCAACCCAGTTATTTTTATTTTAATAATGCTTG
>NW_009269887.1:0-2927 GCF_000687185.1 Egretta garzetta
CTGTGCCCTGTCTGTGCTGCTCTGTGTGTCCGGCCATGTGCACCTGTACACTGAATTATGGGGGTGGGTGGGGTGTGTGTGTGTCTGTTGGGAATACCTGCTCAACCTCGCTACCATCTGGACATGGGGGCATGGACCTGTGGCAGCCTCACCTTGACTGGGCTACAGGTTCAGCAATTCCTAACAATTTAGCATGAAATCATGTCTGTGGGGCTGCAGTGAACAGATAATTTTCTTTCTTAGGCTTACATGGATGCCCTCATGGCCTGGCCAAACTGCAGGAATCACAGGAATATTTGTGTGAGGGAAAAAGAGAAAACTAGGCGGTGCTGGAATGAGATAGAAATTGCAGGAGTTATGACCATATAAACAACACAGATATAAAAGATAGGAGAGAAGGGTGTAGCTCATTTAAAGAGGCCAGGGACTTCCATGGGAGTATTCATTTAGTACTGCTAAACCCACTGAGCAACTCTCCAAGTTTCTTTCACTACTGGAGTAGGATACAGAGTAAAGCACTTCCATTACCTGTAAAACTAACACGTCTGGCTTTTCGTCTTGTGGGCTGGCTGGGCCCCTGTGGCAAAGAGAGGTAGCGTACGCCCATGGTGCTAGCCTGTGTATGGAGACAGAAATGTGTTCAGTGCCCATGATTGCCTCCACAATTTGCACTTATTTGGTGGGGTGGTAAAAAAGGATGGTTAAATGCTTTTTCTGCTGTGCCTCTGCACCTTTACAACCAAATTTAGAGAGGTGTAAGATCAATGCTTGGCTTGGATGGGTTGAACTCAATGTCGGCTCCAGTGAAAAAGTCTGTGACTGATATAATAGCCCTAGCTTTTTTCTACAGTCAGTTGAAAGAAATACGTTCTTCTAAGAGTCACCTTTCCGATTACAGGTGACAGCTTTAAATAAAGTTATTATACCCAGCAAGAACTTATTTCTCTTCCTTAACTGTGATTATCTCAGCTATAAATGTCTATGCTATCCAATGCCTACATTTGGTCACACAAATCTTACTCCTACTGATCGAGAGCCCAAATTGTCAGTGCAAGGTGTCAAGGGCTTTGCAACAGGCCTTTCGTGAATGCACAAATTCACACAGCTGTGATTATACTATGTTTTGCACATGCCAAAACAATGCAAGCTACATTATTTTACTACTTACAGCTGTAGTAGCTGATTTCTAACCAATGTACAGAGGTAGGACATAAAAAAGTTGCTGTCCACAGGCTAAGTAAAGCTCTTTCTTCTTAGGTGCTGCATGGGGACATTGGGGAAACTATCCATTTTAATTATTGCAAAAAGCATATAAAAAAGGGTGTCCCTTTCCTTATTTACAGAGAAGCAGAGGCTTTTTTTTACATTAATAGTAGTTTACATAACAGGTACCGGTCCACCCCAAGGTAAGCTGTTTCCCTTCCTGCAACTCTGCCTCAGGCTGTGCTGCCGACGGATGAGGATTTCTTGGGCTTGTTTCTCATTTGTGTTGTCAGGCAAGTTGTGTCGGCTGTACGTCGGTGCCTGAAACAGAAAATGCACCCAGTTGACTCTCTTTGCACTTGCAATGTGAATAACCTTGCACAGTCTGGTTGATCACAGTGCCAAGGGGACACCTGTCCCAGCTTGGCCACCAACTCACCACAGCTCTTTTTGGTATCGTGTGGAAAAATGCAGCCTCACACTAATCTTGCCCCTGCAGAGCAAGATGGGAGGAAGCGCGAACACAGCTGTAAGTCTCGGACCTCAAAGGCTACATTTTGATGCCATTTTTGATAGATTCATGCCTGCTCAAAGTGTACCATAAAATATACCCACATACTGTTAACATCTCTGGGCTTGCCCTCCCTTTGTCGGCCCTCTTTTGATCACACAATTGGGAGCTACGGATCTAAGGCAGGTCCCAAGAGAGGGATAGCTGGTTAACCCACCACTGAACCCTGGTACTAATATTACTGAGCCAGGAGCAGGTTGCAGATGTGCCTCGAAGCAAAAGACTATGTTAAGAAGAGCACGTATCCAGAATGAGATGCACGGCTGAGTTTCCTTTCCATACTTGGACACGCTACACCTTAACATTACCCTAGGACAAGCTTTGTAATTTATTGCATACATCTTGTGAAATAAGGGAAATAATTATCTGCCTTAAAGAGAAAAATTCACTTAAGTTTATAAGCCCTCTTAAAAAGCAGAATCTGATCTCAGTCTCACTTGCAAGGGTCCTTGTAAAGTCGGTCTGTTGAGCCAGCGCATTACCAGGCCTTCAGAGTTGAAAGCAAAGTACTAGAACCAGCATTTTTTCACTTTCGATCTTTCATTTCCAAAAGCACACAGTTCACAATCCCACATAGGAAGCGGCTGGCGCAAATAGTCATTAGTGTAATTGATTTTGGAGAGAGAGAGTTCATTTCAGTAATTTAAAAGGCCGCCATATATGCAAATTGTTGCTGGTAAGATAAGAAATTAATATCATGAGGATAATTGGCCACGGCAAATCAAACAATATTAGGAATGAATAGTGTATTAGCAATGACACATTCAAATGAGCAGGGCCTAGCATTTTCTAGAAAATGCGTGTTACACGAGTTAGCCCCATTTATCTGCATCATTTCAAGGTTACTCTCATATAAACTCTACCACTCATTGCAGTTGGGGAGTACTCAGTTGTACGTTCTGGGCCCAAGACCGGATTAAGTAGGTATTATACACCGGGCCGCATCCGAATCAGTACAAATTTCTGCAGAACAAATCCCTGCTGAGGTATTCTCACCCCCATTTTTTGTGGGGAAAAAAAAACCAAACCCAAACATGTAAAGTGAAGCTCCAGAGGAGGTGGATTTCCCCACACACACACACTTTCTTCTTCTGTGGCGAGGGTAAACTTACTGCTCCCACACAGACGGAGGAGTTGCCAGCCTGACTCTCAG
>NW_009269888.1:0-2946 GCF_000687185.1 Egretta garzetta
CCCTGTGGTATCAACGCTGTTTCCAGCACAAATGCGAAGCGTAGCCCCATACAGCTACTGTGATAAAAACTAACTCTATCCCAGCTGAAACCAGCACAGGTGTGATTTGCCTGATTTAACTGAGTGGTTTCAGCATCCTGTCATGCGGGGCTGCTTCTGAGACTGACAAAACGCAGGTCCAGAATAAATCCAGTATACAACGCCTGGTCTAGTTCAGCCATCGTGGATGATTTTGTATTAAACAGGAATCTTGTGGTAGCTTGTGTTGCCAGACTGCTCTTGCAGTAGCTGGTTCCCTTTGTTACGAGCTCCCATCATACAACAACTTTGTGTACTGGAAGTTGTGCTATTTCCTTTACAAATATGAATTTTTATCCAGTCACTCAAAAGTTATTGAACTTCAAAATGCCATAATGCCAAAAGGAGTTGCGTGATGGCCCAAGACGTCAAGGAGAGAGTTGAGACAACCATTGTGTCTAACATGTTGCCTAGCCTAGGCTTTACATTCACGAGGCAGTGCCTCCCTCTGCGTCATTGTACAAATACATTGTTCAGGACTGAAGCTCATAAAAGGAGAAAACAGTGCCTTGCAAACTTTTTCCTGTACTCTAATGCTGTGTAGAAGTTTTCACATCAAAAGGATCAAAGCATACAACTGGTCCTTGAAACCATCTGTTGCTAGCCTGTAAACAACAAACTCTGTATATGTCCAAACCTTATGCAGAGCATCATTGTATATATTTGCTGAAGGCAAGACTTGTGGTACTTGGATTTTGCTCTGAATGGGTAGGGGATGTTGTGTGTATCTGTATTTCCTTGCCTATCCGAAGCAAAGGGCAGAGTGAATCCAGTTTGTAGACTGCAGCTTTGATCCCGAATAATTTTTCACTCGCTGCTTCTTCAGTGAGGCAGAGCCCTGGGCTCCTCATGCTATTTAAAACTGTTGACTTATGTTAATTTATGATGGATTGATGCTGTAGTTTGAGTCCAAGGTTTGCAAGCACATGAAACCAGTAGTACTGAAAGCATCTATATTTCCTTTTGGCCCAGTGGACTGAAACAAAAATGTTCTGATTTGTATGTATGAACCGAAAACACCAATTTTGGGGTTGAACAGAATGTTTTGTTTGACTTTAAATGCTCTGGTTTTGCTTGTGTCTACAAATACAGGAAATCTGGAAGCAAAGGACTAGATTCATTCACAGAAATGAGGCAATTTATATCAAGTAAGATAGTAGGTCAGAAATCCTGGACTTTGAGAGACCCAAATTCCAGTGCCCCCACTGTCTCACTTGGAAGAGGAACTTTGAAGTTCAGTGTCCTGAGGACTAGTTTATAACAGCTTGAACTGTTTCACTCTGTATAATAAATACTCACTAAGACAGAGAAAATTCCTGGATATTGCCGGTTTTAGGGAACACCTTGGTTCTTCATTTGGTATTTATTTTAGGTGAGCATAACTGCCTTAACTGAGGAAAGACTGAGGCAGACCCATTCTAGAGTGTGCTGTGGTAAGGCATCTGCTCCGGCAGTGACTCCAACTGTGTGTTGCTCATGACAGTTTATTCTGAAAGTATTGTGAGGCATCCAATGTGTATGGTAGTAGGACTATGTAGGAGAATTTTGGAACAATTCTTATCCCTAATCAAGGCAAGCCATTTTTCCGTATTGTAAAACTACAGCAAATTTCCTCAACGTTACTGCCTAAATATCTTTATAGAATTACCAAAAAAAATATTTTAGTTCTTCTGTTGTTGCTGCCATTTTTTTAGGTAAGAGACCTGAAAATATTTTCCAGAGTTGACATCAGAAATAAAGAGACTCATTTATCCATTTATTTACTGTGAAACTCCTCAGGAAGCTGCTAAGTAGGGCTTGACATCATGGGAGATGGAAGAAGTGAGCCTTCATTCATGCAGTTCATTTTTACTCAAACAGGTGTGCAAGACACCCAGCCAAACAGAAGAGCATGTGGTTCCCTGTACTGTCCCATTGTCCTTTAAGAAAGCTTCCATTCCAGTTCTCTTTCAACCTCCTTGAGATTGTAGAATATGAGACTTGGTAGCGTTGAAGTTAAAACACTGCCAACAGGAAAGCCCTATCCCTTGAACTGCCTTGATCATTCTGGGGTTTTCTCCCCACTGCTACTTCAGGAATGCAGACAATCTGTACCCACCCTCTTTTCCCAGGCTGATTTTGAGGAGAGAGACAGAGTGAACTGTCTAGAGTAGATGGGAGGTGAAATTCTTGTTCTGAAAGACTCCTCAGAGTCTTCACTCCGTCTTTACTTTGCCTTCAACCATCTCTAATTGCCTGTTACTTTGCTTGTGCAACTGAGCAGTCTATTTATCAGCTTATGTTACCTGTGCCAAATCAACTTGCTGTAGGATGATCTGTGAAGATGGGGAGGACATGTTTACGAGTACACGTACTTGTAGTAAGTGTTATCCTAACCTCACATTTGGGCAGCAGTGGACCTTACTCAAAATAACAGATGCTATTTCCAAATGGATGGTATTTCCTGGATGGGAGGTAAGAAACCAAACTGAAAGAACCTGGTGTGATGATTCCTTGATTGAGTTTGTATGATCCAAGATGCCTTTTCAAAGACTTTTTGAAAAGGGAGTTTCTTTCCATCTCCCCATGAATGCATACACTTAAATTCTAAATGAATATTTTTTTTTCCTTTTCCAGCTGAGCAGTTGAAATAACAACCACCCACTTTGTACATCCCAGGATTGTTAAAATCATTTATAACTGAACTCGTCCCGGGGCTTCATAAGATAACTGGTGAATAATAAGCATGTACTTCTGAATCAACTGGGCAGTATCAGGTTGTGTAGGAAGCTGACACAACACATTCCACCCCTCCTACAGATATGTGTCTGCTCAGCTACTGGGAGTTGGTGGCACAGCTCAAGGGTGGATGTCACGAGGACGGAGCCA
>NW_009269889.1:0-2923 GCF_000687185.1 Egretta garzetta
GCTGACTGTCTGCTTCAGGAAATACACCTTGGATGCCATGAGGAAGATGAGCTTTTTCAGGGTATCTCATCAAATCCTTGAATCTTAGCAGCCTTTCCCATCCCCTGGCCTCCACCAGCCTTTGAAAGAACAGGCAGCCAGTCTGCCTACCTTGCTGCTTTTCCAGTCTGTCTTTTACAGGCAGGCTCCAGGCTGAGGACGCACCAAGAGGTGCTGCAGCTGAAAAGAACTCTGTGCCTAGATCAAAAGGAGTGGAGAAGGAAGCAATGAAGCTGCTGCTTTATTAGGCATTTATAAAGACTGCTGTCTTTTTACTGTTTCTAAAACAAGAAAAAGCAGCATGATGCAATTAATGTCATGTTTGCACAAAATACATAAAGCACTGAATTTTAGTGAAAATTATTATCTGAAGTCAAGTGTTGCTTGCACTGACATACGAACTTCTGGCTTCTACTTCACTTTATCTTTTCCCAATAGCACTGAGATCAGAGTAATCCCAAAACATAGTTTAGTGCCTTTCAACTCTGATTCAGAGATAGATCCTCTTAACATGGTTTACCTCTTGCAAATGGGAGGCTGTAGTTTTCCATAGCTGGCTCCTAGGGCAGGGCTTAGTGGGAGCTGCCTCACTCACCGGGGCAGCTGGCCTTTCGGGGTCACGTTATCAGAGTACAAGAAATGTGGGAAGGGAGAAGTTGTGCTTCACGGGATGAAAGAATGTGCTGTTTTCTACACTGAGTCACTATTGTATGGATATTGTCTTAAAATATTTGACCTGTTGAGGTCTTATCTGCTGCGGCTTAAGTGTACTCAGCTAGCACAAAGACTTGGCCACTAGCATTAAGCTATTTGTCTCCTTTCCCCTCATTGAACTTCAGGCTTGAGCAATGTCAGCTAGGAAACAGACTTAATCCAGCATTTTACAAGCGCCATGATAAGCGTATTCACTAAGTCGCAACAAAACCCAAAACTTCTTCAGTGCAAATATTATAAAAGGGAAAAATACTAAAAAAAAAAAAAAGCACCTGCAAAACACTTTATTCAGTGGATATGGTGGCCTTGTACTTTTTCTCACGTGTTAAGACATGACATTCAACAACACCTATACTTCATGTGAAATTCCATAGTCGGAGAATGCATTATTCAGTTGAATGGGTAGTATGTGAAAAGAATCCAGGAAAACACACAAAGGAAACATCCTGCATACAATAACAAGCGGGCTTTCCTTGAGGATGCCTCACTTTTTGAGAACCTCAATTGAAACAGCAGAGCAGACATAAAAATGGAAGGCGTGATTAAAGTGCCATACAGATAATTTTGAAGTATTTAAAGGAGAAAAAAGACAGATTATTGGAATGGATGTACTTGTTAGCAATATGGTATATAACTAAAGTGGGCGTACTTAGTGCTATAGGAACTCCACAAGCTATTTCAAACTAGAATTCCTACCTGTTTGTGTGACTTCTCTCACTGGTGTCCTCTGTGTTCCACAAGATGTAATGCTTTTAACTTCCCACCACTGCCGTGAGACGCAGAAGCGTTCCCGGCTGAGTTCCTGCAGACCGACACGCTCCGGCGTGCGGCGAGGTGGTTGTGCCAGCCCTGCGACCTTCTGGCATTAGCCCAGGCGAGGCACACAGGGGTGATGCAGCTGCAGCGCCAGCGCAACCCCGGGCTCCCGCTGCCAACCTTCCCTCTGCGGGCGGGTACCAATGTACGAATGAGGCGCCTTCACCCAGCCAGGGCTACCCCCGGTTGGCGGATAAGCTGGTGTTTCAGGCCTCTTGACAAAAGCCTCCATTGCCCTCACTGGCACAGGCAGGATGCTCTGTGCGCACGAAGTAAGGGAGGGACATGTGTGTGAACCTCCTGGGAGCCACTGCTTTTAGTTACAGTGGCCTCCCTCCTGTTCTGCTCCTCTCCAGTACCTGTTTAGCATAAATTTGCTTCCTTGGGACTTGTTGCATGTGGTCCAGCATGGCAATCACCATAGCTCTGGGGCCACTAAAAGGGCCAAGGTATTGTTGATATTTGTGTTACATTCAGTCAGAAAATACCCTGTACAACTTCCTAGACCATCACCTTTGCAGAACTTTGACTGCGATGCCTCTTATTTCATGTCAGGGTGACCGAGAGTTTCCCTTTTTACTGCACTCCATTAAGGAACAGAGCTCAGGGTTTGCAGATTTCAGCATTCAGACTTTTACTGCTCATGCACATTGTGGACATTACACTTCTGTCCTTGACATGGTGGCTCTGCCATATGTTGTTTTGCACATATGTAGATATGTGCTTTTCTATAGGTTCAGATCCATGCCTAGTGTGTGTTTTTTCTTAAATGTTTTTCCCTGTGTTTTCTGATCCTGTATTCTTCTGGGCATAATCACATTTCTGCCTGGAATGCACCAAACTAAGCACTTTCTCTCCTTCCCTCCCTTCATCCCACACTTACTTTCTATTCCCAGGCTGCTTCTTTCCTTCTGGCTCTTTAATGGCACAGCTTTACAGTATCTAGAACAGTGGCTGTCCAGAATGCCTGTTTCTTTCTTGTTACTCATCATGTGCCTAATCTCCTGAATGCAGATAGTCAGGCATAAGCCATCAGAAAAGTGAGCCACCTTTTCAGTGCTTTGCAATCTTGGGCATCCTCACATCCAGCTTCACACCTGTTTGGAGCATGTGTAACAGTCGGTGGAGTTGCTGTCTGAGTTGGGAACCTTCTGAATGAAAGCATTTCTTAAACCGAAAACACAAAGAACATCAGAGTTGAAAACTCTGCTTGAGTGACTCACCAGAGCCCCAGACTCATACTGACAAACTCCTTAATCCTCCAGGACTGCAGACTTTGAGAACAATGCATTTGTATGAAGAAACACCTAAATTTTGATTATTAGCAAGAAAATGTCTCCTGTCTTTGGACACC
>NW_009269890.1:0-2920 GCF_000687185.1 Egretta garzetta
TGTAACCATGTCAATTTCTAGAGAATAAAGACCGTAGATTCCTCTGCATACACACTACGAACAGTGCCGCCTTTGTTCTTTGTGATCAAGCTTGGGATATTGCACTGCAGGACAAGGTTTCCTTACTTTTCCTGTCTGGGGGAAGGGATAAGCTAATGTGAGCTCTGGATTGAGGGCCTGCAAACTCTGAGGCTGGCCATTCCTGTGGAGACCTCTGATAGCCCAGCCTTTGCTCCCTTCTGTCTCCAGCATCTCCTTGCCCTGCTCCTGCCCTCACATACCCTTGATGCTTCTCCCATTGTCCCTTCAGCACAGCTCACTTCCCATGTGGGAGGCAGGAGAGGGTGATCCTTTTCCTTTTTCCTTTCCCTGCTTTTGTTTGTGATCCTGGCAGTGACAAACCCTGCACATCAGTCCCTGAGTAAGTTACCAGAAGTCACACTACACTGCACCGTGAAGGACCGACAGTTCCTTGGCAGAGACGAGTTTTGGCACGCAGAGTGTTTTTATGACACATCGATAGTGCCCCTAAATTGTGCTGTCTCTCTTACCCTAGATTCTCTCTGCTGCTGCCACCACCTGCTCGTAGTTTCTCTGCCATGGAAAAACCGCTGATCCCTGCCTGGGGGCCATGTGCTGGAAGGGCCGCTGCCCCTTAGGGCCCCTTTCTTGTACACGGTGTGGCACCAATGCACCTCCTCGACACATGACCTCAAAGGTCAGCCTCGTCACCTCTCGCACAACAGGCTGGACGTGGCATTGCCTCAGGCAAGAGAAAAGAAGAAAACGGAGGGGTGTACCCCTCCATTCCTTCCTCCCATGCCTGTACCTCACTTCTGGTCTACCTACAGCCTAAACAGACAACGTATCTTTGGGAAGAAGGGAAAGGGATGAGGGAAGAAGGGAAGGGGGACATTGTCAAACACTTTTTCCTTCATTCAGACCCTGATCTGAATAGCAAAGTCACAGCGGGCACGTACAACTACAAAGTCTCATGTGCTCTATCAGCCATCTCAGCTGGAGTATTCCGACGCATTCAGCCTTTCCTCCAGTTTGAGCAAAAGACACACAGACCGTGCCAAGGTATGTTAAAGACAAGCCCACCATTGTCTGCCTAAGCTGATGTTTTCATAGAATCCACAGCTCTTGGCTTTCGAGTGACTTCTGTCCCCTTTTTTCAGGGAGACCACACAGCCTTGGAGGAGTTTGTTGGAAACCTCGAAGACTGCAGGGCTGTGTATACAGTGAATCAAACACAGGTTAGTGGTAACTGAGGGCTGTTAAGTTATTTTGGAAATCCTTCCAGCAATATCGACTTACACAATTGCACCCACTGTTGCAGCACCGCCTGTCTGATGCCTTCACTGCCAGTCACCCCAGCTGACTTCAGCATGCAGGATCCCTTGATGCAGACCAACATGGTGTCCATGAGAAACACATTAGCAGCAACTGAGGAGTGAGGCCGGCGCTAAAAGGAAACAAGAAGCAGACTCAGGAGCAGAGGCCAAGGTATGTGTTGATGTTGAAAGCTCGTGGCAGTCCACAGCTATCCACCTCTGTCTACTGTACTAGTGCTAGTATTCAAAACCAGAGGTGGGTCCTCTGTGGAGCATTGAGCCCAGAAGGGCCACAAGGATGGGAGTGGGTCTGGCGGTGTGGGCTGAAGGGATGCAGGCTGTGCAGAAAATGATTGTGCCCAAGCCTGAGTCAGGTAGCCCCTGAGTGCTTTCCACCTAGATTCACTTACACTGTTTTCAAGGGAGAGCTTGCCACTTCAGCTCCATGAGGTGATGGGAAGTGGTAAGGACTGACACTGTCTGCTTGGTCTAAGCTTGTTGAAGTCAAGGCCAGAGGCTTTGTCTACAAATGGATGCTCACGCTGCCGGGAAGTTGCAACCTACAACTCCATGGCTGTACACCTATGACAGCAAAATCCAAAGGGCTCTCACCTTACCTGGCTTCCAAGTGCAGCCTCACCAGCACACCAGCGCTCACAAGGAAGTCCAGCCTGCCTCCAGTGTCACGAGCGAGCATTGCTGAGCAGAACCTCTGTCAGTGCTGTCTGAAGAGAGCAATGGGAGATGGTTCTTTAGGAGCAGACCTCAGTTTTCAATCACAAGGACTTTAAGAATGCCACCCAACACCTTGCAGAGATGCCAGACTCCTCCCATCTTGTGAGGCTGCACGACTTTACCACTGTGCTCTCTAGCAGACTCTCAACCTTGTTCATCCCTCCTCATCCCCTGCAGTCTTTCTCCTTGCCTGAGAGCGTGCATTGGTCTGCCACCACAGCCAGGGTCTCTTGTGGTGAGCCTTGCCTGCCCAAACCCACCTGTGAGCTGACTGCTCCTCTTGGGTGGCTTGAGAATCTCCAGTCACACCCACAGGCTTCTCCAAAGCTTCAGGTGGGGCTGGGTAGAGCCTGGATGACACACAACATCTCATGAGTGTCCCTGTTAGCTGCAGTGACTTGTACAAGCATAAATGTCTGAGACTCTCTGAAATCCTGCTTTACAGATCCTGCACCATCCTCTGCCTCAACTGCCTCAACGGCCTCCACCGTGGGCGCTTGAGGATGTGTCATGAGAGTGAAGGGATCGGCCAGCAAAGCCAGGCATAGGGAAGAGGGATGAAGGCAGGCGCGAAGAGGAGTGAGCAGGCTGATGGCGCCTGGCCACACTGGTAAGTGTGACACCTGGAGATAGATTCTTTGATGACTTGTACAAAAGAGCTGTCACGAAGGGCATCGGTGGGAAAGGACAGGTGAGTCACTGAAGAAGCAGCGCTAACATCATGGGTGTAACTGTCTCTGTTCTGACTTACTGTAGGTGCCTTTAGACGCTGGTTTGAAAAGTCAACAGTTTCTTCCTCTAGCCTCCTGCATGTTTCACTTGCAGGCAGTTACGCACCCTCTGGCATC
>NW_009269891.1:0-2976 GCF_000687185.1 Egretta garzetta
GATTTAGTATGAGAATAATATTGATAACACACCAATGTACTAAGGTACTAAAGTACCTGGTACATATGAGCTGATAGGCGTTAACCAAGGAGGAATGGAGCCATCTGGCCTACAGACTTTCCCCTAAATAAAGAGTTGTTCAGTCTGCCCTTAAAAGCATCCACATTTGCAAAGTCTGATAGGCACAACACAGGAGTTACTTTCAGGGTGAAACACTGTCAGCTTCTCTTCTTACTGGAAAGCACAGTGTAAGATACTGTAAAGGCTGCAGTACTCCTCAGTGCCACCTTACACATTTGACAGTCCAAGGCTTTGTCTAAGTGTGGGGTCGAAGTGCCTGTTCTCCTGGTGGAGGCACGGGCTGCTGTGCCCAGTGCTGCTCCCAGCCCTTCAGCTGATGTCAGGTGGAGTCAAACCCAGGCAGTCACGGGAGGAGGCTGGTGCGGGAGAAGTTAAATCTGTATTTTTTTATTGCTGTCTCTTTAAAAAGCATAACATTTCCTTTGAATTTCATGCAAGGTTTTGCTCATCCTTTGGAGGAGACTATGATTTTCATTAACATGCTGATAATTACCATCATAACTCCCATGGTTCCTTAGCAGAATATTGCACCCTTTACGCCGATCAAATGTTTCCCTTATGGCAAAGAACTCCAGAAGGGTGATATAAAAAAATAGCCAAGAGACACTTCACTATGAAAAATAGTTCCCAAATTCATTGCCAGACTCAGGAAATGAAAAAGAAGAGACTTGTTTCTCTGTTTCTTTAGGAGGCAATAATAAAAGGATGATGCATTTATATCCCAACAAAGAAAAGGTTTATCCCTTTCTGAGTTTTTAACATCAAGTGAAGTATGAAGGAAATTCAGTCATGTCTCTAATAAAATATATATATATATAGCTTTGTTTGTTTTTAAGTGTGGTAAGGAGAAACATATTTAGAAACCAGCCACAAGGCAGTAAAATTGATTTCTGGTTTATCTGGTATAGCTCTGAGTCTCTCACTGAGCTGGGAAATAATTGATTGCTTGAAGCCTTGTAGCGGTAGTTAAAAATTGATAAATGCTAAAGCTGGCACAGTGTTTTATAGGTTCTCAAGAATTGTGGAGCCTCCATATTTCTTTCTCATCACCAGCTCTAGATCATGAGGTGAAATTTAAAAGATGCTTCATCTTAGTCTTAGTAAATTATATTCACAAACTCTGAGACCTTTTGCTCTGGGAGACAAAGCAAAATCTTTAGTTACATAGTACTTATCTGTAAAGTAGGAAGCCAAGTGAGCTTTTTGCGGGTCAACATATTGTTTTAGATCAGCTGGTCAGCTTACATTAAAAACCAACAAAATATCTAAGTCTGTAGTCATAGTTTTTAAAACAATGTCTAGAAAAATTATTGGTATTGATAGCTAAGGTGTCATCCCATGAAATGAACCACTGTAAAAAATTGCAGAATTGGGTCCTATTTAGCAAAGAAATGCTGAAAGATTTCATCAACACAAGTTCTCCTTTACTAGAGCAGGAAGTTGACTTTTTATATCAGCTGACAACTGACTTTTATACTGGGGTAAACTTAACAACTTTATGAAAATATAGGGAGTCAGATTTTCTCTCACTCCCTTCCAGATGCTTTATATACTGTTAGCAAGAGAAGGAGGTCCAAACGTTGCTCAGGTGGTTATGTTGGATGAATATCTAGACTTTCAGAATAATATATACAGTTGTCATGTTGTGAAGAAAGAGAGGGATTAAATTCTTTTTTTTTAGATACTTATGGGTCTCCTGCACGGAATATGGCTTAAAACAGATACTGAGTATCTGTTAAACTAGTACTTATGGGGTCCTGGACACAGCCCCAAGATGAAGCAGTAAGATGGTTTATACAGAAATCTAGTTACTAAATGACCTATCAATACTAATTCTTGTCATCTTGAATAGTAAGAAATCTGGGATACAATGCAACTGTGTACAATAGTTTAGAACTGTGAACTGAAAATGAAATTTTAAATGAACAGTGACTGAGACTGAAATGCAAGACTTTAAGGTAGTTTATGAACATAAGCCCCTGAAATTAATTGTAAAATTCACTTTTACTTCATGTGTGCAGAATCAGACTCAGACTACAAGAAATAAATCACAATTAGCTTTTTGTTCTAAAATTGTTAGCTATATGCATCTTAGTACAAATTAGCACAGCATAATGATGCTTTCTCCATATCAGATTAGTAAATACTTATGGCTGTTTCATAGCTATGCTTCACTGAAAAAGAAAAGCAGTAAGTGGAAGAGACCGATATTGAGGCAAATTTCACTACTAGTTCCTTAACTGAATAGAAAACACAACAGGCAATAGAGCTGAGACTCTGCCTTTTATGTCTTCTTCTTATATTTAGAGATAGGGCTCAATTTATTTATTTGCTGACTATTTTGCTTAGCAAACAAAAACATTTTAAATTGTTTCTGTAAACTCAGCAACTCAGTACTTATCTTCAACATTGCTGGCAACATCTGTGATCAAACTGCAGTTTCCATTTGCAGATCAGTAAGACAGGTGATTAGCATCAAAATAGCTTGTTTATTCATAAAAATCCTGCTTTTTACAGCCATGAGCTTATGCTGATCTTCAAGTCGGAGCACCTCGTGCATGACACAGGCCATAACATATCACATTGCAATGCTTGCAGCAAACCCAATTACCTTAGGAACACTCTTGTATATTGATGTTTTTCTTGGCAGTATTATTACTGGTTTAGAACATGTCCAGAATATCAGTTTATGTGATGAGGACTTAAAATATAATTACAGTAATGATGAAAGTGAATGCTTCTCTTCCATTTTTGCCCTTTCCTTTTCTACTTTAGGATTGGTTTATCTACTGCCCCATGAGAGAGGACAGAGAGCGAAAGAAATACAGGCAAACACAAGCGCATTCTGAAGGAGATGCTTTCTCACCAAACCACAAGGCACTGAAAAAAAATAAA
>NW_009269892.1:0-2980 GCF_000687185.1 Egretta garzetta
GCCGCTCCAGGGCCACCACCACATCCTTGGACAAGATGCCGTCCCCCAGGCCACCTAGTAGCGTCCGCACGTCCCTCAGGTCCAGGGGGGCCTCTCTGCCTGCCACGACAAGGACACGTGGGCCCAGATCAGGCACTCACTTGAGAGGCACCAGTGGGGTGCTCTGCCCTGGCAGGCAAGGCAGCCCTGCCCACTGCATCCGTGGGGCCTGGCCATGGTGAGGGGTAGGCGGCACATTACCTGCTGTCTCCGGGCCCAGGGGTGGCCGGTGCTCCGCAAGGCGGTTGAACGTGCGGAGGGCCAGCATCGCGTGAGGGCAGCCAGTGCTCTGCCCGTCCCACCAGCAGCTCTGTAGCACCGTGGGGAGATCGCAGCTCGCCAGCTGCTCTGCCAGGCCCCGGTGGCTGTCCATCAGCATGTTCACCACCAGCAAGCCATTCTGCACGCCTGAGGAGCCCCTGCAGGGACAAAGCGATGCGGGCACGGAGCCTCCCCCAAGCATGGAGCCCTCCCTTGCACCCACACGCCACCTGCCTGCCTTGCCCCACCCCCAGCTGCTGTCCTCACCCTGCCCCTACCCTGGCACCCTCTGCATGGTGCTCATGGCAGCAGGGATGGCACTCAGCAGGTTTGCCGAGCCCTCGCTGGAGGCAGAGCCGATGCTGGCAAAGATCTCCCGCATCATCTGTGCATCAGCATGGTTCAGGGGCAAGGGCTTCCCACCAGCACCTCCTGGATCACCGGCCACAGCTCCCACCAGCACCTTCAGGGCCTGCAAGGTCAACAGCAGTCAGGAGGGCAGCAGACATCTCCCCCACACCTGGGTGAGCCTGCACCCTGCCCGCCCACCCACAGCAGCCCCTCTGACACACTCACCACCAGGCCAGCCTGCTGCACCAGGGCAGAGGAGGCATGCTGCTGCATGCAGGTCAGCACAGCCCACACACCGCCCTCCGTGGCAAACAGCACGCGCCAGTCGTACTTCGCCATGAGCACGGCCAGCAGACGCAGCGTCGCCACCACCAAGGCCTTCTCTGCCACCTCGGTGCTCAGTAGCTCCACTGCCACTTTCACCACCTTCTCCCTGCATGGGAAAGGACACCTCAGGAGGAGCCTCCTGGCACTGCCGCTGGCACCCTGGGCCCTGCCAGACACCTTCTGCCTGCCCACAGGGCTCTACTGCAGCTGGCTCAGCCCCAGGAGTGAGACTGCCTGGGACAAAGGGACACAAGATCCTCCTCTCCTTCTTCAGCACACAGGGACATACCGGCCTTCGCAATTCCGCTGCCACATCCTGCACTCCCACCTCCGGTACTGTCCCCCACCCTGCCGACACAGTCCTCCCCAGCCAGCAGCAGGGGTGCACAGCACCCCATAGCTCACCCAACACTCCTGGTCCCCAGCCCACCCTGGGCTTTGCCAAACTGATGCTCAGGCTCAGGCTCCTCTTCCAGGATCTTCATGATGTGCTTGAGCCCAGCTAAGCGCAGCCCCACCTCTGAGCTGCTGCTCTGGATCACATCCACCGTGGCTGCAATCTTGGCCAGCGAGCCCCTCTTGATCGCCACTTCGGAGCTGCCCAACACTGGCGGGAGGAAGGCAGGGACACAGGTGTCAGGGCAGCAGCAACACCCCCAGCAATTCCTGGGGTGCTGTGCACCCACAGACCCACCACACACAGGCCCTCTCCCTCCCCAGGCAACCTCCAGGTGCCTCGCCTCCCGTGCCCTGCCCAGAGCCTTCCTCCACTGAGGCAACGGAGCCACCTTCAGCACCGTGCCTGTGCCCCAGTGTGTAGCAGGCCATTACCTTTGATCTGCTCCTCCGTCACCTCTGGGAACAACAGCCCTTCCCTCTCAAGGAGCTCGCTGAACAGTTGGGAATCCGACTTCACCACCGCAGCGGGGGCTTGGGGTGGGACGGAAAGGTCCTCCTTTGCTGCCTTGGCCGTCGTGGCTTCAGGGCCAGTGCTCCTGCAGCCGGCACCCTCTGAGGACACCGGGGTGCTCCCCCCGCCATCCTGCTCGGCCCCCTTACTGAGGAAGTATTTGGCGTAGATGTGGGAGCCGTGCAGGTCACGCCGAGCGCTGCCCTGGCACCGCTTCTCCAAGACCTGCAGCACCTTCTGGGCCAGCTCCACAGGTACCAACAGCTGGATCAGGGCTTCTTCATCCACCTCTGACAGCTGGACAGATAGAGTCATGCTAACCCTCATGGACTTGCCACAGTCCCCACGCCCCTTGTGACAGCCAGTGCCAGAACAGATAGAAAGGCTGCACCGCCAGAGGCCCCCAGGGCCATTCCCCAGTGCCGCCCTCCCCTGGCTGTCCCCAACCCAACTACCACCAGGCCCAGATCTCCCACCTGCACTCACCACCCAACCGCAAACAGCAGAATCACCCCATGGGCTTGCCTCACCTACCCAAACCTCACTGGACACAGTCGCTCTTTCCGGGTCATGGCAGACTCTGCTTCCTCTCATTTCTCCTCACCCCTTTGCTGTGACCAGCTCCCCATGCTTTCACCATCCCCCACTCACCCTCCTGTTTCAGTCCCACTTCTGCCCTGTTCAGGCTGTCCCTGCACAGCTCATGCTTGCAGTCTCCTCCTCCAGGCCCGGTCCCTTCCCTAATGTCCTCCCTCTTGTTTCCCCACTGCAGGCTCTGGCCCATACCTGCTCTCCCTGGTCCTGCTGGATGAGACAGATGATCTCTTCCTGCTCCTGCACTTCCAGCTTCTTCACAAAGAAGAGCAGCTCCCACCACTCAGCACGGCTCAGGACCTCTGCAGCCTTGGTTGGCTGCTCCCCCAGGTAAGGCAGAGAGTACAGCCCCCCAAAGGGCTTGCAGAAAAACGGCTGCGCAACTGCAGGAGAGCAGAGCCAGGAAGGGCACTGTCAGCTCTGCCAATTCCCCAATCCTCTGCTGCACACCCTACGTTCCCCAGGGGAAAAGCTCATGTGAACCATCTGGGCAGAAGA
>NW_009269893.1:0-2950 GCF_000687185.1 Egretta garzetta
CCTTTTTCATCCTTAGCTACTCTAACACAGCCAGACACTTTACAGAGTTAAACAAGAAGCTCTGATTTTGGTGCCAGATCTGTATTTTCTGCTATGTTATTCTTTCAGTTTATTTGCACCTTCCAGCAGACAAAACTCTTATTTTCTCCAAATGCTCTCTTTCAGATAAATTCTTCAGTTCCATCAAGAATTTCTTTTGCTTCTCACCCTGCCTTTCTCCTCCACAGTTCCTTGGAAAGGGGAGGATTGTCTGGCAGCAGCGAGTAGATTTAGTTCCAGTTTTCCCTAGAGATCACTGCCCTTTTGCATGTCCTTGTTCCGACCCAGGGCTTCAGAAAGTACCCTCCTTTTAATAACATTTTCCCAATCCTATGTTGGTAAGACCTCATCAAAAACCTTGAAGCCTAACAGGCCGAACATGATCCAATGGGTACGGGCTGTGCTTAATCAGAGCTGCTTGTGTTTTATTTGTACTGGTGCTTTGTGACCCACAAGCCTGTCAGAAAAGCAAGTACCGGCACAAATAATGGGTTTCTATTTGATGAGCTATATCAGACCAGGAATCACCAATTCCTGTCCTGTAAGTCTTACATCTGTCTCAAAGAGGTCACACATACGTGGAAATGAGTATTTGGCGCTCTAGCAAAACAGAACATTTAAGCCCTTGCTACCACTGCCTGAAGAGAGTTTAGGCTTTACCTTTTTCTTCCATCTCTCTCTTCTCAAGGCCATGACATGCTGAGCCAGTAATGAGAAGTGAAGGCCCACCTGCCTTTTTCTTCCCTTCTAGCATTCAGAAAAAGATACCCTGGCGGTTCCATAAACCACCCAGAAATGAAAAGCAAAATGCAACAGGGGTACCTCCCAGGTGGGAACAGCGGTACACCACCCCCATCTGTATCTCGCAATTCTTAAGTTCCAAAACCAAAGCCAAGTAAGGCTTATCCGGATGAGTTTCTGCGCAGTCAGCTTTAGGGTAGGTCCAAGAAGGAGATAAAATTTCTTGAGACCTTTGATGTGAGGAAGCCTTCTTCCCAATCTCTAGCAGCTGTGCTGCTCAGCAGAGAACTACATTAATCTTGGGAGTAGAGTGTGTTTGAAAACAGGGGTGGGGGGAGTAATTTAACGTGAGGAGGGTCTTTCTGTTCTCCTCAGCCAGATACATATATCAACTCCAATTTCATGAATAACCTTGAGATCTATGGTCAAAAGAGGAGATTTACTCCACCCTAAGTATGGCTCTGCTGGGAACAGCTCTTGCACAGTGATAAAACAGAGCTCAGGTGAGGAAGTGCCTTCCTTGAATTCTCTTGTCCCTGCTACATCCTCTACAGTTAACCTTTCCAAGGGACGCAAACGTTAGAGCTGGTTTGTTAGTGGATGCTCTGTTTTTCAGACGGTAATTCAGCACCAGCCTGCTCCGCAAGAAGAAAGAGGATACACTGAGGTAGGTTTGGCCGTGAACTTAACCAAGACATTGTCTCAGCTCAGTAAGAACAAGGTGGTTTATATGTTGTGTGTGAGCTTAAAGGAAGGTTGCCCCATTGAGAATATATGGACTAAGAAAGGCATGGGGTCCACTGGGAAAAAGGTAAGAAAACGATCCCTCTCTAGAAAACTTCCATTTCAGCATTATCAAATATGTAATAGGAAACATAGAATAGCAAAAGTTTGGTATGGTTGGTTTTTTAGTTTTTGAAAAAAATCAGAAAATGATGTGATGTTTCTTCCAGTATGAGTGTGTGCTTCTCGGCCATCTCCAAACCACAAGTAGATCAGTTTGCTCCCTCTTATTACGGAAAGACAGAGTAAGCTCCATAATAGTCATGAATACTGGGGTATTCCTGCCAGGAATACTGGGGTACTGCCTGCATAAAAGGCAAAAGGATGACCTTCAGGCACTGGTGAAAGTTTAGCTGAACTAAAAATCTGTCTTCTAGAAGAACATGTGAGCCTGAAGCACCAGAATTATTGCTCTTCAAGGAACTGTGACAGTGTTACGGGCTGCAAACTATCTCAACTTCCAGCTGCAATGTTGGCTTTTGGAACAATGTTCAGATATGCAAACGTTCCCCATGGAAGAGAAGCCCAGGCTTTTGTCTTTATTTTCTCCAGTCTTTTGTTGCAACCTGTTGAGCTGGAAATTGCTAAACCAGTTTTCTCGGAAGCCGGTCAGGGCAGAAATTAAACATTCAGACATGTGATGACTACAGAACATTAGGTCCTTTTCCATTGATAGAAGTGGGATTAAAGAGTCTCTGCTTACCAATTCCTATGAACATGTCCAAATAATTAAATTAATTAACAAGCATGAAAAATACACTTGGTTTGTTAGTCAGCTCTTCAGGTGAGATGGAGGAAGGAAAGACCTCTAAAGTAGTTAGACCCATCTCCCATCTAAACCCCAACCCAGTTTCACGACTAGAGTCTTGGACAAACTCACCTCTGATGTGGTACCGATCCTAGACTACTTTACTAATGTCTTCCCTTATGAGTTGATCTTCCCTGTTCTTTGACTCTGTTTTCCTTCCTCCATAAATCTTGCTTCCTATTTTCCTGCTCTGTTTCTCACATTCATCTTCATGCTGCTGTTGTGATACGCTTGAGGCCACCTTCTGTTCCTCTGGAAAGCAACGCAAGATCTCATTGAATTGCAGTGGCACCTGAGGGAACAAGACCTTCATGAGGTGGTGTTGGAGCATTCTGACATGGTCATGTTAAGGATGGCTCATGACAGAGTTCAGTTCCCGACTGAAGCAAGGCTCCTTTGGTCTCGGGGATTTCTGAGCACTACAGTGAAAAATCAAGTCCTAGGAAGGAAAAACATTTTCCCCATTCTGATCCTTCAGTCAGAGCAGTTCATGCCAGACTTATCAAGCATGAAAAATACTTCCCCCGTAATGCAAACTGGTTTTGTCTGAGAAGAAGCCTAACAGCCTCTGTTGGCCTG
>NW_009269894.1:0-2985 GCF_000687185.1 Egretta garzetta
AAAAAAAAAAATGGAAAATTTCAGAAACACCACCAGGTCAGTGTAGCACATGCCATCATACGACACTTTGTGCATCATACAACACTTCAAAATTATTATTACTTCAGATTAAACTCAAATATGATCTCAACACTTAAAAGGTTTTACTGGACACAGGATTCGTATGCCTGTATTATTCAACTACTCTTCAGTTTTCCCTAGTTCTACAACTACCTACACTCACAGACAATTGCTAAAAACCTCCATCTACAGAAAATACTGGAGGAATCAAATAAAATACAAGCAAGCTTTTAATTTCTGAAAAAGTGAGATTTGTCAGAATGGTATGACACTTTTTCCAATTTTAATTAACACAGGAGGGAATCAGAAGAACATACCATCTTGCTGAACAATTTTCAGACACTCAAATACATAGTTAGAACAAAGATATAAAGAAAGAAATAATTACAAGTTACTGGGCAAAAACTATTTAAAGCAAAGCAAGGTACCACTCCAGTAGGAAAAGGTGCCTAACAGTCTTGTGAAAAGTTTGCTTCTTAATCTATTATTTAGCTAACAAGAGTAGTCTTAGAAAAGAACCAAACAGGAATAGATAATACAAAGTATATGTAGGACAAAAAAAGTAATACAGTCTCTATTTTTAAAAGTTATAATAACCTTATTGATAAGTAAACATGAATTATGTTACAGAAAATGTCAGAAAGATCATTTTGTGTGCATCTGAGTAGACCAAGGTGATGTGCATCATGATCCTTCACAGTTTTCAAAATTTCTGATTCTCTGATGACAAGTAGAAGTATAGTTTCCTACTAATCCTGAACATTAGGCAATAGCACATCATGCAAGCAGTACTCAAATTCAAAAGCTGTGGCTTTAGAGCCAAGAAAAAAAGTTTAAAACCACTTCAAGCTCCCTTAGTAATCTTTTATTTAGTTTTGAAATTAATTGCTTATCCACAGTTTGCTTCTTTTTACTGGACTTAATAATTTAGTTCTCAGCAAAATAAACAAGCATTGAAGAACTAGAAGCAAGCTAAGCTTTGCTGATAGCAGACCTTATGTGCTTCCATCTACACAGCACCTCAGTGGAGTTTGCACATGAACCATGGTCATGTCACAGTTGGAAAAAAAATAACAATACCCCTTCAATTTAGAGAAGCTGCGACAATTAGGAATTACTTTTCTCAGTTTTAGTATCTGGAAAGGGATATATTTAATGTTGCTTCCTCCACAGCTGCATATTTGCATTCACACAAGTTAACCTTGAGACAACTGGGCAGTGATTAACCCTCCCTAGTTATACACAGGGGCTATGCTCTCAGGACAAATTTCAGCTCATTGTAGAAGGCATATTTCTCTCCCAATAAAACCTTGTTCCCTCCTGCTCATTATATACAGCCTTGTCTAAGATAATTCTAAATGTGCGAAGCAACGTTCCTTTTACCATTTCCTTGAGGAAGCTAGTAAGCCTGTAATAGATAATTTATCCTGACATGCATATTCAACTCTTCATTTTTCAATTTCAGTTCATCATTGCTAAACCCACCAATCACCTACCTGAATTAAAATCATATCTGTCCATACTATTTGATGCCATTTCCTTCATAAAACACTAATGGGATTTTATGAAACATTCTGATTTTAAAACATTGTGCCAGATAATTTGACAGTCCCATCTAGAGCATATCAAAGACGAGGGAAGAATTCTTAATTTTAAGATTACTAGGGAATTATCATTTTTACTGTAATGAAAAAGTTCCTCCAGATTTAAGAATCTATTATTACTATTACATTGGATATGACACTAACATTTAAGATGATAGATTTTACAGATCTATCCTATTAATTTCTTAAGTATTTCTCCCATGTGCAAGAGTGTGGTTTTATCAGCTTATCACAAATTCTTCAAGGAAATTCAATGGTAATGTCCTATTTTGTTTTGAAATGTAAGACAGACTCAAAAGCCAAAGAATATTTTACACAAAACATATGCATAAACACAGAGAGACAGGCAAAGTGATTATTGAGAATCTTAAAGTGTTAACAAGGCCAAAAGCAAGAGCATCTAATAGCTTATCCTCTGGCAACAACAAGTCTCATACATATGTAAAACCAAACCCATTTCATTAGCCACACTGGGAGCTTCAGTGGTCTACATCCTGAAACCACTCTTTCAGCACTAAGATATTTAAAAGGTAAGTAAATTCCAATAATTCACAGAAACATAATACCCTAAGAAAAATAGCAATAGTCTGATTCAAGTTTTGTAAACATCAGCAAATACTGACATAGGTGATTGTTTCAGCACTGAAGTATCACCTGCTTGCAGACAGTTAACCAGCTGGGTTGATTACTGAACAATGCACGAACCCAGGCGCAGATACCAATACACCTGGATAAAAAAAGACTGTGTATTACACATGAGCCAAGGAAAGGGTGTGTTTATACAGCAGACAAACTCTGCTCTTAAATATACCTAGATTTAAAAGAATAAGAACTCCATCCAGTGAAGAGGAGTGCTTGCAAAGAAGAGTTTCAGATAGATTCTGCCTGGGACTTGAAAACTGCTAACAATTTGATCATAGAAATGTCCAGGTTGGAAGGGATCCCTGGAGATCACCTGCTATAACCTTTCATTGAAAGCAGGGCTATACACTGTTTTTTGGGCCTCTGTCAAGTCTTAAATATTCCCAGCAAGGGAGGTTCTATCACTTCTCTGGACAATGTATTCCAGTCTTTAATAGCTCTTACAGTGAAGGGTTTTTTCTTATATCCAGACAAATTTCCCCTGAAGTTGATTGCATCTGTTGTCTCCTATCGCCTTGTGAAGAGAGAGCATCTCCATCTTCTCTACAACTTTTAGCTATTGGAAGATTATAATTGCATCCCCCCCTCTTCTTGAGGCTGAACAAACCCAATTCTTCAGTTTCTTTCAACCTTTCCTCATATGCCGTGTTCTCTAGCTGACTTGGTTGCCTTCTGCTAG
>NW_009269895.1:0-2495 GCF_000687185.1 Egretta garzetta
AAAAAAAAAAAAAAAAAAAAAAAAAAAGGGAGCCAGTTCCAGAAGAGAATCAAGCTGTTTCTCCAGCTCTGCTCTGCCTGACTGGGAGCAGAGCTATGAATTTGGGTCTCCCTCCGTGCTCTTTGCTGCCAGCCTGGTGATCATCCCAGGTAAGGCTTTTCCGGTGCCTCCTGTTGGAGCTCTTGTCCTTCACAAAAGTATTTGAGACAGCTGAGGGAGGGGATGAAGGGGGCATGAACACATGTATTCATCAGTATGTGTATGGGTCTCAAGTGGATCTCAACCACCTAGAAAGAAGGGATGGTGTGGTACTTGCAGTTTGTGCATTGCTTTATGTCTTGTGAGACTTGTTTTGTCAGATGAGTCCTGTGAGGGCTTCAGGGTGTGATTGAAGGCTCCAAGCACAATGAAGTCAGGATGTAGATGGGTTTTATATGCGTGCCAGTGATGTAACCTGCAGAGGCACCTGAACTGGTTTTGGTGGACTCCATATGACTTAAAAATGCTACTGCTACCTCAGTTCCTCTGGGGATTTGGGACCAAGTATTTGCACAGCTGCAGGATGGGTAAGAAGGGGGAAGAGCTTCCTGTGTCAGTGGCCACAAGGCCACGTTCCTGCCTAAGAAGTCCTCAGAGGCGGCTTTTCCTGGCACTGCTTCCAGCACTGCTTCCTGGCACTGCTACCAGCATTATGGAGCAAGACAAAAACCAAGAAGTGGTCTGCTGGGCTACAGTCAGGGTTCAAAACTCGGCTGTGCTAGTGCAGCAAATGGCTTATCAACACATAAGTGGTGCTGAATGTGCATGCCCACCACCAACCCTAAAGTAAAGACCCTGCTACTGTCCGTGGTCCAAGGGGTTGGTGAACACAGGTCACCATGGGTGGCAGGTGTTGAATGTGTAGGGTATGACCATCCAGATGGGGCTGCAGAGCACCTCCAGGGCTGGGTGGTAAATTCTGCCACAGAGGGAAGGGTGCATTACAGGTGGATGTGCTCCAGGCTCCATAACTATCCCAGCCCCATCTGGGAGTCAACACCCCCTTCACTGGCTGTTCCCAGAGATCCCCGCCTCCTCCCATATGTCCAGGGAGTGTCTCATGGCTCTTGGGCACTGGAAGACGGTTTAGTTTAATGGTTCATTATGTCAGACAGGTTCATCCAGCAGGATGCTTTTTCAGTGTTTGCCCATCTTTTATTTGTGGGTGGTGACCATTTGTCCTCATTCCCCAGGGTGGCAACAGGTTGCTGTGCTGGGGGGCGAAGGACATCAGCTCTTCTGCTTCTCTCTCAAATGACGGAAACCTGGGCTAGCAGGAGTCATTTTCAGTTTGAGTTGGCTGATGGGAGGGAGTGACTGCAAAACCTCTTAGAAAACTCTCCACCTAACATGCTTTCCATCAGACAAGCCTGCTTTTTAATTTCAGCTAGGCGGCTGCCCCGTGCCGTGTGTTTGTAAGTGCCCTGTGGGCCGCTGCAATCGGCTGCTTTGGGAGAAGTTAAAATACAAACTGAGGCCTTTTGGTGCAAGGTAGGTGTCGGGCAAGGCTGATTCCCACGTAACAGCAGGGGCTGTACCAGAGCAGACCATCAATGAGGATGCAGAGAGCAGGTAACGGTGGAACGAACTGCAGAGGTGACAGCAGAACTGTCCTTGTACCTGGGGAATATACAGTCTGGTCCCACCCTGACCTCTGGGAGCAAATCAGGAAACCATCTTCTTAATTAATAAACTGTAAAAACACCCATGAGAAAAGAAAATGCCTTTATTCTGAGAGGTGGGGGCTCTTACATCTCAGCTTGTAATTTTTTTTTTTTTCCTAAGGCAGACATAAAAAGACTCCATAATTTATTCTTAGGACATCTGAATAGTTATTTATTGAGAAGCCACAGTCCTCACACTTTTACAACTGTCGGCTTGTATAAGGCAAAAAAAAGCAAGATGGATCACTATTTTACACAGAAAGTAAAAGCTCTGGAGTGGGGAACTGATGGACATGCAGTTACTGGTCAAAATGCAATGTACATGACATATATAAAACCCATTGTGAAACAGAGGAATTGTAAATTATGGTTACAATCTACTGAAATAAATATTCAATATATTATTATAAACACATTTGTATAGTCTAATATTGTAATTAAAGTTGTCTTTGTACATACATGGTTATTTGAAATTTAAACAAAAATGTAACATTTAGAGGAGCGAATGTCAACATAAAACAACTGCTTTGGACTTGTAATGTGGCATGATATATCCATAATGATAGGATTAATCTGGTGTGGCAATTAGAATGACTAATCCTTTGGGATGTAGCCTCTATGGAGTTAACTGCATATTGAAGGGAAGAGCCTGGTACATTAACAAGGATGCAGAATGATTCAAACGGCTGTCTGGGTTTGTTTGTTTTCTGGTTTTTAAATGAACAGAGAGAACAAAAAAATCATTTGTAATTGCCTCATTCTTCTTTTAAAAACAAAGCTGTTTTTTTTTTT
>NW_009269896.1:0-3023 GCF_000687185.1 Egretta garzetta
TCACTGCTGAAGGTTTCTATCACTGCTGAAGGTCAGATCCTGGTGCAGGGAGAGAAGCTTTGCTGGGAGGTGTAGCTGGTGCTCCGGGTAGGGCGTGGGGTGTGATTGTCGTGCTGTGATCGCTGAATCCTGTCCGAAAGGGTCAGCCTGCTGTGGGGCTGGGCTGCTGGCAGGCTGACCAAGGCGTTAACTGCTAACGGCTTGAAGCAACTGGCTTAGACAAACGGTATCCTTTGGTAAAGGCAGCCTCTCTGAAAGCATCTTTCACAGGTGTAGTAGGAAGAGAATGGGATCGGAGCATGGAACGTCCGATTCTGTCACTGGTGTGCCTTTGTGAATCTGTGGGTGGATGTTTTTGTGCAAGTGAAGGCCTGCAATCAATTCCCAACTTACATTCCCTTCACATTTGGGAACTAGTTTGGCTTTCAAATAATGTATTTTTTCCTGCTCGCATACTGAGTTTATTTGTGGTAATGATTCTTTGAAGAGAGAGTTTGATAGAAACTAGAATGGAGGAAGTATACCATGTTTACAAATGACATTAGTATTTAGTCCCAGGTTACTGTTGACCTTTTAGAGTTGTAAACAGTTCTTGTTTCAAAGTGGCAGATTTTGAATGTTGATAACCAAGTTCTCAGAACAGTAATGTTTGTATGTAAGCATTCTATTTGATATTAACATTTTAAGGCCACAGAAGTGACAGGCAAATGACAGGAAGTACATAAAATAATTTTCCCCATACTTATTATTTTTATTTTGATGACAACAATTTTCATTCATATTTTAACAGAAACACCATTTGCAATATTTTAAAAATAATTTGTAATTGAGGTTCATGGTGCACAAACCCCCTCCACTTCTGCCTCTTTGGTTCTGTTTGTGGGACTTAAGAGTCCCGATCAGTAGAAGATCCTCCTGTTATTTTCCAACATACTTAACAGTGGGCGGCCTTAGTGAAGGAGCTTACTGTGCTTTATCAACTGAGGAGAAATGGTGTAAATTGACTAAGGAGAAACCACATGACTGAAGATGTGTGTGTGTAGAATGTGAGAAATTGTTAAAGGATAAAACAAAGATAGGAATGATGGCATTGAGTCCAGAGGAACCACAAAATCTTCAAAGGTGGACAAAGCCTTGAAATGGGATGATGGCTAAATTATTTCCCAGTTTGAAGCTGTAGGTGTTCCGAAGGATCTGAATGATTGATTGTTGGTGCTCAAAAAGACACAGAACGTGTAGGCAGTGCTGTGAATATCCTACTTGCTGTTCACTGGAGATCCGTACAAGATCCTCGGTGGGCCTGAGTGAGGCAGTTCTGATCTTGATGCAAGTGTGATGTATTAACGAGGCTCAGTTAATCCCCATATTAAATACTAAGCTAACTAGCTGGACACTTGCTTGGGGTTAAAAGAGACAAACCTGCTACTTGCCCTTGTCTTTTTGTGTTTCTTCAGTGTGTATGTTCCTTCATAGAAGTTCAGTTCAGGGCAAAACTGAAGTTAGAATGAAATTATAAAAAGGTAGTTTGTACAGAAGCTGGAAGGGAGTATTGGTGTTTCTGGTGGTTTTGGATTGAAAAAGATACCCCTCCTTGCCTTAGGCTGGTAATCATGTGAAGAAGGAGGGCAATGAGGACCCTCTAATTGATGTAGGGATCAGCTGTAACTGTGCAGTGCAAGTTATCTCCAGTCATTGCCAAGTTAAAACGTTGATAAACTTGCTGCCTAATTAAACCATGTCCCTTGCATCTTGTTTTTTTATTTCTTCATGTCTGAGACAGGTTTCAGCTGCTGTTCAATCACTTGATCTCACATTTGACTTCAAGGTGAAAAATTTCCAGTAGACTATGTGGACGGAAAAAAATGTATTTTTTAATCCTGATGAATATAGTGAACATAAGATACTGAGGATGGTGTTGAAGGGTTGACCAAAGCTTTTCTGAAAAAGTCTTGCAAGTTGACTACATGAAAATGTATTTGTGAAACTGTAAGGAAGTGGTCCTGCACAGATGATACTGCTTAAGAAGTTAAAGAAGTCTTAAAAAAGCTCTCTCATCAAGGATTCCTTTCTACCTTTTATATCCTCTTTTTTTTTTACAAGACACTTTAATTTTATCAAAATAATACTCACTGTTGATCAAGAGGGTCACTTTGTTTATTTTGCTTCTCTGAATAGCATTTCCTGTTTTTATTTGTTTCTTGGAGGTGTTTACAGTCTTTTTTTTTATTTCTTCTAAAAGGAATTCCTTACATTTTAATTTTTAAAGTTTTGCCTGGCTTATGATGCATCTTCCCTGTTATGTTTTCAGCTGAATCTCCTGTAGTGAAAATGCAACCTTGTGAGAAAGTTAGAATTATTCTCTTCCTTTTGAGGGCACATTCTCTTTGTTTAGATAATCAGGTACTCTTAAATCTGTACAGCATTTGCACTAGAGAAATTTTTATGATTAAAAATTGTGGGTGTGTGGTTAAGATGTGTAATTCTTTTACTAACTTTAAACAGGTTTAGCTCTAATTTGATGATGATGATCTGATAAGGGGCAGAGAAAGAATTGATTCATTTAGTAACTATAGTTATTAAATCTGAAGAATATAGCTCTGGAGAATTGAGGTGATGCTCCTGGTTTTCAAGATCACAGTGGAACGTATTTGGTTTTGGTAGTGGCATTTTCAAATCTCCTTCAGAGCAAGGTGATTTTCTACCTGTGTTGAAACTATAAATAATGCATTATGTGAGTGGTTCTAGTGAAGCATTCAGACAATGTCTGAATTCTGAAAAAAATTGTTGAACATTTCAGCTAGTACCAATCTTACTGTTTCTTACTACATTTAAGTAATGGAACTTTCCTTATGGTCTTTGCTTTGTTGTGTTTTATCTTATTTGTTATTTGTTAGTTGTAACTTGTCTTGCCTTAACCTCTTGGATTTTTATACTGACATGTCTATGTAGATTAATTTTTTTGATGTGTTTTGATGATGCATTAAAGCTGACTCTATGCGGGATGCTGCAGATCCACTTCCACT
>NW_009269897.1:0-3061 GCF_000687185.1 Egretta garzetta
TTTCCCTTCCTTCTGAGGTACCACAGAGCCCACGTGTGCCGCTCCAGGAACCAGGGAGTGTTAGCAAAGGTACCAGCAAGACTTAGCAAATCAGCCAGGATCGAGGTAAGGAGGAGAATCCGTAAGGGCAAAAGAGCCAGGTGGAGGGTTATCCGGCTGCAGACAAGAGTTTCAGGGAGGTATTTAGGTCTGGTTTATTCTAGCTCTCTCTTCCTCCCCCTGCCTTCCAAAACTGGAAGCATCAGACTACAGCGACCAGCAAGCCATGCCTGCTGGTAGAAATGCTGTATAGCGCAATGTTCTTGTGACACTGCTGGTCCAGGCTCAACTTAGAGGTAGCAAGCCTGGAATATTGCTTAGGTACATGCATTCAGCTAAGCCACACATGTGGTTACGTTAATGGGAACCCAAATTCAAACACCTCTGGGGACTGGTTAACATTTAACTTGTGTCAGAGCACCAAGAGCTGTGATGTTCCCTTTGTGGCATCAAATTAGGCCCAGTAATTAGGCCCTATTAATACACAATCCCTGGGTGCCATTAGCACGTTTCTACTGGCAATTTATTCACAGCAAAGGTTCGCTCATTCTAATGGCTCAAGTTGTCTTTTTCAGAAATCTAACAGTTGCTTTTGGATAGAAATAGTAGTACAAACCCACAAGTAAATAAAATAAAAAATACACCAGCTTTAGCACAGACCCTGGAGTGTGATCCAGAGGTGACGGGAGTCAGTGAAACCACTACAGTTGTCTTCCACGGGCTGTGGATCAGGCTCCCGAAGAACACATTTCTGCTACGGTTTCAGCCTTTTGGAGAGCTTGCTCAGCTCTTTCACGTCCACTCTAATTTAACGTACGCAGAGAGCGATTCTCCAGCCCTTTCTTGCAAGGAACAGCTTGGTCCCATTAATTGGAACAGTTCTCACGAGCAAGCGCTCTTTCGCACACGGGCTGCATACCAAAGCCAGCAATGCCTAAACAGCAGTGCAGGAGGAGGGAAGGAGTAGTTTTTAATAAAGACACTTCCCCCTAAAGCTGCAGCCAGTTAGGCCACATTGGTGCCAGTATTTCATACTTTGTTATCATCTACATCTCCCTCTTTCTTCCACCTCTTTTCAAACTGCTTCCCCCTGTCACATTTCCTGCAGGTGCCTGCCAGAACGAGGGGAGGAACCGTGACCCTGATTTTTCCTTATTATGCTTCAGAACGCTTTACCCTTTGGAGGTTAAATACCGAGAGCTCTGCCTACTGAGAGACCACAGTGGCAACATCCTCCCACATAGGGAGGAGAAGGAAGGTTTCTCATATGGTCCTCCGGCTTAGTACCACAGCAGCATCAAAAC
The DNA here is from genome assembly GCF_000687185.1 of Egretta garzetta. Classification (NCBI taxonomy): domain Eukaryota; kingdom Metazoa; phylum Chordata; class Aves; order Pelecaniformes; family Ardeidae; genus Egretta; species Egretta garzetta. The sequence continues at coordinate 1,344 of NW_009269897.1, forward strand.
CAACTGGCTCTACAGACAGAGAAGCAATGTCAGACTCAGCACCACTTTGCTGCCTTCTGCAAAGCAGCAGGTCATTTCACGAGGGCTGGACCTGGTCTGCAAACTGTGAAATGCTGCAGTAGCTTAACTTGAAAAAGTCACGGTGAAGAGCAGTCCAACTTCGAAAAGAGGCAGCAAATGCAGTAAGCGTGATGGCACCTCCACACACACAGGAGAATTATTCTTCCTACACCCCAAAAAACCCCAAAGAAACCAAGTAAGAGCACAGTGGTTCAGAAAAAGGCTGGGCCTATTAATCACGCCTTAATTTAATATCAGCAAGATTACATCACTCACTGGCACGCTAATGAATTCATTTCCCAAGGTTTTATGCTAAATGCTCTTTCACGACCCTGAATCTCTCCCATTCGGCCTACTGCAGATTTTTAAAGACCTCTTCACAAAAAGACAACATACCCTGGACGATTGAAAGAGAGTGGGAGAACTTTCTTTACTGACAGAAGAGCACAACACTAGCCAGGAGCTTTTAAAAAGCCAAGATTTTAGTCAAAGTTGTTACTGAAATTCAGGGTGCTCCTCCTTCACCAAATCTTTGGCATTTTAGCTCCAGTCTCACGTGCTCACAATATTCTGCAGATCAACACCAAAAGGGGAACGGCTATGCAAAGCCACATCGCTGCTTCGGCATCCCATCGCTGAAGGAGACCAAGACCAGCTGCTTTCAGGAAACAGCACACAGCTTCTAATGCCTTTGCTTTAGTTTAAGTGCGTTTAGCACAAGTCTCAAACTATTTGGGAAGACCACTTGCCAGTGAGCCCTGAGAAGACCACACAAAGCAGGACCGCTAAAGCCACCACGGCTGAGGCTGGAGACCATCCTTTTCCACCTGCAGCAGCTCCAGGCCTCTCAGAAGCGTAGGCAACATCAGACTCCGTCACCACAAGGATGGGGCCAGGCAACTTGTTCCACAGCAGCAAGGAGCACAGCAGGGGGCAAAGGAACAGCACGATGGGAAGTCAGAGGGATCGGAAGGAGTGAGGGCAAGATCTGCTGCTGTGAAGGACCACCCGTCTCCCAGCCAAGCCGTGCTGCTCTACAGTCACTTCCATCTCTGCCTTAGCATCAGGCTCGGCTCTCCAGGAGTCTGGAATTACCAAAGGAGGCCCTAGGGGAGCTTCTGCTCTTGGCAGCTCCTTTGCCTATGCATCAAGCTGAGCTGGGCTTTGCCACAAGCTGAAAGCCTCTCTCGCAGAGCTGAAATTTGGCATGCGTTCCTGAATTGTAGTGTAAAGCCCACATACATACGCATATAACGTTAGATATCCGTTTCATCAAAGTCAAACCAAGCCTGAGGTACCTTGGATGATTTGAGACAAAGCTTTTTTAAATAACGATTTCTTCATGCACTTGCCATCTCACACCTTATCTTGCCCTTCAAGCAGCTACAATTAGCCTGTAGAATATTGGCCTGGCTTGTTTACCCGAGGTTGCTTCCAGGTTTCACGTTGAGCAAGAGCAATGCAGCTGAGGGCTTGAGCCAAACCTAGTGAAATCCATAAAAAAGAGCTGCATCAATTTTAACGGGCTTTGCAACAGGTCTCAGCTATTTCAGGACTAAAAGTGCTCCACTCCTACAGTCACAGCATTGGCAGGAGGAGGACAGCACGTCGGCCAAATGGCAGGAAGATGGAGGGACGTAGCCTGGGGTATGACCAGT
>NW_009269898.1:0-3075 GCF_000687185.1 Egretta garzetta
TTAAAGGCACTTAGTTACTATGTTGTCCATGCAAATTGCAGACTGCATTTGGAAAGCAACAGAAAAATTAACTATGGTCTGCAAGTTACTAACCCCCATAGGCTCTTTTAAACGGCTGCAAATTCTGTTCTCCCAAGCATTCACCATTACACATGAATCGACTCCCAAGCCCGTTCCCACTCCTCTAACTTCCTGTGCTCGGACACCGTTTACTTCAAAGTCATCTCTTGTGTCTCATCATTTCCTCCACATATAACCACGTCTTTATGCTTATTTATTTCCCTAACTGGAGCGATATTTGGAGTCTGCAGTTAACACCCTGTTTGACGCTGGTGGTTCTAAACAGTGAACTTAGCTCTTTTCCCTTGTATTCCCATGGTAAGCAAAGGTAAGCAGGACAGAATGGCTTAAGAAGTGTTTAGAAAGGTTCAAAAAATGCACTTGCTTGTTCGGCTTAGCAAGAAAAGTGGCTGCTATTGGACTGTTCCCTGTGGAATTTAGAAAGCTAGAAGAAAGAAGAATGTATCTATTTCTGAATGCTATCTTCCGAATTGTACAAAACGTATAGAAGAATCAAGTTTTGATCAAGTTCAGCAGTAGGAAGGCATTTTTCCCCTCTCAGCTACCTCTTCTCTAACCGAGCCTAATCCTCCCAGCTCCCACAGGAGATGACTAATAAAGCAGCCAGGGTGTGCACAGAGCCGTGCAGAAGGGGAGATCGTAACACAAAGAAACTTGAGTGACTTGCTCAAACAGAAATGCACTCGGTGTCAGATGAGGGACTAGAGCCCAAGAGGACTTGCCTGCCAACTTCTGCGTTGAGACTGCTAGACAAAACTTTTTATTATTCATTCCCTTGCACAACACAGCCGAGAAACCCACAAAAGGCCAATAAAAGGAGCTGATGAGTAGCGGAGCACAGATATCTCCTCTTCTAGGTGGCCAGCGCCGAGCTGACGAGGGCAGCTAGCAGGCACCCCTTTCTGACAGCTCTCGCACTGCTGCCCCACATCAAGGTCAGCAGGGGATCTCAGAGTACTTTCAGCTTACAGCACTAAGATAATGCTTTTTACCAGGTCTATCAAAGAATCCCACACGTTCATTTAACGCAGGACCTCAACTTCTCAGAACACTTCTGTCCAAACTCGTCCATCACAGCGGCTCTCCAAAACCAGGAGAAGTAGCAGGACTACCTTTACTTCCAGAAGTCTGAACTCCAGAACTAGGAGCACTACTTCAAACTTGATTTCGCGGAAGTTCTTCACAGGAGAAACCATATCTGTAAGCAGATTGAATGGACCTTTCTTCAAAGTCAAAGATAGATACTCCAAATGTAAACAACAGCAGAGTTCCAACTTCTTGTACCTACTCAAAGAATCCTAGCAAAAGTCTGAATAATAGTGAAAGGAATGCACACATGAACAGAAGCAGCAAACAAATGGCCAGCATGAAGAGAATTGCTCAGTTAAAACACAGTTTCTCAAAAATCTTTTTGCTGAGGAGCAGATTAATCTGGCTTCCTAAAGAGGTAACAGTCCGATGGCGGCTCATGGCAATCTACCCATACAGCAAACAGCCCACACCGAATTCAGAAGCCAACGCTGCACACACATACGAGCAGCACCTGACTCCCCGTCAACTTGCAAAAGCAGGGCTGCACAAGCAGCTGCTTTCCTCAAGACAGGGAGCCGTCCTCCTGCATTGTGCCAAAGGAAACATCAACAAGATGGGAGTAGAACCCACCTAACCAATGTTATGGCCTTTTTCCAACAAGCCTCACTGCCTTTTCAGCCCACAGCTTACTTGGGAGGCAGGGCACTGCCTGTACTGCCGGAGGAACCTCTTCTCTCTTCTCATGGCCACAAGCTCACAGCCGAGACGGGCTGCAGACATGCCCTGCCGGATCAAATGGATCTCAAGGGCGTGCCAGGCCTGCGATACCAGTGAGCTGACTGTCTGCAGAGACTTGTCCACAGCACTCATGGTGACCATACTCTCAAGCCTGTGAAACACACAACCGTTGAAGAGATCTGTCAAGGCTTTCCTGACTTGCTGAGTTTGAACCGCTTTGTTACTTCGCTTATTTTTATTGGAGACAAATGAAAAAGCTAGGTTAATTACATCATGCAGTGGAAGTGGAGAAGGAAAGCAGCCATCAAAGAGCAGAAATCCCATAAATCCTTGTCGTAGGCTGAAAGGACGCAAAGCTCAAACTGACAGCATTTCCCTGCTGGTAGTGGAGGTAGGTACTCTGGTGGAAACTTTTCTCTCAGCAACGGGAGACTTTTCAAAGGCTCATGAATTTATTGCACCCTGCTCTTTCAAGTACACAGCTTTGCATGAGAGAAGAGTTGGAGAGGAAGGCACCTTTTGTACAAAGAGAAGCTGTCCGTCGGTCTCTTATCTTCAGTGATCCCATTAACCTGTCCATGGCATCCTCTTTCCTAAACATCTGGAGTTAAGGTAAGCCAGGTATTTTCTCCCAGACAGAAGAGAGAGCTTTCCAGACCCAACAGGGATTACCTCATGCAGCTTTAGCTTTGTGCTTACTGGGTAAAGCAGGACCCTGTTTACACCAGGCACGCTGCCTCGAACCCACCCACCCTTAACTTTCACCTCTCAGAAGGGATGCTTGACTCAGGCAGCAGCCTCTCCTGGCCATGGAGATGGAGATGCTCAACCTAAACTCTACAGCCATACTGACTTTATCTTCTCTCATGCAAGATGTAGAGTTACATAAATCTGGTGAGGAGAAGAAAACCTTGAGGAATGAGTGAGGCAGAAGACAAAACAGCCCGGTAGGCTAATGCCCTGCTTCCTCCTCAGCAATCAGATTTGGCCTTCAACTCTGCACTCTGAAATGAGTCCCGGGCTGTTCTTCTCCCTTTGCAACTCTCTGAGCTCTGGCAAGAGGACAGAGTGACAGCTCTGATGTGATGGCAAGAGTGAATCCCTGTTTCTGGGACAGGAATAGGGGATACCTCTTGAATTTGAATGCACCCGAGTTTTTCGGCGCGCTCGTGCCTGCCCGTGGAATCAGCTTCCCCCATTTCTGCTGTAAGCTTACCTTGTTTG
>NW_009269899.1:0-3065 GCF_000687185.1 Egretta garzetta
GGGCAGCAGTCATCAAAGAGATCTGCTGTGGGACACTTACACACCGTAGCCTTCCTACAGCATCTGAACTTCTCTTATAAGTCAAGCTTTCAGGTTTTCCCCTTTATTCTCCTCAGGTTGCAAACAAACTTTGGAACTCACCTTTCCTGTTTTTAAATAGTCATAAGCTCTCACAACTCCCACAGATGCACTTTCCAGCCAAACATTTAGCTCATTCAATGTCCCACACAATTCACTTTCTCTATCCCATTAACACTTCTGTGAAGACTCAACAAACGTATCAAGACCAGGGTTAAACACGTTATTTAGAAGATGCACAGAACCAAACCCTCCTACCCCCAAAACAAACATACAAAACAACCCACTGAGACCCAACCCAACTTCTGCCTCTGTGCTTGGAGGCAAGGGACTGAACCAGGTCCACCCAGGGGCAGCAGAAAACACAGCCAGGAACAGAACTGGAAACAAGGCTGCACCAGGTATCCAGAACCTACCTAAGAAAAAAGGAGCAGGGCCAAAAACAAGCACACCTGCAGCATCACTCAACCAAGGACTGGGTTTCAATGCAGCTTTTGTGCTGATGGATGAGGGGTGAGCTCAGGGGACATGTACAGAGCTCCCAGCTGAGGCTTGTCAGGGCAATCGGGGCCAATTAGCACCCTCTGGGGCCTGGCACAGACCTGCTGAAGGTCATTGTGCCTCTTCTCCACGTTTTATTTAAGTGAATGGTAAACCTCTCCCTGTCTTTCAAAACACTAGGTAACGTCCACACAACATCCAGTCTTGGCTGTCTGAAATAGAATTAGATAGTGGCTATGAAATAAAAATAAATACATAAAGGGGAAAGAAATGATCTAACAAATCCCTTGTTTTTCTTTATATCTAAGCTGCCTTCTATCTCAGAGAAAACCCATCTCACTCTTTATTTTGCTGCAATGTTCCAGTTTCAGTGAAGATTTAGTGGAGAGTTTATTCAGGGTTCTGGAGATAAAATAGAGAGAAAATATTAATAAAAGTGTGCATTTAAAAAAAATCCAAACAAACCAACAGCACAATCCAACACTGGAAAACCTTGGACTTTTTCTGGGTTGCTGTGATGACAGCATTTTCCATACAAATACACTTATTAAGTGAGAGCCTGTTAAAAATTGGCTTGAGCGGTACTGGAGGCTCACAAAAGCCCAGAGAACGAAATAATCCTGGGTAGGGTTGATAATTAAATTAAACTCCTCTAAGAACGGAGAAGGAAAACTTAGGTAGTTTGGTTTTGCTCCTAACTGATTTGTGATCATTTTAAATACATGAACTGCAGTCCTCCCACTCTGACTCGTCCATACCTAGAGTCAGCTCATGCTGCAGGTGTTCTAACAGCAGATGATTATAAGAAATAATATGCAATTACCACTCATTTTAGGATGCAAGAAAGGGCTGATTTTTGTTGCAATGTTGCAAGTCAAATTCCAGGGCTGCTGGGGAGGAGAAGTTCCTTCCCATAATACTGTTCTCATTTTAACCACGCATACATAGAGAAAATGTAACATAATCAACAGGTGTGATATGTCAAATCTTGTTTTAATGTGTCTGGCTAAAGAAAAACATTAGGACTAATTTGTCCTCTTTTGCTGTAGAGAAGAGGAGCATGATAGATCGTGTGGGACAAAATATCTGCAAATATCAGCTGCTTTTTCCTATTCTCTGGGGCCAGATGGCCTCAGAACTGGGTGAATGTGTGTTCCGCCAACCCCAGCTCTAGGACACAAAAAATAGCAAGAAAGACACCAGATCCTGCGTAAGACCAAGTTTCTCCAAGCTCTGATCTCTTCTCTAGGAGAGACGTGTAATTTTTTATCAGGCTGCAAGCAGACACGATAAATACTTCTCTGTTCCTGCGTACCCAGGGAGCCAGTTGAACTCTTTCTCCCTGGGCATTTGCATGGTATGTTCAAGGAACCAGACTGAAGTAATTCTTTTCACAAATAAGGAGATCAACACATGGCTGTGCAGACACCAATGTAAGAAAAGAAGAGGGACAATTGGCATCACAATTCAGACAAAAACCAGAAACCACCTGCAACAAAACCCCTGCTTATTTGATACCTGTCTTACATTCAGAAGATTAGGGGAAAAGTCTTTATCAATTCTGTCTTTCAGATAAGTTGTGTGACACTACACTCTCCTTTTAAAGAAGGTGGTTTGGGGAGTAAATTGTCTTTTTGGCAGCCATTTCCATTGGGAAATGGTGTGAGTCCCATCAGCAACTACATATATGGATCTTCTACCCAGCCAGCCAGATTTTCTTTTCACGTTCCTGACTCCCCAGCAGACTTTGTCCACCCAGGGGACACACTGTGGCGCACAGCAATGCACACTTAAGGGTGTACGTGACCTAAGGGTGTATTACTGTACATTACTTGCAAAGCGTAAATAAGTGTAGGTAGTAATGCATACTTAAGGGTGTACATTACTTAGCGTTGTACATTCTCATTGCTGAGAAACAGTGCTGGAGGAAAAGGCCTTTATGTTTCTCACCTAATCTACTTAGTGACATCAGCCTCAGACCACTCTGAAGCAGCTGGACTTTGTTGCCGTAACTGAAGACAGAAATACTGAAGGCTTCTGAAAGATGAATTCTGGAGCACCTGGTTCACTTGGTGGCTCTCCAGTTGCATTTGCGGCATTGTCTCACCTGTCTGATCCTCTCTGGTGCTGGATGCTGCAGTGGCAGTGGCTGCAGCGCAGGTGTGGGTTCACCTGTGCCAAGTCCTAGATGCAACGGGAGACAGAAAGACCTGGTGAGATGGGCGGACAGACCGCTAGTCACAGCAAAAATGTGTGCAAGTCTGCATCATCTCATTTGATGTGACCAAAGAAACTTTGGTTAAGGGCCCTTTTTGTTGTTTTATTCCCTCAGGAGAGGGAAAGAAATGGCAGCGGCCCCGTGAGGAACAGAATCCGGTGCAGGGTCCACAGCGGGCAGAGGCCGGCTGAAGGCACGGGCCCAGCCAGCATGGTCACACAGTGCAGTGTTACACACAGTGGGCAGCCTGGTCTGGGACAAACGCATC
>NW_009269900.1:0-3086 GCF_000687185.1 Egretta garzetta
CAGGGCTGCTCTCCAGCCACTCCTCTTCCAATTTATGCTGGTGTCTGACATTACTCCATCCCACGTGCAGAATCCAGCATTTGTTCTTGTATTCTTGACTACTTCAGTCCCTTACTGTTGGGTTACTTCCACCAAGCCCTGTTTAATGTTGAGGATAAATCACAACATGAAATTATGCACTGTGGTATAACTGGATTAGAAAAATCTGACATCTGTAGTTTCTCGGAACTGTTTACAAATCAGCAATTCATTATTTCTAGTTTTTCAGAAGCTAGATTGTCATTAGTACCCAGTAGGAGTAACAAATTTAGCCAAAGCTTTCCAACGTGACTTCCTAAATGTGTGAAATGTTACAGTTGGGGGATGTTAAGCATCGAGCTTCAACTCTCTCTGTCTCGACTGTGGGCTTAAGGTGTAACTGATATAACAGACGACAGTCTTTAATGGTTAATCACCACATTACTGAGAAACTAATTAGATAAATGCTAGTCTTATTAACTAATAAACACTATGAGTATTAATTTACAATTATATCATTTTACACACGCAAAAATAAAGTTCTTAGTTATCGTTCTGAACCCTTAACAAATCTCCATTGAATTACAGTTCTGTCACCCTTCCCTCCCCACACCACTTTTTACTGGGGAGCAAGTCTATCCCTCTGCACCCTCCACGCCAGATCTTTTGGAGACAGACCCCAAGGAGAGTCCAGTGCGTTCCCTCTGGTATCCCCGTGGGCTTGGGTCCACAAGCCAATGTTACTACTACTGTCCACAGACAGCCACACTCGTACTATCAAACAATCCCTCTTCTTTTCCCTACCTGGTATTAAACCTCTTCTTTCCGTTTGTCCCCTCTCTCCATGAACCTCTTCTCCACTCTTGTACCTCCCTTTCTCCACCCAGACTTCTCCCACATAAACAACTCCTTTCCTAATTACTGGTCCCAATTCTGCTACACCTCGCCAGTCCCAATTCTGCTATGTTTGCACTGTAATCTAGCGTCTCCAAGATTGTAATTTAGACAGCTTCCTCCTTGTTTGGTATTACTGGTGTGGTTGCCTGCACACGGGTGACCTTGCACGACTTTGCACCCCACAGGTCTGTTGAAATTTCCTGGTTCAATCTGGCGGTATTTGTGTGCTGGTGTTCACCTTACACACTTTCTAGGACAAACAGTCCCTCTGCCTAACTGCAAGTAAGTGCAAGGTCACCCATGTAACTGAACCACAGTGTATCTTGTTTGTCACCCTGTGCTTCTATGCTCACACAGGATCCTTGCCCTGGAATAGTTTTCAGCACTTTCCCAGTTCCCAGTTCCTCCATCCCTTGGTGATGGAGGCCTGGTGCTCCAGCAAGACCTCGTGATCAACAAGGAGGAGGTTTGGCTTGCCCTGCTTTAATTACCTCCTGTGTTTTAATGGGAACTTTAAATTTTGAATTTTTCTTTTCACATATCAGAATTTGATTTCATGATTCTTACAGCCTTGTTTACCCACCCTATGTAGCGCTCTTTTCTGAAAGAGAATGGTTGGATCTTTGCTCAAGAGATAGAAGTGTTGATACAAAAGCTGACCAACGTATATGTGCTGCCTATCAGCAACCAACCTTATGAATACACTGGAGAAATGCTCGCTGGCATTTAGAAGAGGTGACTTCACACGGGCCTGAGAGAACAAGAAGGATATAAAAGTCAGAATTTTCTGGCCTGTCTTCATGTTTTGTTGTGCCTACTATTGTAAGAGCTCAGACTGATTGCTAATACTGAGTGCTTGAGTTAAGCCCTCTGCTGTTAGATCTGTTCCTAAAACAGGCTTTTGGGAGCCATAGAGAAAATGAACGGGCAGCTGCACTCTTCATGAAGCAGCCCTGGAAAGGGCTTCTCGGGAATGAGTTTTTCTCTTAACCACAGTGAGACAAGTTTGCGTGAATTTCTAGGTAAGGGGTTTTCAGAAGTACTCTGCCTTACCCTTGCTCCCATCCCTCTGAAACAGCCCAATTCCCAGTGTGAGGAGCAGTTTCTTCAGGGCTTTGTCCACAGCTTAGAGTCGGGGGTTTTGACAGGATGAGGTAACACCAGTAGTTTAAGCATGTCTAGTTTCAGTCTCCCCATAAGTTAGAAGGTATCCATTGAAGACAAACTTGGACAGTACCCAGTATAATGGAGACCTGAGAGCTGACTGACATCTGGCATTATGATGGGTAAACTCAGTAGGAAATAGTAACTACTTACACAGTTATAGTTCTATAATTGTAATAGTAGAACTAACAAAATTAACCATTTAGAAACTAACCCATCTCTAAGATTGCATTTTGGCTTTCTGAGCATCAGGAATTATCAGCTCGTGATGAAAACACTGAGGCAATCAAGACAACTTAATCTCAGCAGTACTGAAAGAATGGATTGTGTATAGTAATGACTAAATACAATTCTTTCGGCTGTGTTGAGGGCTGAAGCAAACCACTTCCTTGTGAACCATTACAGTTTTTTGTTCTGGTGAGGTCTTCCTTCTTCTGATGGGTGTGCTCATTACTTTGTTGTATGTAGCAGACCAAAGCAGTATCTGTTTTGTGCCCTGTTAAACATCACTTCATTGCATTATTACAAGGGAGACAAAAAATGGGCCAGTCTCAGTTGCAATGGCATTTCTGGCATAGCATTAGCATGCTTTTTCAACAGTCTGTTTCAGCACCATTCTCTGGTGTACTGTGAATATATTACCCATCTGGCAGGTATCTTGTAATCATGTGCCTTTCTGCTGTAAAGGGTTTCAGATGTGGAAGAGAATAAATAGCACGTCTTGCCCATAAGTTAAGCTCTGGACTTTCAAGGTTGTTCTCAAGGAGAACTGATGAAAAAAGACAGGTAAAACATACTATTTTAAGGGTGAACACACTAAAATAGCTCTTGGTCATGGTCTCTTTTTATTCCAGCTCGGAGAAGCAGTAGATGGCTTTTCTCTGTTCATGTTTGACTTAAATCTGTGAATGGTTCTTATCTGTCATACAGAATTTTATCCCTGAAAAGCACCTTGAAAGGTTGTGTTGAAATTTCTTAAGGAAAAAAAAAGGTATACGTATATATAT
>NW_009269901.1:0-3119 GCF_000687185.1 Egretta garzetta
TTTAATTACATTGATAAAATGTAATGGCCAATTGCAATCTTGCAGTCTTTCATTTGACACCTTAGTATTTGTTGCTTATTTACCTCTTGCTCAGTTATTGAAAAGATAGTTGTCCTTCCAATAATTACTGGTAGGCCAATAAAATTATAAATGTTCATTTTTCCTCTAGTTATGGGTTAGACTTGTATAGGGAAAAAACCCTGATTTATTACAATTGTACAATAGCAGTGGACCGCTCAACACCTTTTGCAGCGAGCTCTGTACAGACATGGCAAGCCAGTTTGCTATTTCAATATGAGATGAGAAACGACAAGTGGTTATAATAACTGAAAAGATGGGGAAAGGTGGTAACAAAGAGCTAACTGCATTCAGCAGCTTATTTAATAAAAAAAAAAACAACCCAGACACCAATAAAACACATTAACTGTCTAGCTCTGAAAATACCAAATACAGCCAGCTGAGCTCCAGCCACAGAAGTGGGGTTATTTTACCATTTCTAGCTACTCACTTTATTTTATTATAAAAAAGTGTCCCTTCAAGAGAAGAATTTGCCACTTCAGGTACCTGACCGTTACTCAGCTTCTCTCAGATACTTAAAGGACCATTATCACAGTCAATGGCAACGAATGAAGTCTGAGCCTTAAACCAAAACAAGGTTTAATGGTTAAATGAGCTTTTTACTTTCATTCATAATTTTAAACTAAGCAGCTTGAAATTTGTTTGTAAGGGAGGATTATTTTAAGAGTATTGTAAACCAATTTCCTTGGACAGGAGAAAAAAATGAAGTTGCATTGCAAAACCCCCAAAAAATGTAAACGTTATATGCATAGATGCTTTGACACAACAGAATAACACAGTAGTGGGACAGGAAAACTTCCACAAATGAGGTAGAGGTGAAAGAACATAATTCCTTAATCACATCATACCACTTAAAGATAAGGGCTCTGCCCCCAGCTTGGCACACTATGTAACCATGCCATGCAGGAAATAAAATAGGGCGGATGATCTGGAGCAGGCAATTTGGCTTACTTACTGGGACTATTTCTGTGGGTAACTATGTAACATCTGTGTTTGTCGGACTCATTATGTATTAGCACATTAAGTCTTTGGCTCATTATGAAAAATTTAGTATCTCAATAATAAAATACCCTTTCAAGATATCTTTGCTACTGGTGTTCTTTTTCTTTCCTTCTTTGCTAGCCACCTTAAAATTCAGCTTAAGTTCTTATCTTGCAGTAATAGATTTTTAGAAATAAAATGCTTGCAGGAGCATGGAAAAGACATTCATTCTTTATATTGTGCAGCATTTGGGCTATGACTATTCACCCCCTTCTGGATTCAACTGGAGTGGTGAAGGACTTTTCCACTTCCAGCTGATGGTTACTGGCCCTCTGTCAGAATTACTATCCCACGGCTGGGTGTAAGCAGAGAGTAATTTTGCAAACAGCGGCCGATGTCCCCACCTAAACTATTACCTCGAGCCTGTGGATCATTTTGCTGAGTACTTCCTCAACTGCTTCCGGCAGAATCCACTTTAAAAGAGAAAGCCCATCAGGGAATGCTTAAACTGAATTCACAGAGGTGAAAGGCAACCTCTTGCCTTCTGAGTGGATGGCAATAGCAAGCAGCTGGACGCAAGATCACCCTAAATCACCACAGATGCTTGCTAAACAAACATCTATTAACTAGACATCTGGAAATTGTGTAGTAATTGGGCAGTAGCCATCTGCTTTCCGTAGGAGAAAGCAAATTAGCAGGTTTCACACATGGGAGAGGTGAGTCACTAGAGCTCAGTGGGGGAAGAACTCTGTAGACACACATCAAATGAAGTGGGATTAAGGGTCTGTCCTCATGCTACTCTGGTGAACAGGGTGAAGATACTGCTAAACAAGTTCACTCGCTTATGGGAGCAAATCTAGCTGCGGCAACATAATCTGATTATGCTAAGAAAGCCATCCTACCACGGAATATAGATCTGTCTTAGTTCCCTATCTCCAGTGCAATGCTACTTTGAGCTGCAATTTCAATATTGCCTTTGACTGGACTGTATTCTGCACAGTGTTTCTGCATCCTGGGAAATAATGCCTGTCTTGGAGAAATGACAAATGCATTGTCAAAAAAGCCTTCTTACTAAATGTACCCCTTGCATAGTACTCATAACCCACCGGAGAGTATTTGGCTATTTCAGTGTTGTTCTGAGGGTTGCTTCAGTAAAGCTGTTTAGATAAAGGACCACTCCACGGTCACTTTTGGGGACATCAGGACATGCCTAAACCACTCCACGAATAGCTAAACTTTAAGTCAAGTCTATTCCTGTGTGCAGTATCTATCCCAAAGCACCTGCAACATACCTGCTATGCCCTTTTGGCATGTACCACCCATGCCAAACCTTGCTAATGGTTGCTTTAGGACTCAGTACATCAGCAGTAATATGGATGGGTATTCCTCCTATCATACTTGCAAGCTGGTGGATCACAGCATTCTTCAGATGTGGGGTGACCAACAGCAGGCCTCTAATTTCTGGATGATAAAGGACACTTCTCACAGCCTCACATCAGGAGCTAGAACAAGACATCAATAAAGACAAACTTATTTCCAAGACATAGCCTGCTTCAAAAGTGGGTGGAAGCTCAGGAAGGTGGCCACATACAATCCCTACAGATCTGCAGGACTGTAATTCAGTGAGGGAAATTCCTCTAAAGCAATTTGGCATCAGTGTCCTGGAGCTGGTTTAACTACCTGCATCCCCAACACAACTGCTGCATTTCAGAGATACAGCATACCTACTTGTGCTGATGGAACAAAAATTCCCATCAAAATACAACTTTTCATTTTAGAGGTCCCACAATGCTACCTTTCAAGATTCATCCCAAATCACCAGTAATTTTGTACCATGCCTAGAAAATGCAATTATGAGAGGCAAACAGTACACCAATATGTTGCTGCCACTAGATGGCAAAAAGAGCACATGGAAACGAACAACACGTTTCTGAGAGGACAACTACTAGTCTCTTCACTCAGGGGAGTTCATTGCTTCCTCAGGCAGCACAGGCAAGAAGGCAGCACAAAAGTCCTGTCCAAGCATGCACTGAGTCTCTGAAAAAGCTGCATTGGGTCCC
>NW_009269902.1:0-3119 GCF_000687185.1 Egretta garzetta
CTCACATCCTCTCACTCCTCTCTCCCAGCTGCTGCACCATGGTTTTTATCCTTTCTTCAGGACATTTAACACAGAGGCGCTACCACTGTTGCTGATGTGCTGTTTTGGCCAATGGTGGGTTAATCTTGGAGCCTGCTGGCACTGGCTCTGTCCAACATGGTGGCAGCTCCTGGTGTCTTCCAACAGAAGTCACCTCTGCAGTCCCCTCCACCCCCCAAAACTTTGCCATGTATACCAAATTTATTATGTTAATAAAAAGCTTTTGCAAATAAATTCAGAATAAAACTATAAGTTGGTTACAGTATGGGTCCAGATGCCTTATTTAATAATCCTCTTACTGGCTGTATTTATGCACTATGAAAAAAAAGAAAACATCCGAGAAGCCATGTTTTTTTCTGGACTTCTACAACCCCGGTGCACGTAGAAGACACTTGTATCTTCACAGAGACTCTTCCTCTATGAAACTTCAGACTCTGAAGAATAGTAATTAGGAAGACAATAATGAATCATTTCTTCTGAAAGTAGGCTTTTCTAAAATCTTATCTGTAGAAGTATCTTGTTCACTTTCATTTTTCAGTGTCCCTCCACCTCTTTCCAGCTTTTGTCATCTCTCCATAAAAAGAAGAAAAATGTTCAATGTGCATCACTTAAAAGCTTTGCTTTCTACAGGACTGATGCAAATTTTTGTCACTTTACAAATCTATCATTTCTTAGGGAGTATCAGAATAAAGGTTAATTAGCAGCACATTGGTACAGTTAGCATGTAATACTGGATTTTGAGCATGAAGAAAGTTATTTTCTTTTAAGTGCACCACAGCACACATTTGTAAAAAACTCAATTCAAAATGTAAACTCTGTTGAATACCTGGAATGTGATTTAATCTATTGTGACTGCTCACCTGCAATGTTTTCCTCTTTTTTCCCTTTTATTAAATTAAATTAGAATATACTCTCCACAGAGAACTTCATGCAAAGCTCTCAACATCTGCTCTTGCAATCCAGTATTTTGGATGTAAACATTATATTTTCCATAAGACAAATCTTTATTTTCATTGGAAATATCAAAATAATAAAAAAAAACCCCAAGAATGTTGGGATATAACTGCATGAATTTTATCACCTAATCCTTGTTCTCTTAAAAACACCATTCTAGAATGTTAAAAAATACAAGGACATGTTGTGTTTGGCTGAATTTCAATGCTAAGAAAAAAATTTAAAAATATTATAGTATTGGGTATTTCTTTGACTGGAACAGAACATTACCTGATAATGATTTTGTTGATTATGATAACGATGAAATAATATGTATGGTATGAATTTTGGAACCAGAGCTGTCAGAAAATCTTTGATTTTTTTTCAGAATTAAATTTTGGATTCACTCAAAAGAAGTCTTGAAGTATTTTATTCTATGAAAAGCTCTGTTTAACCAATTTTAATTTAATTCAATGCCAGTCTAGATCAGAATGACAAAAGTGTATTTCCACAGAATGAAAGAGGTTATTTTGGACTCATTTTGTTCCTGGGGTGCAGTTGTTCTCTGTCACTGCACTGGTTCACAGGCCTCCTACTCAGAATGCATATCACTTTTAGTATTATTCATGTGAGTTGTCCAACTTTCTTCATGGAACTAGGGGTATCTGCAGTCCCTGACCACTGAGGAGGAAAGGATTTCAGTCTAGCAGGTGTCCCTGGGCTAGCACTCAGAGTACAGAGATCATAGCATGTAGAATAGTTTATGCATATACATACTGCAATGGTATCTGTTTGCTGGGTCAAATCTGTTTAATCAGGAATCAGTGCTGGCACTAAGCATGCATAGGAGAGAGAACTTGCCTGAGTGGTGTTGGGAACAAGGGGGAGCTGTGTTTGCCTACACATTCATGACAGGTCCTTCAGTTACATAAGGTGTGTGGTTTAGCTGCTGCACTTTGGATGCTCATTCCAGCACTGCGCTTTGTTTCCTAGGTGAGGTGTCCCTGAAAACCCCCTGAGCACCAAGGTCTCCCCCATGGTCCAGTCCCACAGCTGGTGCCCAATCCATTGTAGGCTCCTGACTCACCCTGGGTCAGACCTCCAAGCTTGGCCATCCCATCTCCTGCCCTTTAACCACACCAGCTAGGAAATTCCTGGTCCACACTGCAACAGAGATGTGGAGGAGCAAAAGTTAAATGTGTGCAGTGATTTCTTTCTTTAAGGCTCAAAAAGTTTAAGTATTTGGACCTTAGGGAAGAACCGAGGTCACAGAGAGATCAAGGCTCTGCTAATGTTTAGCAGAAGGAGACTTGAACTGTTCACTTGGAGGCCAACCAACATCCGAGACTTACATGTTCTGTAGGCTTCCTGAAGCTAAATATTAAGCCAGCTCTAGGGTGAGAAGAAATACAGGAGCATAAAAATATTTCTAGAGTCACATACTCCGCCACATACTGTCTTGAAAAGACTTACGTTCCAGAGTCCAGAAAAGTTTATTTAGCTCAACTGGCACATCATCCACTCCAGTTTTCTTTATTTGTAGTAATAGCAATAATAGTAGCAGGACTAATAATAATGACATAAATATAAAATAAAAATAAATATAAAAATAAAAGTAAAAACCTTTCTGTTAACTGAGTCAGATAAAATGTTGTTTTGTAAAAATTTCTCTCATGAAAGAAAAATAAACACCTCTTCAACCATTTGTAGTAACAAAGATGATGTGGAAAAAAAAGAAGACGGTTTTATAAAAGGAAATACCAATTCCAGATAACCGAAAGCAACAGATTCAGTAGAATAGCCGCTGGTCCATCTAGAGAAGAAATTCAGAGTGGCAAATAAAAAGCACTAGATTTAGTATTGCCTTCCAGAGAAAGCAGAGCCAGAAAAAAATACTTTGATTCTTCTCTGGCAATTTTATTAATCCTGTTTGTCAGGATACACCTTTCCAGGTCACACCGTCCATTTAGAAACACAGAATCATGGGATGGTTTGGGCTGGAGGGGACCTTTAAATATCATCTAGTCCAATCCCCCCCTGCCAGGGGCAGAGACATCAGGGTGCTCAGACCCCCACCAGGCTCAACCTTGAACACTGCCAATGGTGGGGCATCCACTTCTCTGGGCAACCTGTTCCTGTGTCTCACC
>NW_009269903.1:0-3171 GCF_000687185.1 Egretta garzetta
TCTTTTTTTACAACTTTTTACCTCCCTGAAGTGATTTAATTAGTGATTGTATATTATGATATGAAAATTTGTCTGTTCTTTATTAATGTACTTAAGATAGAAAATATGATTGTAAAAAATCAGAATTTTCAGCATGTATGGATGCATAGAAGGAACCTGTTGCAAGTTTAAAGCTATGTATGTGCTAGGAGAAAATAAAATTCAATACATATTATTAAAATTTTCAACAACCCTGACCAAGATGGTGAATAGCATTTTATGACATATTGTCTCAATGTGCAAATACACTACAACAATAAAATAATAATAAAAAAAATTATAAAATTATTTCCATTGACACTTTAATCCCAAATTATCTGTGACTGTCTCATAAAATGTTAACATTTCTGTAATTTCTGAGTTCTATTATGCTTTTGCTTGTGATTCCCTGCTGCTATACTGTACATAGACTTATGTCACATCAAGTTAAAAGAACTGGGAAATTGTCCTTTATATGACTTTGGTTTCTGCTTAGATCTTCAATTAGTTATGTTTTATTTACATGAGGCCTGAAGCAAAGCCACTTTTAGCTATTAAGGGTTGAGTTATTGGTAAGAACAATGGTTTTAGATTAAGCTTTTAGTGTTTAGGTTAATCCTAGGTAGATTCAGAAATCAATTACTGAGTGTACTTATGGTCCATATGAAAAAAAAAATCCTACCTTTGAGCTATATTTAAAAAAACACACTTTTATTCCAAGCAAGTTATTTGGAGTTAATTTGCAATGTAGTTAGAGCACTAAGGTTGAGGGTTGAGGATCTTACAAAAGAATATAGACAACTAAATGTGGGTTTCATAATATTTGTAGAAATACCAAGATGCAATTCAGAACTTTAGCTTCTGTCACTATTAAATCTAGCTACTCATATTTCCACAAAAAAAGGAGATTTTTGTCAGCACTGTTGTATCCATCATACCAGAATTCTCATAGGTGATGAAAAACAGCTTTCTGTGATAAGGGCTAAAGTAGTAATAGCACAGTAGTACAATCTGTGAAGGCAAGATTGATCTCTTATTCACAGAGAGATTTCAAATTGCCAGAAGGGACTGCCTGTTGTAAGAGTGTCTTTGTGGGGAACATCTTCAGCAAAACTGAATAATAATGTTTCTGTGGGCCTTAAGCACTTTGTGCAGGATGTGTTTTCCTGCACTCATTTTATTTTCATAATCATCAAAAATGTGTCAATATTGCAAAACACTTCTGTTTTGTACAGTTGATCCTGGACACCTCCTGGGAAATATTTCTTTACATGCAAGGTATAAAGAAGTCCCATTCAAGTAAGGAATCTAAGAGGAAAAGGTCTGACATTTTCATATTTTGTTCTCATTTCTGTTCTGAAAGGCTTTGAAAATATGAGAAAGAACAATCTGGGCACACATAGATTTCTGTGATTAGGCACTTTCTACACAATTTTCAACTTCAGTTCCTTAATCCCGTTAAACATTATTTGCACAGCAGGTACTTACTGAGAGTAGCTTTCATTTTAGCTGGAGATTTCTTCAGTGAAAGCTCTGAAAATCTGAAGTTCTATTAATACCTTCTTTTCTTCATATTTCTCAGCCTATGAAGTAGATTGAAAAAAGCATCTTTTAATGTACACATTTTAAATATAAATCTTTTCATCCCTGATGTGAACATTCATCCTGTTTCATTTGAAAGACCTTTAATACATTATTCAGAGTTGTTACAATCAGCAGGCAACGGTGTTCATAGACTCAAAGAACCTCCAGGTTATCTCAAAGCAAGATGTGGATTAAATTTTACTTAGCAATTCATGTGCAGTACATTGCATTAAGCATTCACCATGTTTTTCAGAGGCAAAGAGAAGAAAAAGAGAGGAAAATCTCAGACTTCTGAGAAAATCTCTACAGATTTCTGAAGCATTCAACTACAATGACATTTTTGCGTCTCTAATTTTAGTTGTCTTATTGCAGAAGCTTCATGAGACAGGGGAGTTTTTTGGGGGTTTGGTTTGGGTTGTGAAGATGTGCAAAACAGTGTCTTGTATTTTGGTTATGAAAAGCTGACTTACAAAGAAAATAACTGAAGACTCGGTGTCAGGGAGGAGAAGTTGACTGCAGCAAATGAGGTAGGCTAAAGAACATGTAGATATAAAGCACAGGACCATTTAGAAATTCTTCATCTTCCCTGCTTGGTCCTACACAGAAGGTAGAATGAAACAAAGAAGGAATGAACTATTCCATCTTTGGTACTTTCTTTCAAATAGAGCATTTGAACTTACATTTAGGGAGCATTTCAAGTTACAACATAGTTTTAATGCACTACTTAAATGAAATGGACTGGCTGAAAAGTCATAGCTAGTTTTATAAAGGAACACATGCAAGATCTATGTTTCAAGCATGTGATTTAATTCCAGTGTGGAAAGAAGATAGTTTTTTTGGAAAGTAACCCAACAAAATGAAAGAGATTTTGTGCCATAGAGAACAGGCCTTACCATAAATTGCTTGATTTGAACCTAGAACTTGAACCTTGACCAGCCCACACTGCAGGTAACATTTTCCATTATCAGTGAGCTCATACTGTTTCCTATATCACAAAGAATCCACACAGGAGTGTCTGGAAGAAGAGTCTTAAAACTGTCTCCTAAATCCCTAGCTATTAGGACATTTAGCCAACAAAATTTTAATTAAAATGTAGACATTTCTGGGTTTTTTTCTTATTATTATTTTTAACAAATTAATGTTTTCTAGTGGAAAAATACTTTGCAGAAAAATTCTCAATTCCCTCTATAAATAAGATTAGCAAGCACTTTAATTATAAACAGTAAATCTGCCTCATTGCAATGCCTGATAGAAACATGAATCATACCCTGAGGGAAATAATGGATTCTGTGGCTGTTGCTAATGATTCGAGAAAAAGTTTTTAGGAGAACTCTATCCCTCACAATTTATGTGTGCCAACAGAATGTTCCCATCATCCACCATTTCAAAATGTTGAAGAAGCTTTACAGTGATAGTCTTTTAAAACAAAATCTCGAACTTTGTCTGTACAAGTTTCAGACGTGAGTTGAGAAACTGAATGGCTTTATCTTCTACAAATAACTAGGTAGTGAACGCATAATCCAAACTTGGGATACTGACAAATCCCAGCTGTCCTTATGGTGTACAAAG
>NW_009269904.1:0-3114 GCF_000687185.1 Egretta garzetta
TGTCAAGAGGCATGTTTCCACTTCACAAGGCATGCTTGATTAAACCTTCATGTAATTTGAACATGGTTTAACTTGAGCTTCAGGGGCTGACCTTCCCTGTAATTGTTGGTTCCTGCTTCTTCAGGATACAACGTCAGCAAGAGACACAGTCTGCTCTACTCTTAGAGTCCACTGAAAACTAACTCCAGTTATCATTGCCTCCCTCCCTGCTACCTTGGCTCCATGCCTTTCAGCTAACACTTGATTTTTTATTTAGGCTGTGAACTGGTACAAAAAGCATATTTTCATTTTGTATTCATAAAGCACTTCATGAAAAAAGGTGCTAGTCTTTCACTAAGAATTTGACATGGTAAAGCAATAAAAATAAGATACCTTCACACACTGGAGGGTCCGGATGCCATCCGAAATAATAACATTGACTTAGGTCAAATTCACTGATGGAATAATTTTCCTCACAGAAAAAGTGAACTACATCTCCCTCTTCATAGGTTTTCTTCACAGGATGGAAACCTCCATGTGCTATTGCACTCAAAGAGGAACAAGTCACTTCTAGGAAGAACACACAGCAGCAAAAACCAGTTGAGGAAGAGTCCCCTCTCTCCCCCCAATAGCTTATAAGACAAGCCTTTTTGTAAGTTTTTGCTCATTTGTAGAATAAATCATATTTCAAACAGAATTATTTTCCAGCCCATTACATACTTGTGCAATTTGGAGTAAGGGACCACCCATGTGTTAGGCACACTGCTTCTTCTGTAGTGTTTCCTCCTGCAGTATGATAACCCTCATCACATTTGTACAGCAGCTTTTCATTCAGTTGAAGCTCTCGTTGGGCTGTGAAGTAGCTGCCGTGATGTAAATCGGGTACTTGACATGACTCTTAAATAAATAATGTGCATAATATTAATTGCTCTTTTCATTTCAAGTTATTAATCTAAAATTTTCCTTAGAAACAGCTTAAAATGGTTATATCCAAGGCAAAGATTTTTGCCAATAATGTATAATTAAAAATGCAGTAGTTTACACAGGTTTTCTAGCTGTCATTTGGGAAGAAAGTTTGGACGGCAACGGATTTATTTGAAATAATGCAGTTTCATCTATCTTGATTCCTTCCACGTTTAGTTTTTATCTATACAAATTCACTAAACTAGCAGCACGAGAAATCTGACAACTTCTTCCCATGAGGTACAGCTGAGAACCTGCTTTAGGAGTACTCAGATGATAACCTGACATAGGCAGTTTGGCCCTACAGGTACCGCAAGGACTGCAGAATTGTATACATATAAAGCAGGTTATAAAGGAGAAAAATGCAGAATCCTACCAAGTTTTTTAGTACAGCTTGGCTGGAAGGACCATCCTTCTGGCCGACATTGTACTGTATCTTCAGTACCACCGCTTGGAGTGTAGTAGCCTGGATTACATCTGTATTGCAGTTCCTCGTGTATTTTGAAGTACATTTCTGCACCATAAAAAAAGCCATTTTCCAAAAGAGGCTTGTTACATTTTTCTAAATGAAAGGAGACAGCTTGGTTAGAAAGAAAGAATTAATGGAATAGTTTTGTTCTCTAACAGAAGAAGGGGGGTTTTAGCTAGTCTGATCTAATCCGGTTTTCTTGACATATTGAAGAAACTCTACCCCAATCATCAAACAATACATCAAACTGATGTTAATAGCATGGAACATGACAACCAAGGAACTTAGAGCTAGGGAGGCTCTAAAGGATATACATCTGGGGGGAAACTTACTAGTTTTCTCAAAACAAGGGAGCTGGGCAACTTTCTTGGTGTTCTTATAGAAACATATATGGGGTTTGCCCTTAAAATATGTATTACCATAAAAACAGTACATATGTAAACATATGCAGTTTGCATACATAAAGGATTGATTTCACCTAGTTGTCCTTACCCATACATTTTATCCCTCTTGCTATGCAGCTTCTGTTCCTCTATGTTCAAGGAAATCCAGTTAGAAAAATTTCCTGCTAGAAGCAATGATGGGATAAATGAAGCTAACTCACTGTAGCACCGTGGCACTGGAGACCATCCTTTTTCTGTACACGTTATTCTTCCACCTTGAGTCCCAGTTTCAGTTGTATAACCAACCATACAAGAGTAAGAAAGTTTTTTTTCCTTACGCATAGGGAAATAGTAACTTTTGAAATTATAATAGTACTCGGCCATCTTTCCATTTTCTATGTGTGGCAAATCACAAGGTTTGCCTGCAAAGAGATAAATGTATTTCTCACTAAAAGTCTCAGCCCAGATATGAATTTTTTTCGCATTAATTTATTTAATATCAGTTGGATTGATCCAGGCTTTCAAACAAGGTGAATGAAATTCTGAATACTTACAAGCACGAAAGGGTCTTGCAAGATTCACTGAAATTAAGATACATTACAATTATATCAGCTTTTGATCTTTAGATTCACGTGAATACCAGCTGTAGAATGAAACTTCCCAATGTGAACTGGACAAAACTGATGCAGGACACATTTATTTGACTCTTTAGCCCAGGAGAGGTAACCATGAGTACCCTTTGCTGCACAAACATACAGATGCCTGCTCTAAAAACCAGTGGCAACAGCGTCAAGATGAGCTATGCCATAGCTCCTCATTCAGCAAACGTTATCAGAACAATATGACAAACTGCCAGGAGGCAATATAGGAGTTAAACTTGCTGAACAAAGGGAACTTAAGAACAGAATCACTGGAAAAGAAAGAAGAAATGGAGGTTAAGGAAAGAACAAGCAGGACTGCAATTAAGAAAAAACCAAACCAATAATAGGAGAAAACCTTTAAAAGGAGTTGTGCTGAATATGACTAAGTTATTTAAAAAACCCCAACACAACAAAAAGCAATACTTAGGTTTGAATTTCTTATAAAATTATCCTTGGAATCTCAAAAATTCTCTCCATGGCATTACAAGGCAATCTAGCCTGAAGAATCAAATTTTAAAAACTGAATCACCACCTATGAATCTCATTATAATTGGGCAGAATTTTCCCACAAGTTGGCACTGCCGCATTCACCCTACACATTAGAACCAGAATAACAAACTATTGCTCCTTCACTCAATGTCACTAGAATTTTCTGCAAATTTAGTACTTTTACTAAATA
>NW_009269905.1:0-3119 GCF_000687185.1 Egretta garzetta
GTGGGCTGGCGGGGGCAGGGACAGGGACCGGGACAGGGACAGGAACTGGGACCCGGACCTGGATCGGGGCCGAGGGGCTCTGCAGCTCCTGGAGGTGGGCGGTGCGCCCCGCCAGTGCGCGGTTCCGGGCTGCGCCGAAAACGTCAGGAGGCTTACTGGGTTTTGTTTCTCAGTTAAAGGATGAGAAGCAGTAAGGAGCCATTTTTTGTGAAATTCATAAAGTCTTCTGGGAACTCGGAGTATTTTTTTAAAGCTCTTGAGGTAAGTAGGTTTCATCACCTTTCTTGGTGAGCTTGGTGGATTATCTAAGTAAATTATTTCTGTGGTTGACTTGGATGTAGCTTATATGTCTGGATATAAAGCTATTTCTGTAATAGAGGTGTTTAGTGTTTAATAACGTTTGTTGAAGAAATTGCTTCTTGAACAAGAAATATTGTTTCAAAACCCATTGACATTTAGTGAAGTGACATGTAGCTTGGAAGGTCTTGGATGGTGGTCACTCACCTAAGCACTAAGCAAATTTAGGAAGGACATTGTGGGTTGTTTTCCACCTTGAGAGGTTAGTGGGAGCGGAAGGCACTGTGTGGCAAGATCAGGTCCTGAAAATTTGCATGATGAATGTTTGAGTATTGTGAAGACCTGGAGGAATGAGGGGTGCACCCATGAGGTATTTTAGCCCTTTCTTCTGCCAGTATACTCTTGCATGGTAGCTTTGTGAGCTGTTTCAAGTTAGACGTACTTCTGTAGTTTCCACAGGATTTTTGTGATTTGTTAATTAAACAAATGTTGTTGTATGCACTGTTTGTCTGCAGTCTATAAAAGAATTTCAGTCAGAAGAACATCTCCAGATCCTTGAAGAAGAAACAGCGCTCAATATAAAAGAAAATGATAAATCACTTTACATTTGTGATCCTTTTAAAGGCGTTGTTTTCAATCATCTCAAAAAGGTATGCTACCCATCAATTTACTTCTAGCTATATACTTTCTGTTCTAGAAGCACTCACGTCCATACTTACATTCTGTATGTTCTCTCTTCTTGCACTGAATACAGCACTATGAAGTATTCACAATAAAATCTTTAAAACTTCACTGCATCCTGTATTTAGGGAAGAAGATGACTAGCAAAGCATAAGGATTATTTTGAAGCACGTGGAAAAATAAATAGTATGACCAGTTTTGATTCTGCTGGAGTCGCTAAGCTGGCTCTCGCAATTTTTACCTCCTGAGTAACATGATTTTATGTGACCTACAAGGACATGACCAGCAGACAAAGATGGGCTAACTGGAATTCTCTGGCATGTTAGCTATAGCATCTGCTGCTTTTTCTGAAGCCAGAAAACCTACAAGGATTGTACTGAAAATACGCAGCTGAAAGTAAAAACAAAACTGTCGACTACCTGGGCATGCTGGAGGAGGAGGAGAGGCCAAGGGCCCTGCCTTCCTCAGGATTCAGGGACAAGGAAAGCCTTCCTTATGCCGGTGTACCCTCTGCTAATTTTCTTTGGGTTTTTTTTCTGTTATTTTATTGCAGCTTGGTTGTAGAATTGTTGGACCCCAGGTAGTCCTGTACTGTATGCAGTCCCAGCGATGCGTCCCAAGAGCTGAGTATCCAGTGTACAATATGACCATGGCCGATGTAACAGTATCCTGTACCAGCCTTGAAAAAGATGTTAGGGTAATGCATTGTATAAAATGGATTGGTTTAGCTGATTATTGTTGACGTTTGCTTTAGGTGGCTCATTACTAAGGCAGCAGTTATGCTATATATGTCTAACTGTGCCTGTGTCTAGATATATGTAGTTCTATATAGACTATGTATAGTTTACATAGAGGGTTGTGTGGAGAAAGAGGGAGTCTTCTATGTAGTATATAAACGTGTATGTAGTAGTGTATTTAGGCATGCACATATGTATATTACATAAGCATATATGTATATAATAATACAAGATTTCAGCTGTATTAATATGGGAGTAAATGTATGTTTTAAGGATCTTTATTAATTGATTAGACAGATCACTTACCCTTCTAGTTTGTCTGTGGCTATAATGCTACAGACAACATGCTCTATTTCCGGTTACTCAGAACTACATGGTAAAGATTTAATACCCAGTCAGCTATGGTTTTGATAGTTTATCTTAAAAGTTTACTTTTTATTTATTCCGATATTTCTTTCTAATTTGTACTACCTTAAATGTCAACCATCCTTAAAATTGTACTCCTACAGTATGATTGTAGTATTTTTATTAAAGGTACATGTTATGTTCAGCTTGTCATAAATGGAAAGAATGTTTGATGTCTTTTGTGGCTTCTATCCATACCCATTTTGTATTTTTGAACAGGTTTTTAGGAGAAACCATGGAGAATTGAAATCCATGATTTGTTTTTTTTTAAGGTGAATGTGAGTGTGATGTAGGTTCTTTCTTTTTGCTTGATAATTTTCTATAATTTTTTTTCCCCACCCAGGAAGAAGTTCACAATTATGTGCAGATGATGGGTGGACGTGTGTACAGAGACCTCAATGTGTCAGTAACTCACCTTATAGCTGGAGAAGTTGGCAGCAAGAAATACTTAGTAGCTGCTTCTCTGAAAAAACCTATTTTGCTTCCCTCTTGGGTTAAGATGCTGTGGGATAAGTCTCAGCAAAGGTATAAAAAACCAAAACAAACCTTTTTGTTTTGGGGACTGGTAATTCTTACGGTGATACTGACTACTTTCTTTTTCTGGTTGATTTTACTTGGAAGAAAAAAAATATTTCTTTTTCCTTTCTTTCATTCCTTTAGCATAATGAGATACACTGATGTTAACATGGAAGACTACGCTTGTCCTGTGTTCCTTGGCTGCACAATTTGTGTGACTGGCTTAAGTAATTCAGACAGGAAAGAAGTCCAACGCCTTACTGCTGAACATGGTGGGCAATATACAGGGCACCTCAAGATGAATGAATGTACTCACCTCATAGTTCAAGAGCCAGAAGGTAGAACTTACGGAGTAAATATTATTTTCACTTCTTGAGTTGAAGTAGTGTAAACATGCATAAGCGTAAGAGTTTGAACTGTCTCCATGTCTGCTTCATTGTTGCTCTTACTACTTCTGTTTAGGGAATCACTGTTGATGGGAAG
>NW_009269906.1:0-3175 GCF_000687185.1 Egretta garzetta
CCTATATGTATCTATGCTTTCTCTCCCTACTGTCCATAAGCCACAAATATCCAAAAATCCCTCTTTCCGTCCATCCAGCCAACCCTGGACACCCTTCTTATCTGTGAGTCTACCTCTTCAGCCACCCACCTGACAGAATTTCAAGAAGTCTCTCTCCTCTCACTTCGAGGATTTCCTTACAGGTCTTGTAACATTCCAGTTTTATCTGAATACTCCTGAACTTCTGGCAGGAAGAGCCAAAGACTGACGCTACACTGGGCTAAAGCACTTCTGTAACAACATTTGTTTTCAAAACTGCTCTCCTGCTTGATGAGCTCGTAGCACTTTCAAGAGAGGACAATACTGAAAACTCTATCACCTTCCCTTTTAGCAACAAAACAAACAAGTAAAACCAATCTTTCGCAGAACCGAGAACATCCAGTGATGAAACCGGTGCAGGTTGGACACGAGGCCAGAAGTGAGGTAAAACACACAGGAGACACAGATCCTTAAAGCTTAAAGTCCCTTTTTTTCTGATTCTCACAATTCCTTTGGGACACAATTTCATCACTTTCTTACTATTTGGGCAATCTCCTTCCACGACCACCCGATGTGGTCAGCCCCAAATAACCAGGTGACCAAGGCATTTACCAAGCTCTAGCTGCTCCTTAGCTCCCACCCAACGCCTGCTACGTGAGCACAGGCGATGCTGCATTCCTCAAACAAACCAGCTTTGCTTTTCATTTAAATGCTCAGTCAATTATAATTCTAGAAATGGTATAAAACACGAACATGGGTAGGAATCAAAAGCATCCAAAATTCAGGCTGGTTTGAGCTGTCATAAACGTTCCATCCAGTCTAACACTCCAGGCACCTTTATGCAAAACAAGCAAGAGAGCCCAAAAGCAGAGGCAAGCATCCTGCTTTTCTTTTACATCTTGGTATTCAGGACGCAGGCTTGGAGCGGAAGGGAATATCCCTTCCCAGACAAGAGGGGTGGATGCTTTGTCCATTGGCTCCAAGCTAATTTACACTAGCCACACACCTGGCTTTGAACAGTGCTGCTACCAAATTGCCGTTAAAAAGAGACTCTTTGAGCAAATGACTCCACATCTGACACAACTCCTCTGCAAAGGGCATCACCCCCACACAGACCTCGCACTGCTTATCGGCGTTGGAAAACTGCTTACCTGTGACAATCGGGTATGACTGAGGCCCGGGCACACTCGCTCCCAAATCCGCAGAAGTAGGGCTCGTTATATTGGCCTTCATGTCGTCCAATCCTCCAGCTAATGATGCCATGGCTGAATATTCAGTTGCCTTGAAAAAGAAACAAAAAGGCATTTTAGTGATAATAAATTTACTGTTCAAGAGCTTTTTTCCTGCACAACAAGAAGTAGGTGCAGTACAGAACTCAAAATCCTTTGCTAGTCGGGTTTAAAGGCAATGCCCACTTATGTGGGGCTGTTACGCATCCAAAATGCTCAACAAGCAGGTCTGTGCTTATCAGCGATGTTCTCGGAGAGCACCGAAAGGGGCTTCTTTATAAAACTAAAGCCAAACTCATCAGTATGTAGCCAGGCTTTCCTCAAAGAGCAAGTTTTGTAGAGTAACTGGGGGCTGTAACTGCTGCGTGCAAGTTACGGGCTTGTCAGCGAAACGTGTTCGTGCCAGCTACCCTGAACCCTCCTCCTTTCAGTGGTGCCACGTGAAGAGACGCTAACAAGCAAGTGGAAGCAGGGTGTCCCGTTTCCCTCCTTTTCTTGGGAATGCTGCATTTCCTCATCATCACACAGGGAATAAAGTGCACGTAAATAAAAGCGTTTGCTTAATGGATGGATTTGTAGCCAACTGTTCCTAAACCCAAATTATTTAACAATAAATCATCTGACTGTTGCAAGGATGCTCTCTCATCTCGTGGGAATTTTTTAATCCCATTAGCCAGAGCTACAGTAAATGATCACAGGTCCTCAGAAATCAGATTGTTTCTGTCCTATAACCCTGTAAAAGTCCGTGTAGCTACGGCAATCTACGTCGGGTGAGGCCAATCCACACATCCAGAAGGACTTACATGTGCACAGCAGAAAGCTTATTTTCATTTGCCTTTTTCCACGATTTCTTATTGTCAGGATCATTCACAGAAAACTGGGAAGTTCCCTTTCGAAGTTCTCCCTTCCCTGTTGCTATTTGCACTTCAAGTTTTAATCCCTTATTTGTCAGATCGCAATCATGCCCCTAACAACTGGAGCACGACGACTCCAAGTGAGGAACAGCAATGGGAACAGATAAACTGAGCAACGCTGCTGCCGGGGCTGATCCCCGCTGCATTTCTGCAGAGGCTGTGCAGAGCTGAAGCAATGCAGGGAAACCCAGGACCCCGAGGGGGTTTTGAGTCACCAAATCAGAAAGTTAACTTTTTTTTTAAGGAAACAAAAGCTGACCTGAGTCCACATGTCTTCCTCCCCCTAGCAAGTTTCTCAGAAGCGCCCAAGAACCTGGCAACCTGGTGTTTGCCACGAGCTCAGCACTTCGGGTCAGACCCGTCTGCTTGTGTCCCTGCTGCTGAGCTCTCGCTCAAGCAGGAGTGAATCCACGTGGATAACCAACCCGTAAGAGCCGGCCGCCTGCACGAGGCACCAGCACACCCTGCCACCCTCAAGGGTCCCCCATACAAACCTCTTGCAGATGAGTGTGCCAAACATGTTTTGGCAGTGACCAGCTGCTGGCCACTGTGTCCTTTCAACCAGCCCACGGATCAGCACTACATGGTCCTCTGGACCGAAGGCTTCTCAGCAACAGCCTGTCTCCCATGCTCCTCCCAGCCTGTGCATTGAACTTGTCCTATTCCTCAGCCCTTTCAGCTTATTCCTCCTCTGACACCCTCCATGCCCTCACACTTCCCTTGCCTTCACACCCAGACCCTTTCTTCTGTCGCCAAGGCCCCCGAGACGTGCACGCCCACCCCTCTGCTTCAGCCCCACTTCTGCACCCTGGCAGGACAGCCCCCGCTCCGCGGAGGACGCCAGCGACGGTCCCAGCCCTCTTCCTTCCTACAGAGGCAACCAAACCCCCTTCTTCTCGTTCCACGTCCTACCAGGGTCTGCTGTTCAGCCATGCTGCCCAATGTCTGCATCCCACCTTCCCCGTGTGCCGGGCAGCACCGCTGGGCTCTCTCCCTCCCCACAGCCCCGACCTG
>NW_009269907.1:0-3132 GCF_000687185.1 Egretta garzetta
TAGACTGCTGCTAGACACACATTATCCTTAGACATAAACCCTTGACCATGCCCGAGACTAAGATTAGACACAGTCACACCTTGACTCCTCACTGAGGAGTTCAGGAAGCAAGGGGGTCTGCTCTGAGCCTCACAACTCATCCTCATCCTCGGCGCCCACGGTCCCTCTGTGAATCACTCGAACTCAAGTGCAATTTAATTTTCCTTTGTGTGCTCCTTCCATGCTGTGACAGAGTGACCCTGGCCATCCTCAATCTGTAACTAAGTCGCTGTTTCAATTAAAACAAATTTTGTCGAATCACTCTGTTAATTGACTGATGATTGAGTGCTATTGAAATACCACAGTCCGATCCTGTGATTTGACGTAAAGGCACAAATAAACTCTAAACTGCTACTAAATCAAAATTGTGTAAAATCACTCATTCGCGAGAAATCGGCGTAGTCGGCAGGATTTGTAACGGGATTTCGCCACACTGGTACACAGAGAAACCCACGAAGGGGATTTTCTGCTAGTAGAGAACCACGTTTATGCTGTCTGTGTTACGCAGAGACCTGTAAAGGTAGTGTCCTTCTGTCCGGATTGATCCATTTGTGGCTCTGTGTGTGTATGCACACCTATTGGGAATTCACACTCAGGCTCACTTCTAGCGGGACGTGAAAATGAGGGTAGGGAGCAATCGTTCAACTCCCCCGTCCAGGACTGCAGGAATTCCCAAGCTCCTTCGGTACCTTGGATTCAGCTGCTCTTAACACACGGCTCTCAGAATCTCCTAGAATTCATCAAATTTGAAATTGTCTGTGTGAGATACAGCAGCTAAGTTAATAGCCATCGATTCTAATGCAACCTTTTTCTCATTAGTTCTCATCACTGACTAACATTTGGGCACACAGAATTTTCTTAAGGGTTTGGGTGGGTTTTTTTAATAATTCCCAGTTCCTCCACTCCAGGTTATGTCTGTTTGGAAACTCCTTTTCTAGTCTCAACGCCGTGGCAGTAATCACAGGCTCAGTCTGGTCATAAAGACTCGGATTGTTTACAAGACATAGTTGAAACTCACTGTTTTCCAGGCAGGCTTTTAGCACATATATATACCCATGGCATGGCACTGGCACAAAGGAAATGGAAAGCTCCACTGGGTGGAAACTGTTCCACGAAAACACTATATGGTCCCAAATGCCCCTTGTGTACAGTGACCAGAGGGAGCATAGACTACCTTACACTCTGTCTCGATCCCTCTCCTCAGTTCCGTACCTACCACAGGGCACTGGCTTCTTATACGCTCAGTAAGAATTTCCCTCATCTTCTTTGCAGAACTCTCAAACACCCTTTTTGTTTCTTCTTGTTTCCCCCAGGGCCACAGGACAGAGATATCGGTCAAAATATTAATAAAAACTGAAAATCACCACACCCTGCTAAGCTACCATAAAACCCCTTTTTGAATTGAAAAATGTAAACAAGAAAATCCACATTTTTGGAGTTGAGCTAGATGGCTACACACTAGACAAGACACAGAAAAGATCTAACACAAACAGTATGCCATGTAGCCACGGGCACTTTATTCCACAAGGTGCAAACTGTAATTTATCAGGCAAAAGCCATTCTGCAATGAGGTGGTAGCAGAAATCTCTCTTTGCTTTGGTCCACAAAGAGAGCCCATGTACAGCCTTTGCCAGCAGCGGTGCAGAGCTGAACACTAGGCTGTGTCATGCAGGGAGAGAGATACTTCCTTCAAAGCTTTCCACCCAAAAGCAAGTGCTAGGGGGAGGTGGGGTTTTATTTGGGTGGACATGGGGCAGAGGAAGAGAGGTGGAGCAGGGTGGAACAGGCCTGGCAAGCAGGAGAGGATGGGGACACAAAGGGGCAGGTCAGGTGCAAAAATGCTGCTGGTTGGTAAGCTTCTCTGGCCAAGAATTCTGCCTGATGGCCAAATGTGACTCCTCTTATTAAACTCTGTTCCTAACTCCTGACACCGTGGGTGTGTGATCTCCTGGTGAGCTTCAAGTTGGACTATCCCATGGGTAGGAGGAAACCAGCATCTGGAAAAAAATCAGAGTTAGAGACTGGAGGCTGGTCCAGGGTCTGGGTATGGATCCTGGATGGTAAAGGCACTTCTCAGGGCCTGTGTTGATCTGTGTGGAAGGCCTGTGAATGTGTGTGTGTGGTGGGAATAGGGGCCTCACCTCAGCCTCGCCCCAGGCTGGATCTAGGGAGTGGGGAAAAGCAGCAGTCTTGCCTTCAGCAAACCAGGGGGACAATTCTCCTAGATCTTAAAGTTCACTGTATTCATCTTAACACAGTCTTCACATGGAGTAATTTCA
This sequence comes from Egretta garzetta, assembly GCF_000687185.1. Taxonomy (NCBI): domain Eukaryota; kingdom Metazoa; phylum Chordata; class Aves; order Pelecaniformes; family Ardeidae; genus Egretta; species Egretta garzetta. Next base: position 2,319 of record NW_009269907.1, read on the forward strand.
CTTTTGGAGGTGTTCAACCCCAGTGGCTATAGATGAAACATCTGCTGGAAACATCTGATGTTAGATGTCGTGACCCAGACAAGTGGTTTCATCAGGCTAGTGTCACTGCAAGAAAGATAGATGAGGGGGCTGACATCACAGAAGAAATGGTTACATCCATATGATTCTAACATGTCATTACTTCCAAGTTTATTACAAAAGCTCATCAAGTCTTTTGTGTCTCTCAGGGGCCGTTGTTCGTAGTGGCCAAGGGGTGCTGAAGGGAGCGCGTGAGTGCTCAGAGAGGGTGCAGCAATGCTGCCTGACTCTTCAGTGGGAAAGGACTGTGCTGACAGAAAGAATGTCTCTGTGGTTTGTAATGCCCTTTTTGGAAGCTGGGGTGGCCATCTGTAGAAGTCTTGAGGAAAGTATTTAACGCAGTCGAGAGTAAGTAAGGTTTTGGGTAGGAGAGTGGAACTCAGCTCACGGCGCTTGATGTAGTTGTCTGAACATGTGCACTCGATGCCATTAAGGATACTCTTTTATACCCAAGTAGGTTTTAGACCAAGCCTGTAGGTTGTTCAGGGACCAAGAAGACCTGCCTGTTGTTTTGAAGTGGCAGCCTGAAGGCCATGCAGGATACCTTTGAGCATCTGAAGTGGCAGCAAGCTCCAACACTGATGGGATTTAGATGTCTAGCGGACAGGGGGACATCTAAGCCTGGATCGCTTCAGGGTCTGCTGCCAACATCCATGAGTCAGTTCACACCTTAAGAGTGATAGAATCAGAATCATAGAATCACAGACTGCTTTGGGTTGGAAGGGACCTTTAGAGG
>NW_009269908.1:0-3177 GCF_000687185.1 Egretta garzetta
AAGGCCACCACAGGCCACCCGCTGCCTGGGTGTGCTCTGGAACAACGAGCAGCAAGAACTCAGTAATAACAAACCCACTCACCCGTTTTAGCCACTTGCACGGATCTTACACCAAGTGATGAAGTAATTCTCACCCTCATCTGGCACGATCCCCTCATTTAACCTGGCTCATTAGGCAAAGGGTTCTGCAACACTTTATAAATGAGTAAGCATCGCTGGAAGGCCTAAACCTTGTGTGGTTATCCTACGGGATAGGTCAAACTGCTTTTCAGATTAAGATGCTAAAGCCCATATAAGCAGGCACACAAAGGGAACAGGGCCACCAGTTGCAGTACAAGACAATATCCCCACCGGGTGACCAGGTTCCCAGTGCAAGCCGCAGCCACCGCAGGGCTCAGTGAGGCCAACGCACAACCTCCCTCAGTGCTAATCACCTCATAACTCAGCCAGCCAGGCTTCCCGCTGCTGCAACTAGCACGAACGCAACAAGACGGGGCTTAGGGAGTGAGGCAGCAAGAAGCACCGGCTTGTGAGAGGAGTTGTCACTTTTTTGGGACAACCTGAGCACTGCTGCAGGCTCCTCGAGGCTTCCCCACTCTTTCTTTGCCCCAGCTGCCCTCAGGTAACCCCCAGCAGCCTGCATTGCCAAAGGAAGCTTTGGAAATAAGGAACAACAGCTCTGTTCCATGTATTACAAATCATGTTTGTCAGGTTAACATGCACAGCACAAGCAGTTTTAACAAGCAGGGTTTATACACATTGTCAATCGTCAAGATACACCAGTACCCAGGACTCGCTTAGGTACTATTGCCTCCTCCACTGTTCTTTCCAGACGCTCCCGCTTTCTGCAGCCGGCTCGCGCTTGGCTGCCGAGGCATCCTCTGGGCAGATCCTTCCCGGCTGCTCCTTTCTGCCAGAACCTGGGTCCCGCTGACAGCAGAACTGGTTTTATTTCTCCCTGAATAAACAAACACAAACATTAATTTTCAAGTCCAAACCCCACATGCCACCCACACAGCACCTAAGCTGCAAGCGTTCCTTAAGGCATCATGCAAAAGGCAAAATTGTATTGGGTGTCACAGATGTACCCAGCATCCAGGACAGAAAGCGAGTTTGTGAATTCAGCTCAACAGGTATCAGGGCCACAAAACCAAACCAGCTCTTAGTTTTCATCAGGTTTAATCTACGGATTAACCATCCACTTGGTTCTTTAAATGCTCACTTTCGTTCGGCACAGAACACCAGCACTGCAAACAGCACTTAAGGAAGAATGCAAGAGCATCCAACACCTCGAGGCTGGGATAAGTGAACCCAGGTGCCAGTGTCCATCCGCTTCTGAAGCTTGCACTCATGTTCCAGACCAGAAACCCTTCTCTTCATGTCACCTCTGTGTCTTGATAAGCAAGTTTGGATTTCCCATCCCTTTCTGGGTTTTCCAGGAGCTCAGACTCCTGGACAGGACCTACTCGCAGGTTTTCCTACTGTGTTCGGAGGAGTTGTCCTTCTGTAGGCTCGACTGACAATCTCCAAAACGCAATGTGACAGCAGAAAGAAGCAATGGGTAGAAAGGAGTGGAGGGAGGCCAGGGGCACGCTGCTGGATCCAGCTAGAGGAGAGAGGGGCAGACTAAGGCATGCTGCAAGCAAACAATGGAGGCGGCGATAAGGGGACACACACCGACTTCTCCTGGGGCTGGAGAGAACCACCTAAGGTGAGAAGCAGGACTCGCATTAGGAAAGATAACAAAAATAAAGGAAATGTGAGGCAGAAGGGTCACAGCTTTTACTGAAGGTAGCAAGCTCCGAGAAGCATCCTAAAAAATTAATAGCAGCAAGGAGGAAACGAAACGCAGGAATACAGCGAGCTGCAGCTACATGTGTGCAATTAAAATGAGGAGCAACGTTTTAGCCACCACTATCAGAGCAACTTCCAGAACACCAAAGGCCACTCCACACACTGGAGTCTCCATGGGCATGATTTGGACACCATCAATATCTTGGATCATTTGGGCATGGTTTGGACACCATCATCATCTTGGATCACTCGTGCATGGACAGTGCACAGACTGGAGATCAGTCTGTTGTACTTACCAAACCATCCTGCCTCCTTGGAGCAGCTAAGAACAGGACTCACATTGGTACCACCAGTTAACACCTTGTAGCACCAGAAAGACAGCCTGAGAACTTCCAAATAAATGGGATGTGGTCCCTTCAAATCTCTAAAATTTGACAGACTAGGGTCATTCACTTATCCCAGCCGAGTCCAGTGCCTGTGAAAGTCTGTTATTGTAAACCACACTGCTGATCTGCCTGTGGCTCTCAGCCCAAGCCAGCCAATAAGCCTTGCAGTCTCTCTGTGGAGCTCAAGCACTTCAAGTGGTTTCACCAACGCAAGTATTGTCCATGAAAACAAACAAATTGCAGGAAGACAATCCACGATTTCACGGTATTTGAGCGAAAAATTGGCAGGAACTTGAAAAGCATTATAGTTCCTCATGATGCTTTTAGCAACCCAGGACATCCCTGTAGGGGAATGCCCTCCCCTTCCTCACATGCATCTCTCCGGCAAGGGTGCAGGTCCTCAACCTGGGCACAACTCTAACCACATGCATGCACAGAACTGTTTCATTGAGCACTATGGGGAGCCAGGCCCTTGATCTTCTGACCTAGCTGAAGCGCCTTGGGAAGAAAGGATGGCTTTATTGAAGAGAAGCTGCGCTCAGACAAAGCACATGCCCTCCCATCCTCTTAGCCTCAAATCACCATAAAACAAACCAGTTACCTCACCAGCATAAAAAACAACTGTATTTTTGGAAGCATCCTACCTAGCCCCATGGCCCAGTCAAGAACAGCTAGTGAAACGTGCAAGGATGGGCACAGTTTGTGCACTTCTGGCAGTTAAAACACTGTCAGAGATAAACAGGGTCAATTAATGCGAAGCACAAAAGACACTGAACAAACACAAGCTCTCGGTAATTCAAGTGCTACGGACTAACAGGCAGATTCCACTGGTATTTTCCTTGGTAACACAAGATGTCCTCAGGCTGGATGCATGTGGCTGTTGTAGAACAACTGCAGCCCCAACCGTTAATAGTGGAGCCCCTCACTCCCAGAAGGACAGAGGGACTGGAGTGTGTCCAGAGAGGGGCAAGGAAGGTGGGGAGGGGTGTGGAGCCCC
>NW_009269909.1:0-3215 GCF_000687185.1 Egretta garzetta
GGGAGGGTTCGACATGATGATCTTTAAAGGTCCTTTCTAACCCAAACCGTTCTGTGATTTATTTCTTTTCTGAGGAACATTAGATTGTCTTCTCTAGCATCAGTGAAATGGTATGTTTTGCATTCCAAACTCTCTTAATTTATGGTTTTGTATGTGTATCTGTTTATCTGTCTCATCTCAAAAAATACTTGGAGTGCTATACAAATAAGTATAGCAATACAAGAATATTTTCATTTTATTAGTCCAGAAATCACTTTGGAGAAAAATGGGTACTAGTCAGTTGCTTTGTTGCCTTTTTTTTTTAAATGTTTTCTGAATTTCCTTTGCCCTCCATGCTTTGTTAACAGTACAGTCCTTACTTTCTGCTTTTTTATTTCTAGTCTCACGTAGCTTAAATTGTACCGTGAAATGAAAAAGAAGTAAAATGCGTGTCTGTATAAATCAGTCAGGGTTTTCTCTTATTGGTGTACAGAGGTTGTCTGAGGGAGTCCTTGTTAATTCCTCCGATCCTCTTCCTATATTCTTGGTTTTAGTAATTGAAAGTAATTTTCAGAAGCTGCAAACATACATAATATAGATTAACATTTCAAGTTTGCATTTATGTGTATCATTAACTCTCCTGTTTTCCAAACGAGAGAATCACCATGTTTTTAGGTAAGAAAAACACTTCTTTTGACCTAAAGCTAATTTGTAGTACTGCTAGTATCCTTGAATTTTCTGTAGGGGGTTTTGCTGGAGTTGCTTAAGAGATATTTTCATTTACTGGTTTTGCTTTGACTTATATTTTAAAGCACATAAATTCTGAACTCTGACGGTTGCAGGATAATTGCAGTAGAAATACGGTAATGGGTTGTAAATGGATTACTGCAGGGAAATGGAAGGGCCTCTCTGCAGAATGCCTGGGATCCTTCCTGGCTGAGGTGGGTTTACGGAGCAGCTGCGCGACAGAGTTCCTCTTGTAAATCTTTTTATTAGGTTCTGTGCTGACAAGGAAGAAGAGGGGCCAAAATGAATTCTCTAAAAGTAACTTTTATGGAGGTACATAAACCTGCACCTAGTAATCAATGTTTGCACACAGCCTGCTGTATGGTAACGTTATTCTCTGACAATGAGTTAGTGTAGCTTAAATACTATATCGTGACAACTGAGGCAGTGTATTATTAATTACATATAAAATAGTTCTTATGTTCATGCATCTATGTTGGAGAAAACTTTATTAAATCTCCTTAGGATTTTCCCTGCTTAAGGGATTTTCCCAGTGGCTTGTACTTAGCATTGTGATGTACCTGAAGAACTTCTGCGGTATAGTCTGCCATGCTGTATAGCATTCCGGGAGGTAGAAACTTGGCTATTGGCTGTACTTTTCTGTATCTCTTTGCTGCATTTAGGCTTTCCTTTTCTCCCTAACAAAAATAACAACAACAAAAAATAGGTATTTGATTTTGACATATGCTTTTATTGTGAAAATAGCACTCCAGAAGCATACGAGTAAATAAACCAAAAAGAATTTAGGAAATACTGCAGTCACCAAGTTCCATGGAATGAGGACTGTCATGTGGTAGCCAAATGGTGTATATTCATTTTAAAGAAGTATTTTTAAACTTATGTGAACCACTTAGTCCTTGATTTATAATAAAGGCTGTAGTCAAAAATACAGTCTAGGCATTTCCAAGTCACTGTGGTATTTTGAGTGAATCCTTAAGTTGTCTGGAATGATCTGAACTATTCCATTTATATTTACAATTGACAGTCAAGTGCAAAGGCGTAACCATCTCTCACTTTAGCATTTTGAAAAAAAGCACAGTTTGGAGGAAAAGATCAACAATAATCGATTTCTGGACCATCTGTAAGACTAGATACAATAAAAGTTGGTTTAAGAACCTTGACTTCTAGTAAGGGGCCAATAGGCTTTGGAAAGCAAAAGAACCTAAAAAGAGTTGTTTTGCTATCAAAGAAACCAATTGGTTGTACATTATTCTCTCTATTAAGCAAGAAAGTAAATCACTGCTTGTGATTTACACCTCCTACATACAACTTTAAGAAATGTTTGTAATTTTGGGCCGTTTTTCTGTAATGTGGAGTAAGTGTGTTTATGTGTATTTAAGGGTTTTTTCAGGAGTCATTATCAGAGATAGGAAGATAATAAATGCTAATTAAAGAAAAGGTCCACTGCTTGTTTTCAAATTCTAGATTAATTTACGGTACTGTAATACAGTTCATGGAGGCAGGATTTTTCTTCTTCATGTAGTATGTTTATATCTGATGCATTTAAATCCTTTTCTGTTTATGCAAGTTAACAAAAGTATAACATGCTGTTAAGAGGTTTGTTTATATCTTTGAACCATGATAGCTCCTACTATTGAGGTTTGCGTTATTTGTCTTCTATACCATGTCTCTGCCATATCTTGTCATAGCTGCTCTGCCTTAGTGTTGTGTTGGTGTTACCCCTGTATTTATTCGTATGGTGTTCTAGATTCTGAGTATTTGTTCTTATTTTTCTCGCTTTTCTTCTTTCTGTCCTTTTCCCCTTATTTTTCTGATTATTGTTTTGTGTTTCTTCGTTGTCTTGCACCTCTTGAAGCAAAGGTTTGCTGCTTCTGTTGACAACATGAATGGCTTCTAGCTTTGGTCTGTTCTGGCAGAACATTTTTATGGAGTCAGGGTTGTCTTCAGCGTCATCTGCTGTGATAATGGCTGGTACACTGTGTTACACTTACCTGATGCCTCTGTCTCATTAAGTTAATTGGATGGGTGGCACCTTTTTAGACAAGCCGTGGTGTTGGTTTTTCTTTTTTTGACCACTGTCCAATGATTTGCACTTCTGTGCAAGTAGAAATTCTGAACAGTTCTTGGCAGATGAAAACATAGAAAGAGACATATAGTCTTGCATAGGCTCTGAAGCAAAGCACTACTAAGAAGTAGGATAAACTAAGGGAAAATAAAGTGGGCAAGTTTTTGTGTGAATAGCAACCTGAATTAAGATTTAATTGTAATTCACATAGAATTAAAGGTTATAGAGAGGAAAACATAATTTTGTTTTGACTTGGTTTGACTTAGACTCTTACAGATGATGTCAGCAAGGTGTAACCTGTGAGGTATAACTTGAAAAGTGGTAAAAGGATGGTTGTGGCTCATTGTGAAAATTCTTACACAGTTTATTTCTGTGGTAATTGTCTTAATTAAAATACTGACTTTTGAAAAATGTGCTGTAACAG
>NW_009269910.1:0-3204 GCF_000687185.1 Egretta garzetta
CGGAGGGTGGACATGATTTCTTGGCAAGCCTGAAACAAAGCAGCCTGACCTCAGAGCACCTCTGCAATCCTTCGCTTACTCCAGGATATCCAACACCACCTTGGCTGGGCATTTGGGCACAGTCATTAAACAGCAAGGAAGCTGATGGCAGCTAAACCCACCACCTGACAATCGTGAGGGTTTTACTTGCTCTTTCAAATGTCAAAACCAGGTCAGAACTATGAGACAGCAAAATTAGACCAGGAAAAATCCCCTGGGTGGCAGCTAATGCGATTAGCATAGCTGGGAGCCGGTGAGGCAGAGCGGGCGGCGGGTCCTCCCTCACCTCAGCATGGCCCCACAGCTCGCCAGGGGTTATTTCAGGCCAGAGAAACAGCCAGAGATGGTTCCCCAGCCTCCTCGTGACCTCCACGCTCCCTCTTCCTTCCCGGAGATGTCCCTCCTGGAGGCTGTGCGTGATTGATAAGTTAATAAAGGGGATTCGAGGACACAAGAGACCCCTTCCAGACCTTTGTCCTGCAAAACCTACAAATCTGTGCAGAGGAAGGTAACATTTCAGTGTTAAATTCTCCAGCTTCCAGCAGTCCTTGGCTGAAGGGTTTCTTCCTGAGCCAGAAGTGCTTAATAGCCCTTTCTGCATTTTTTCCATGACTCTTTCTAATTGCTTCTGCAATAATCTAAACTTTTGGCATCCACGGTGTCCTTGAGCAATAGGTTCCACTACAGAACTGTACACAGGGAGTCTTCTTCTGCCTCTTCTGATCCTGTGACCTCATCATTTTCTTGATGTTCCCGTAGTTCCCGTGTGCTGAGAGGCAGCGAATAATTGACCTTTTCTAACTTTCTCAGTGCCACTGCCGATTTGAAAGGCTGCCATCGCATCCACCACCCCAGATACCTTTTTAAAGCTGCTGTGTCCTATTCCAGTTCATTATTTTGCTCCTTGCCTCTCTTCTTGGTACTGTTACTACTTTTATCATACCCTTTTGGCGCTGGGAGGCCAGCACTGCACGTGGCATTTGCTGTTTGGGCATACAGCAGTTATATAGAAGATGTGTGTGTGTATGTATGTATATTTACTCTTGTGTGTGTATACAGACATATATGGCAGGGATGCCTCTGGTTTTATTCTCTATTTCTTTCTTAAAATTTTGTTAACAGTTTAGTCTTCTGATCAGCACCGAGAACTGCTCTTACCTTTTCACAGAAATACATATTATCACTTCAGGCAACTCTGCCCTGAATTGTATTCATTAGCTAAACTGTTTTTTACATGTAAAGCTCCTTGGTAGAGGTACATGAGATGGGCTCGTTCCTCCATTTCCCCTCTCTATCCGCAGTATCCTGGCCCTGCAGGTAGACTTCCAGTCTGGCCCAGTGAAGGAACCAGCGAGGAACATCCTGGCTCATCCTGTGTGAATGTACTGACAAATAATACACAAATTTTTTGGATAAATATGGAAACTGTACAGCCAAGTGCCCACATAGAATGAGGCAGATTGAGCTCCATAAGGATCCGAGCATCAGACAGATCCCTAAATCCACTTTTATACAGGTTATGATCCATCCTATGTTTACAACACTCACAGGGGAATGGGAGGACCTAGCCCCCAGCCCCTTTTCTCAGTAAATGTTTGTTCTGCAGCAGAATCTGGAAATCTCCATCATGAGGAGATCTGAAAAACAAGGTAGACAAACATCTCCCCAGAGCAGTGCATGCCTAACTAATCCACCTGATGCAAGACAACTTGTTGATTGACCTCTCAAGGTCCTTTCCTACCCTAATCTTAAAGTGCCTAAGATTATTGGCCATCCCTCAGATAGATAAACAGACCAGCCCTTATTTTCTCAGAGCACGTTTGTGGGGGACAATTTGCAAAGAGCTTCTTCTACCATCCCTCCGTTAAAATTCCCCATTTCATAGAGTCTCCTACAGTACTGCTGAATGTTTCTAAAACAACATAAAGCAGAGCAATCTGAAGTCACCCAGAAGTTGGGTGATACCTCCTAACCCTCTGACGTATCCTTTGTCACTCAGGTCCCTTTTTGATTTTCACAGAAGGTGGGGGAGGTACGGTAGGCACAAAATCCTTGTCAGAAAATAACAAATAACAAATCTGTCTTGTGACCTTTGAAAATAATAGCAGGTTTGTATCTGTGGCTGGCAAGTGTTCTGAACTCAAGTTGCTGGACTGCTGTTTTCCAAAATGCAGTCTTTTAGTCCTGTCGCCTGCTTTCCCCTACATTTATTTTAAAGTGATGCTTTGCTTTGCACAACGGGGAGACCAAAAGGCTGATCTACCCATTTCGTTATAATGCCACCTTTATTCCTGCCATTCTCCTGCAGCATCTGCGGCAAGGTTTGCCTTATAAATGAAACTGAGCACATTCCTTATTTATTACCTGCCGGCAAATCCAGTGCCAGAATTTTAGGAGGAGTAACGCCACTAACATGCCGTGTGCTCTGTCGACAAGACCGAGAGCTCACACCGCATAACGATGAACTAAAAAGCACGCAGCGCTGGATTAAAATGGCAGAACTCAACCTCAGGCTTCAAAACATTTGTGAAGCAAATGCCACTTTTCTAAATGGGAACTGAGTGAGTTTATAAGGGCAGGATTAGGCCCTCTCATGGTTAAAAACTCAGTAGACCCAAGCTCATCGCAGGGAGATGCTAATCGTCTGGAGAGAACGGTATTTGTGTGCAGCATCCACAGGATCCAGGAGCCCAGAGAGGCTGTATCAGTTCCAGGCCCAAGATGAAATTGTCCTTGCATGACACCAGCACCAGTGGAAAAAGTTCTGGCCTCCTACCAAGGCGATTAGAGCCCTGCCGGCTATCCGCTGGCTCCGGTCCTGCCATCCAGCAGGGTGTCTCCGTTTGTCCCAGGCACCCAGATAAGTAGAAAGTCTTACACCTGGAGTGCAATCACAGAGATCTAGTGAGGGACAGAGTCATCTTCAAGTCTTCTTTGTGGGGCTTGCTAAGTTAACTGAGGATACAGTTCAGCTCAACCCCTTCAGGGAGAAAAATTCGACAGAGAGGTTAGTTGGCCTTAGAAAAAAGCTGTTCAACTTCCCAGGGGTGTCTGTTGACAGAAGTTGTAACTGCAGCTCCAGTTGCAGTAGAATCAGCTGTGGTGTGAGAGGGGGCCAGGAGTGGCCTCGCCGGGACCCTCTTCCCCCACGTCCCAGCAGCCGCG
>NW_009269911.1:0-3196 GCF_000687185.1 Egretta garzetta
CATAGCTACGTTCCCAAAGAAATCAGGGAAACCGTGAGCATCACGTCCTGCGACGGAAGGGACTGGGGGCAGCTGGAAGGTGGCACTTTCCAGAAGGTGGGTGATTGGGAACCGGTGAAGATAGACAAACCCACCTAGTTCACTTTCCTCCTGTTTCAGAGGAAGACAGCAGCTTATCCTGCAGTGTAATCGTAGAGTTTTCCATAATCTTAAATGCAGAGAAAGAGAGAAGACTAAGCCACATGCAGAGTAATATTTCCTCCTGCTATAGCCTTCCCTCAGGATCTGGTGCATATGGGGATCCAGAGTTGTACCTTTATCTACCTGTGTAATACCCCTTAAAAATCCTCTTCTAACCCATCACCTGGAAGGGGTTAAATGTGAAGTTTAGGCAATTCTTGTTTCTTAGCCATGTCCAGCCATGGGAGCTGGGTTTGTTACTCCGGGAGCTCCGGCCACATGTGGTTGCAGCTGTAGGTGCTGCGGTAATGCCTGCCGGGAAGACACGCAGAGTAGAAACATGAAATGAGGACACATGTTAGAGCACGATGTTGCCCACCGTTCCCGTGTCTGTTTGCGCATTCCCGAAATGCAAACGCAGCCAGACGAGTTACAGCTGAGTGCGGGTGCGTGCCTGTGCTCGGGCAGTGTCAGCTAGGCAAGGGCAAGTTGCACTGGGACTCGCTGAGCCTGGCCTGGGCCCAGGACTGGTGCAGGATCTCTGCCACTGCAGGTCCTGGTGGATGTGCCCTGCACGACGGACAGGCACTCTGCCATGGAGGAGGAGAACAACATCTTCCACAGGAGACGAACCAAGGAGCGCCAGATGTTGCCCATGCTGCAGCTGCAGCTGCTGATGTGAGTGAGCTCTCTGCTGTGTTTTGGTGCTCTCTGTGCTACGGTGGTGGCTCTCTGTGGCCAGCACTGAGACCTCTTCTTACTTTGTGTGTCCCTGACTGGGAAACATGGAAACCACGTGTAGTTCTCTGCAATGGCAATAGTTGAACTTATCAAATTGTATTAAGTGTAAGAAAGTGCCAATGCTCTCAGTCAGATCAAATGTCCTCGTCCCCAGCAGTAGCCACAGGAGGTAGGGAGGAAGGTCTAAGGAACAGGATGGGCATAGTGTTGTCCTTTTGTGTGATGATCTCCCGGGTCCTGGAGGATTCCCGAGCGTCCACATCTCCCAGCACATGGGAGGACATGGAGGTGCTTCGTCACCCCATTTCTCTGGGAAGGCTGGATGGGCTGACCACCAACTGGGGCAGTAAGGAAACAGATTAGTCTCCTACAGCAGCGCTTGAACTGCAAGAGCCTCTTCCCCTGCACATACTCTTAGCCCATCCCCTTGGAGATGAGTGCAGGATTACTCCTTCCAGCTGCTCTCCAACAGCATCTCTCCCATGTTGAGTACTTTACCAACCTAAGCATCTGTTTGACCCGTGTTGCCCTGGTCTAAAACAGTCCTCATGTTGGAGTGATCCAGTGAGACAGCTGAGCTTCTGGAGTTCAAGATTTGTTTCTCACCTCCTACAAGCTACGTGCTGGCTTCCCAGTTTTGGTGGGTGGGAAGACTTCCCATGACGGCATGTGTGTGTTCATCTTGCTTGCAGGGCTGGGATCCTCGCTACCAAGACAGGAGGAGAGGTGGTGTACTCTACGTGCTCCCTCTCCCCACTGCAGAACGAGTGCGTGATCGAGAGAGCAGTAGAAATTGCAGAAACCCAGTTTAACATCAATATCCACGTTGAGGACTTGAGCTGCTTTCGGATGCTCTTCCAGGACACGTTTTCCTTCTTCTCGGATTGCCGGCTGGGGGAGCTTGTTCTGCCTCACCTCACAGCCAACTTTGGACCTATGTATTTCTGCAAATTGCGTCGGATGTAGAAGGAAGGGGTGAGAGACTATGTCTGCTGGCTGTCAAGAAATCCCCCAAATTTTCAGGAAAAGCAAAACTGCTTTATATTTATTTTTTCTTTTTAAATGTCTGCTTTTTTACTGGACACATAGAGAATAAATGAGAAAGACCTGCTGTGGAGTCTCCTGAATATTTATCTGTTTGAGACAGAGGTGTTTAATCTAGCAAAGAGAGAGACGTCTTATTAGAGGGAGTGATTTATCTGTCTCTCTTGGGACGGAGTAAATGGTCCTGGGTGGATGCTGCTCTCCCCCTCCCGTCTGACTGCTCTGACCCTATGTGAGCAGGTTTGGGTTAACAAACACCATCGGGGGATCTCAGCCTTTCTGCCCTAGATCTCACCATCTGCATAATGGAGTTGCATCTGTCTCTGCTTATCCCCCTACCTTCAGAAAGAGCAGCCTGAGGTCCTGAAATAAGAGGTTCCTAAGAACGCCCCTGCTGTGAGGTTGGGAGTGTGCTTGGGATTCTCGAGATCTGGTGGTGGAAAGAGCGTGGGACTGTTCCCATCCCTCACACACAGGAAAGCTGTGGTTGAGAGGGAAGGTGAGACGCTCCCATGCTGGATGCCATTTAACGTCCACTGCAAAGGCGTTTGTATCATTTTGAGTAATAACCGTGCATTCCTACAATCATAGCCATCAGAGAAGTCTTGTCTTATTAAACTGGAGCTTACGGTAAGAGTTGCTTAACAGCTACATTTTTATTTTTGTGACCGAAATGCCGTGGTGAGGAGGGTGTACATGGTTGTATTCCTTACAGGGCAGCCCATGGTTACATCCTTATTCAGTTACTCCAGTGCCAGCAAGAAAATACTGCTGAGCTTTTGTAATCCCTCTCTCAGCATCACCCTGCTTCTGCAAGAGGCAGCATAGATGAAAACGAGGGTGAACCCCCACCTGTGTCCATCCTTCCAGGAAGGTGCAGTTCATTGGTTTATCATCATTCGAGCCCAGCTTAAGCCAGTCCTGCCCTCTGTGTGGCATCTTGGCTCCTTACAGGATCCGTGCTTATTGGCAAGAAGCAGGGTCAGGAAGTGGCTTTTCCTTCCTCCTTCCCTCCTCGCTGTAATCTCTGCACTGCCCATTGCAAAGGAGAAGGGTCTCGCCTCTGGCCCTACAGGCGCGGGACGGCGGAGGCTGACGGTGGAGGCTGTGCTGCCCTCCTCGCGCGGGATGGTGGAGGCTATGCCACCCTCCTCTCGCTGCTGAGGGTCTCCACCTCCTTCATGAACCGGAGGCACAGCTCCTCCCGCCACGGCAAGGCCACGCACTGCAC
>NW_009269912.1:0-3027 GCF_000687185.1 Egretta garzetta
AAAAAGAAAAAAAAAAAAAAAAAAAAAAGAAATGTTTGTCATACTGATGTTGAGCTTCTGTAGCATTTTCATTACATATGTTGAAATTCAGTGTTCTACAGCTCCTCATAGAAAACTCTTTATTAATTTTCCCTTTTTTCTCTTTTCTTTTTTTATTTCTTAAGAAAGCTTTTCATCCTAGTAAACAGAAGTTTACAAAATTATTAAAATAGGGGGAAATAAATCAAGTATATTTTTTTCAGCCCACTGAGCAAACAGCACAGTGCTTTAATTTCTCCTCAGGACTCCATCTTGTAATAAAGTATGTGGATGACATGTCTATCAATATTTTAAAACATAGCTGCCATACTTGTGTGTATGTACAACAGAAATGTTATTCAACCCTGCAGAAAATAAAAACAAATGCATATAAGCAAATACCCACAATTCAAGCTTTTTCTTAAAAAAATTGCTTATGTATTCTTTAAGAAATAAAACCACAGTGCATTATTAGTCACACATAAATGTCTTATTTTAGTTCCAGTTAGAACCAAAGGTAAAAAAAAGCATATTTTTTATTTTTTATTGGATGTAGAGAAGTGTATAGATGTGCTGGCATACCTCAATCAAAACCTATTTTTATCTCTGTATATCTATAGATGTCTGAATGTTATAATAAATAGATAAAAAGAGATAAAATTCCATATTATAAAATACAGAAAAGGGTTTAAAATATATAGTACTTAATACAGTTCCAGATGTTTTAAAGAAACTTCATTAAACCTTTGTATTCAACAGCTCTCTAATGATATTATGCCTAATCCCGTAAAAAAATTTCAGTGAAGGAAAATGCATGAGAACTGATCTACACAATTTCTACCTGTTTAGACTATCTACTCATTTAAGAACTAGTACATGTTGTCTATGATACCTGTTATTCCAGCTTAACTATGGCTAAGTCATACCTGAATTTTAACATTAAACATTAGTGTAATTCTAGGAATGAACATCAATTCTATAATCAAAATACAGTCCATATCTGAGAAATTATGATTAAATACCACTCTTTCTCATTCTGATTGGAGGAGTTTGTTCAGGTAGCTACTTTTTGTGAAGTATATGTTTACCTCTCAAGGCAATACAAACACCTGCCTGATCAGTGTTTGTCTCTAAAAAGACTAACACTAAAAGGGTTTGATCTGGAAACCTGTAATGCAAAAGTCTTCACTTCTTAAATAGATTCTTTGGTGGCTATCCATATATTTAGGATAGAAATCCTCCTTTTAAATAAATAGCCTTTAATGGAGAAAAATATATGGCTACTCCATGTTAGACAGTACCTCATAAAAAAAATCTCTTTTTAACAATGAAACAAATTAAAATGAGGATTGACTTAAAAGGTAAGGTGTAAACACGAGACCTAAAATAAGTGTATTTTTTCTAAGGAAAGGGAAAAATTTACCTTTCCTTATTTTTTACTAAACCCTTAAGTGTTCTTTTCTGGTGGTTACAAGTAAGCTTCCATTATTGTCAAAGGGTCGGTTCCTAGTTTCTTAGCAACCCCTGTTGTGTGGCTAATGTATCACTGAGGTTTTTTTCAAAATAACAAGGAACATAGTGACAGTTATGTACACATTCAGACTGATACACTGATACTTTTATCCAGGCTAAAAATCTGTCCCTTTTCATATCACTTTCATCCTGTAGATGAAGGCATAAGTTAGACATTGGATTTTTTTACTACAAAAATAAATCTTGCATGCATTTCTCCTGTCTTATGGGAGTTTTAGTGAAATTTAGAATTAAATCCTACCATCTTTACTGATGTTGCAGTATTTAGTCAAACTATTCAGACAGCAATACGATTATGGTGAACGGCAGTGGAGAGAATAGACTTTTTATATTTAACTTCATAGGACTGTAACGATATGTTTTTTTTTTTGTCAAACGGTTGTCCTTTCACAGCTCGTGTGAATTAAACTGCACTTATGCAGGGGACATTTCAGGAAGGTTCCAAGTCCAATTTATTTGCTTATGCTAAAGTTGTCCCTGGGGGATACTTGGACTCAGTTACACTAACTAAAACTTTATGCTGTTTCTAGATTTTTCATATTTTTCTCTAAAGCTTAGATATACCTAGAGGATAAATATTTAATTAACTTGGAGATTTTTAGATGATCTTTCTTACTTTCCAAAATACTTTAAGTCACTGTAATGATGCTGACCAGGAAGCTGCTCTATGTTGAGGAATTAGTGATCCACAGTAGAGTTAACCTGAGCAGATGTAAGCCTCTGCTGTGCTGTGCTGCATGTCCAGTGTGGCCTTCAGGCTGTGTTGGGCTGCACAGCTCTCTGGGCCACAGGATAAACTTAGAACAAAGAGCCTCCAAGCAGCTCCCACTTGGTACTGGAAATTACACCACCTGCATGGCATTACCTTTATCTAAAAGTGTAGCAAGAAGTTCTCATGTGAATATCCTTTATGAACAAAGTTGGTTTCTTGTAAGAAAACTATATAATTCCTCAAATGACCAAAAAGGAGGAACTTCTCCCCATTGAGAGATCTGCGAATCTGCACAGCATTAAGTGGGAAAATCCATCCAGTCTCCATCTGATGCTGCATGAATGTTGCACGAATGAGTTCCATGCATCTGAAGCTGTGTAAGTTTTACTTGTTATCTATATTCCTCTTCTTATTCTGTCTTATTAAACTCACATTTTTATCTTGCCATTTGTTGTTGTGCCTTTCCTGTTAAAATCCAGAAAAAACCCTGAAATGTGTCTGCCTTTCTCTCTCTCAGCTCCCCACACCCTTCCCTGGTACAGAACAGTCATCAAACATTTCCTACATAATTTGTTTTTATTTTCAGGAAAATTGCATTTTAACCCAGTGCAATTTCTGTGGACAGGAAAGAAAGGTCTCAAACTGATTTAAGAAAGAGGTCCACCAGTGACATACTTGAAGCATGACAGAAATTTAATGCAGATTGTTCCTGAGCAAAAAAAGAAGCATCTTTGGTTTTTTGTTGCTGATTGGTTTTGTGGCTT
>NW_009269913.1:0-3244 GCF_000687185.1 Egretta garzetta
GGGAGTGAGGTGAATAACAGCAGCGATAGGACAGAGGGAAGTAAGAAGGTAGAAATCAAGCAAGTGTTGGGAATAGGGCTGCAAGAATAGTCACCACCATGGATCTGCAGTGTCCTGGGGATCCAGGTCTCTCGGCTCCCGGCCGTGGGCGATGGCACCGTCTTTGCCTCAACAGGCTCTTTATCTCTTCTTCAGGGTTGCAGCATCCAATGACGTTTTGCCATGCGGCTCCGGTCCCGCTCTTCATCCGCTGTTCAGGGACTGCCACGTGACCTAGTGGTTGCAAATCAGGGCAGGATGTTTTTTGCAAAGTCAGGGGCTTCCGCGGCCTCACAGCTGCAGCTTCCTCTCCCTCTAAGCAATCCTTGAGACAAAACTTTCCACAGTTCAGCCTCTCACACCACCCCATGGCTCAAGGATGGCTTTAAGACTCATGGTGGCTTTGAGAGAAGACATCTATTTAGAAAAGGTTAGAAAAGAGCACCTATCCTGTTATACAGTGTTGACAATTGGGGATTCAGGTTTTCGAATCGTGTGCATATGTTTAATACCATCAGGTGAAGCAGTAGTTCTAAACTGCATATTAGTTACAGCATGTTGAATCGGTTGTCCAAAGCAAGGAATGATGCAGGGCAAAACCAATAATATAGTAAAACCACATAACAGGTCAAATAAAAGTCACTTATCCCATGGACCACCAGGGAGCCAGGAAAACAAATTGGTATCCCAGCCTTTCCAGGTCTGGACAGGGACATGGGCTAACTTCTGTATCCCTGCAGTGACTTGTTTGACAACTTTATCATTGTGTCATCAATTTTTAAGCAACAGCTGGAATCATTTAGCTTACCACAGATGCCCCTTTCCTCGGCTAGCAGATAATCAACAACCATGCAGTGTTGGAATATCACAGTTCGCATTTAGGTAGCCTGGTCAGTTAATAGGTCCAGGGCTTTGGCTGTTTGATTTCTAATAATCTCCAAAGTAGCTTGCAGCCGAATGATTTGATTTTAATTGTAAATAGGTTCTTGAGCACTGCTAATCAGTTCACTGGGGTTCCAAGTAGCAGGTCCATAATGTTATATAATATGTTGAGGGGTCCACTCGTCTTTGTCACAAGTTTGCCTTCTCCCCCCCATCATGGAGGTGCCAATGGAGCATTTATCTTGACTCAGATCATCATACACCTGGACACGCAGGGGGTTGCCTTCAGCTCCCGGAAGCAAAAAGAACAGGGGTCAGACTAGGCCTACATAACATACCCCTGTCCAATCCGCAGGCAAGGCTGTATAAGCCTTGTTTCCACAAACCCAACAGTGACCCTTTAATAATCGGGTGCCACATTCAAACAGGTCTTCAGATGTCCACAGTGGTTGGAAATATGTTGTGTTATCTGCTCCCAGAGGATGGTATAATGATACGGGTTGAGCGCTAAACATCTTGTAAATGGAACAGGACCAAGCACCGACATCCTTATCCCAAGAACAATTAACACTGGTGTTATAGTGTAATGTGTAATTTTTGGTGGAGCCGGCAATATAAATTTTAGTCTGATTAGTGGGGGACCAAAAGCTGCTAAACAACTTCCTGTGTCCTGTTTGATTTACCCAGGCCCAGCCAGACCGGTGAGGCATAAAATCCTGGGAAGTAGCGTTGAAGATCTGCCAGTATGTCTGGTTGCCGTTACCATGCACAAAGGGGCTGCTCCGGTTCATATTTCTTGAATAATTAAGCGGTCTACAACCATCGGTGAGGCAATGATTTCTGTAAGTAAAGGTCCGGTTACAACTTCCTGCTTCCCAAGAAAACACCACCCTCTTGAGTTCAGTTCAAGCAATATTCGCCTTGGGCTGGGTATTGTATTGTCCAGGGCTGCATGTCTCCCCTCCAGTAGGAATCATATTTGGCCTCACGGTAATTGCTCACTAACCATTCAGGGGACATAGGGGTAGCAGTCCGTGGCCAGCTTTGCAGGCCAAATGGCCCTCCACACACCCAACAACTGGTAAGATTAAACACATGGGCCACGGAATAGCCTAAAGTTACAAATTTTTTTTCCCATTCCCAGTTAACACTTAGAGAGCCAAGGCTTCTCCAGGGATCAAGAGCAAAGAGAACGGTCACCCAAACCAATTTCTGCGATAGTATGTAATACATCTTAAAAATATTAACAAACCAATGAACACCAATACAATACAATTCACATGCGGGCCCTCTGTTGCAGTTCAGGATACTGTTCCTGGCAAAGTTCACCTGCAAAAGAAGATAAAAAGCATCCTCAGTTCATTTTGGGAACTGGATGTGACAGGTTACTATCAAAAGGATGGGATGATCCATCGTGTGTTAATTTTGTGTTCCTTCCCATGGGCATCTTTCTCTTGGCAGAAGCATCAGTAAAACAAACTTTCTGAAAACAGAGGGGCAACTTGCACCACAGGGGAAATTGTACCATTTTCAGCTTTTACGGCAGCTTCTTCCTGAATAGCTGGGGTCTTGGCTGCACCCTCTGAGACCTCAAAAATATTGCAGTAATGTTCTATCTGAGCATACCATTTCCTCACGGAGGCCCTTTGTACCACCCCATTAGGGGCTGGAGTTTCTGCCAAAACTTCTTTGACTACCTTAAATGGGCCTTTTAGTACTGTTGGTTGTTGCCGAATAGTCCCCTTTCTCTTCTCTCAAGGCTAAACTGACTACAAAGAGGCCCTTTCCCAAAACCCTGTATCTTTTTTCAGTGTCCTTAAAGCTACGGGAGTAAAATCCAATAGGTTGGGTGGGTTCCTCAGGGCCCTTTTGCCATAAACATATGGACAGTCCAGACTCAGAGAATCTCCACTCGATGTGAACAGGATCTACAAGATGAATAGGGCCAAGAGCCTGGTGGGCAGTTGCCTCAAACACCAGCAACTGACTGAACTTCATGGGGTTCAGTCCATTCCCACCGGACCCCCTTTTGGAGTAGGTCATACAGGGGCCTAGCAATAATTGAGAAATCAGGAATGTGTTTTCTCCAAAACATGAGTAATCCTAGACCATGTTGCAAATCCTTTTTTAATTTTGCCAGTGTAAGGAATCTCTTTGGTCATGACCTGGGGCAAATGGGTTTGATCATCATCATAAATAGACTCAGTTTTGACCAAAGGTCGCAGCGAGGGTGTTCTAATTTCTCTGCGTTTTCCCTTGCTGCTTGCAAATCATCGAGACGATAGCTAACTTCAGATTGGGGTGGGGGGGGGGGGGGGGCACA
>NW_009269914.1:0-3251 GCF_000687185.1 Egretta garzetta
GGGATTTTCAGAGAAATTAAGATGCATTTCATCTCATCCTAAAGACGTCTACAGTCATGACTTCAAAACATTTGTTTCTCTCCACGAACTGAAGAAAACACCTTGGCAGACTGACTCACTTGTAGACTGCAGAAGTGTAATGCTAGCTTAGGTGGAGCCTACGCTACTCGTTTGTAAGAGAGAAGCCAAACATCTTGGCTGAATCTGTGAGTACTAAATTGGCTGCTTTTCTTGTCAGCCTAGTTCTGAAGAGAGGGGTCACACCACCATGAGTCCACGGAATTCCCAAAGAAACCCCTGGGAATGAGAGCAGGAACAAATCCTTACCTCAGGCACATCTTATAAAACCTCAGTCTTGCCTCACGGTGTAGGACTATGGGGAGGGGAAATGTCATTGCTCAGTTTCAGGACACTAGAAACAGCATGGCCATCAAAAATTGTAGGAGAAATTGGAAAAACCTCTGAATCTTTGTTAACTGATGGGAGCCGGGGCCCAGCCTGACCTTCTGGGTATGGTCACTTGCAAGAACTGATGAGCTGTACCCATTTCTATGACAGACCTTGGTCAGCAAGTCCCCTTTGTTCAGTTGTAACTTCTGCTGGAGTAAGTAACTAGGCTACAGTGTTATAGCTACGTATGGTCCTTACAACCAGTGAATCAAAACTTGCCTGCCTCTCCACAGCCACTGCTGCTGCCAAACCAAAGGTATTTTGCACTACACTTGAAATCTGTGACTTTAAATCCGTCTTGCTCCAACAGCTAGGCTCACTTAAAAAATGATGGTTCAGCCAATGACCGTCCTGTTAATTTGCTGAAGAGATTTTTGAATCTTGCCAAAATGCAAAAAGAAAAAGAAGAGCTGGGCTTTTCCATCACCACTAATAAAAAAGTGAAAGTGATGAGACAAGCTGTGTGTACGGGAAATTAAATCTCTGGGACAAAACAAGCTGGTTAGCTAGAAAGGGAGCCAAGCAACCAGGAGACACTGCCACTGCAATCATAAAATATCCCCATTTTGGCTGCCAGGTTCTTAATAAATGCTCCCTTTGCTTCAGTGTTTTGCTCTCCACCTTCTGTCTATTCATTTTCTTACCCTAGAATAAAACTTCCCACTTCATTTCTGCTCTTTCGGTTCTGAATTCCAGCTTTCTCAGAGTTATTCTGTGCTGTGCTGTGCTATCTGTAGATGCCAAAGTCTCCAACGAACTATTGCACAAATTTAGAAATGGCAACAACTTCCTCTTCCAAGTGTTTTCCCAGGAATCAGCACAAAGGCACTTTGGTCTGTGGTGGAGTTCCTAGGTCTTTCTGCAGCCAGGTCCTGTGTTTCTTCATTGTCAGCTGAATTTATTATAAGCTCTTGACTCTAAAAGAGTAAGAACTTCCAAATTTTGGTAGCTAACATCGAAAATGTAGAAACAAACTACTATTAATGAGAAATGCCATATTAATCATGAGGACAGTGTTCAATTTAGAGGTTTTGGTCCAATATTTGCTCTCCCTCCTTGAAGAACATCTTCAGGAAGAGGAAGGAGAGCCCTTCAAAGCTTCATTTCATGAAATCCGACTTAACATCGGCAAGCTGATTCTGAGATCTGAGAAACTCTTCCAAAGCAGATCGGTGCAGGAGTCCGTCAGTCAACATGATTTCTGGGAAATCCTGTACCACACCACATTCACATAATTAATGTGGACCAAAACCTTTCAGGATGACTGCACATCTACCAAGCCTCATCTTCTGAGCATCCAACTAGCATACAAGGACTGTGGCTGTGACTGCCACGAGGTACTATTTGAAAAAAACAAATATTCACAAATACGTCAAAGACTGGTTGCTGCGAATGCTCATTGTTATGATTATTTTTAATTACAGAGCTTGTCATGGTGAAATGTTTATGAGGCTCCCAGCTTTCACTGACTGTCAAAGGGAAGAGGAGAGCTTACCCCCTTCATGCCACTGGAAAAATTGGCGCAGTATAAACCCATCAAGCGGAAACAAGGAATTAAGCACCAGTGGTTTGCCAGGGCTTTGGTGACAGCCTTCTACTCCCCTCTTTTCATTGCCATGCTAACAGCTGAAAGATGCACAAGAAAAGGCAAAAGAAAAGAATCCCTTCAACAGGAGACAAAAATTAATAACTTTAAAATAAACATAATTCCTCAGCCATGAAGGGCAGTTAAATTTCTTTTACTAGTGAAAGGGGGAGCCTAATAAAGTTATGAGTATTTTAAAACTCATAAAAGCAATTTTTACATTCCCTCTTCACGGATGAGCTCTCAGAAGTCACAAGTCTGTGAGCTCATTATCAGCTGCTGTTCAGGGAGTGGCAGGCTGTTAAAGTGCTTTGTCAATGCTCTTGGCTTCCAAGCTTTTCACCATTAATTCAAGAGTGCTTTTTTTTCCTTCCATCCAAGGAATTTGAACCCAATAACAATTATGATTAAAACAAGACAAATAACGCATTCGGATGCCCATCTCCTCTCTTTGTGCCAGCTCTGTAAAATGATCAGCCAAATAATTGGTAGATTTTCTGGTTTCTGTTTCCCCCCCAGGTAGCTGTTGAAAAATAGATAGGTGAAAATATGTCACTCAGGCTCTGAACACAGGTGGGAGAAGCAAAGCTCAAGGCAATATGATGGAGCAAATCCTGAAACATAGGGGTGATAAGCAAATAAGCAAGTCAAAGGTAGGCATCGGAAAGCCCAGAAGGTTTAACCCTGGTTCATCCATGAGCATAATTGCCACCATCTGAACAGACCCATACCACTTCGAATGTTTGCGTCACGTCTGGGGCTTTCTGCATTATTTGGATTTTTTTTTTTCCTAGTCTGGATAACTCAACTTTCCACAGATTGACTTATTTTAGTGTCTCTGGCCTAAAACTGGTTTGGATTTACAGGCTGAAATTGCCTTCTTTTTCAGTGCTTATACAATCACATATACAACAGGGGAGAAGAGTGAGCTAGGAGGAGAGGTCTTGATTTGTTTCTGGTTCCTAAGAGCTCACATACAATAGAAATGAACCTTATTTGTGACCCGCTGCGTTGACGATTCCTGCATCTGCGAATGCTTCAGGAAGTTAATGCAACGCCTGCGATAACAGAGAGTGCAAGTTGTATGCAAAAGTCCTGGCTTTTAACAGCAGCTATCTT
The DNA here is from genome assembly GCF_000687185.1 of Egretta garzetta. Classification (NCBI taxonomy): domain Eukaryota; kingdom Metazoa; phylum Chordata; class Aves; order Pelecaniformes; family Ardeidae; genus Egretta; species Egretta garzetta. The sequence goes on from NW_009269914.1 coordinate 3,155, forward strand.
GTACCTAGCAATATAAAAGAAATAGTGAGCTGAAGTGCAGTGCTTCAGTCACACCTCCCCTTTCTGCTTGCTCCCCCCCTCCCTCAGTGGGATGGGG
>NW_009269915.1:0-3292 GCF_000687185.1 Egretta garzetta
GAAATGTTAATGAAGCTTGAGGTTCTGGGATGCCTTTCTCAAAAATCACCAGTAGGCTTGAACTGCAGCTCACTGGGAGTCCAGAGTGCCACTTCTTAGGAAATCTCAGGCTCAGAAAGGATTAACAAGTACCATGGCCTGGCTTGGCTTCTGCTGCTGGGTAAGAATGGCCCTGATACCATTTCAGGGTTTGGGGAATATTCCCCACCCCCCATTATGATTCTCATTCAACTCATCCTGGAATGGTTCTTGTATACACAATTTTTTTTCCCCTCTTCTGTCAGTCTTTTCAGAAATGGGAGTTTTGTGTGAGTTTCATACTGAGATGGTAAGGGTTGATGCCAGGCAGATTGACATCAAGGGCTGGCCTGACACTGTGCATGGACTGGTGAAGATGTGACACGTGCTTGGGTAGCTCAGTCTCACTTTTCCAAATGTGAATCTCATCGAAGCTGAGTTGAAGCCTGTTCTGAGCTCAGATTTCTGTCCTGGGATTCAGCTGGCGCATCCAGATGTATAAGCAGTTTGAAAAGGACTCGGGTATAAGCTTCAGCTAAGACAGCAGTGTAGCTGTAACCACAGAAAATAGTCAACCCATCATTATTATGAACTCTTGTTTTCTTATAAATTGTTCTGAGTGGATTGCTAATAGGTACTCTCCTTCTTGGGAGGGAAGAAAATGTTTTTTAAGAAGAAACCTCATTTTCATTTGAGAGTCCCCTTGTAAATGGGTCCCTTCTGCTATTAATGGGCGGTGAAGAGGCAGGACTGTTATCTTTCACAGTTGTGTTATTCTGATGGCTGTCTTATGAGGCAAAACCCTTGGAACTTGTTCAGTGACAATCTGTAGATTCTTCTTGTTTAATCTTCTTGCAGGTGAAAAAGGAACCGGCAAAACAACCGGAAAGAAGCTGTGGTACAAAGGCACTACATTCCATCGTGTGGTTAAAAACTTCATGATTCAGGGTGGGGACTTCAGTGAAGGTAAAATACACTTCTAAAGCTGCGGGGTTTTAAGCAGAAGTGTTATAACTTCTATGGTTATAATGTAACTTTAGAAAATGCCATCAAAGCATTATAGTGCCATAAAAACATTTCATTTGCTGTGAGGTATTGCACAGATCACCCATTTCTCTATGTTAATCTTTAAAATTCTAAAATGTTTCACCTGAAGTAATATTTATTTAGAAAATATGTTAAGAAAAGAAAACCAAAAACGTAAACCCTTGCTGGAGTTAACACCTATCTTCTTAAAACAATTCAAATCCAAACTGTAGTCTTACTGCTTTTCACTTTTGTGTCCGCAGTAGAGGCAAAACTGTGCTCTGTTGAGTCAGGGACCTAACTACTTGAATAAGTTTCTTTTTTTTTAATTATCTTTAATAAATGAGCTAGAAGTGTTTAACATATAAGTCTCCAAAAGGAGATTTTCCAGGAGTTTCTTTGTTTCCTTCCCTGCAGTACGTGTCCAACATAATGGTTTTGCCTGTTGTCCTTCCCTGGAATACCTGTCCTTACAAAACGTGTATCTTCTTCGTTGTGTCCTGAATTCTTGTATCTGATAAAATGGGCTCAGTGAGGGAATATCTTGTTTTGAGAGTCAAGGATGAGTGCCTTTAAAACTGCTAGCTGCTTCCTTATCTCATCCATTCTAGCGGGCTCTCAGCTGCTTTGGTTGTTGGTCATACCTACTGTCTTTTTTCCCTGCTTGCTGCTGTTGTTTCGCTGTCTGCCATTGCTTTAGCAAATACCAGTGAGGATTAGCCTTTGGAGCCCTGCTTCAGACTTCCCAGCGTTAGGAGGCACTAAGGCAATCTTCATTCTCAATGTTTTGAGTGTCAGTGGGATAATGCACGGCTGTGGCTTTTAGTATCGGAACATAAGCTCCTTAATTAGTAACTGGCCAGAGCATCCTGGTTTGATACAAACTGGTGGAATGTTGCATATAGCTTTTTTTCATAAATGAAGCAAAAAGTTTAATTCATGCTTTTTAATGCGTAGGTAATGGAAAAGGAGGTGAATCTATTTATGGTGGCTATTTTAAAGGTAAGAGGAAATATGTCTTTGCAGATTCTTTATTCAGTTACGAGATAAGCCTTGATTCCCAAGCTACTTAATGAAAACAGGTCTACTTATAGATCACCTTTTGCATGAAACTAATGTTGCATGAGAATTATTTTTATATGCATGACTTTCAGATAATTTTTTTGTAATATTTAACTTTAACTGACAATTAATTAAGGCTAACATTATTGGTTAGACATGACTTTCAGCATGGAGGTTAGGCAACTTTATTCATGAATAAACTCCTATCTTCCTGCCTAAAACTGTCAACATATTCTTTTGTTTATAGAGAATGTGGTCTTTTGCAAAATGAAAAGGTAAGAGACAAAAGCTCAGTAACACAAATTCAAACTCTGTTCCCTTGTACCCTCCCTAGTAAATATATAGACAACTGATACGTCCGTTTGTAGATGGATATCTGTGTTGCTTGGAGAAATGAAGAGTTCTGTGTCTAACCTTTCTGAGGGTTAATGACTTATTCTGAGAAAGAATACTGGCATAATTTCCAGCTCTGAACAGTTATTTCTTCTTTTGTTAATGTCCCTTTCCTCCCCTTCCCTATTCAAGGTTTGTATGTTTAGTGTTCGTTTCTAAAAGTGTTTGACTTTGTTTTTAAGCTACACGAGTTATTTCACTTGCAAAGAATTTGTAAATAAATGTACATTTACCTCTCTTTAAAATCTGTTGGTGGAAGGAAAATGGTGAGTTTATAAAGTATTTGTTTAAAGACCTACAATTCTTTCTTGTAAACAAACAGGTAGATACTGTGGTATTCAAGTGTTAATAAAGGCACTGTATGTATTTATGTAACAGCCCCTGTTGTGTATGTTTTGCAAGTAGCTCTGCCTGGTTAAGTGCATGCCATTAAGTTTGTCTTAAACAGAGACGTAGTTTGGTGTTGGAGTATTACAGCCTTTAGTCAAAAGAAAGTCTTGAATAGATCCATTTGCTAAGAAGTTACTAGGGCTTGTTTCTAGAGGCGGTGAGTGCTAAACGTGCAGCATTGTGTTGTGAGATGTAAACTTAAAATAACGGCTTTGTACACTCAAATTGCTGTTTTTAGCTTTGAAAATGAACTTGAGAAGATCTGGTTTTATATTATGCTGTACAACCAGAAGTCCTCTTTAATTTACTGGAATACAAAATGCATGTTTAGTTTCATCCTCATTGATTTTATACTTAGGTTGCAGGAGGAATATGTTCTTTAGGTATCTAGGGTTTTTTTTTT
>NW_009269916.1:0-3305 GCF_000687185.1 Egretta garzetta
AAAAAAAAAAAAAAGTAAATACAGACATGAAAACTTCAGCTGTGAGTGCATCAGAACATTTATTCTTTTGCAGTTGTGCTACTGTTTACTATTAATGTATCTTTCCAAAGCACTTCCCTTACAAAGAACCCCAGTTACCCTTATTTTCAGAATGGAGATTATAATTCTAAAAAGAATGAAGATTTTTTCATGCATAGAAACTTTGTTTTAAAAAATCTACATAAAATTACTGCTAATTAACTTCCTCTAGACAATGATAAAATGGTGTAGAGCACTGCTATTATTTACTTTAATGTTTACCACAGAGTAACTTCTGGAGCAACCAGGCATATATATCTCTACTGTCCTGGCCACTAGAAAAACAAAATGACTTACAATCATGCCCTAAATTGCTTACAATCTAAACAGAAGAGCAGGCAAAAGATTAAAGGAAAATATGGAATATTACATGGCATAGGTATGGAAGATGGTTTGGAAATTACTGCATTAATTCTACACTTCTTTAGGAAAGACATTCAAAAAAATGAAACACAAAAGGAATGATGGTGTTAAAAAGACAGCCAGGAAACAGGGCAGAAGAGCAGGGAGAGACCAACAAACAGATTTCTGCTCACTAGAAAAATGTTAGGACGTCAAAATACTTTCAGATGAAATGAGAGTAAAATTCCCCCTGTAGCTTTACTGAACTCGTTTAATAAATTCATTTAGATATTTTATTATCTTAGTATTTCTTCATTTGTTATGTAATCTTCATCTTAAAACAAAAATGTTTCAAAATTTTAAAAGTTTTTGTTCCAAGAAATCAACAAGGCACATTACAACATTTTCAAAGTGTTTTACTTTCTGTACAACACCATAGAATACAATTTTGTCCAGGCTGACATAATTTGACATTTAAAACAAAAATATTGAACTGGTTTTCTCTGAATACCACTGAACGAGAGAAAACTCTTTGCGCGGAATTTTTCCAGCCAGCTCTTTTATTAACATCCTCAATTTCCTGTGCAAGAGTAATAACTTTGATTAATTTTATAAATGGAACTTTAATATAAAAATTCAAGCCATGCTGTGAATATGGCAGGAGGGGGACTGGTCACTTTTGCGCCCTACTAGCCAGAACTTGTACGCTGTAGGGAGTGGCACTAACATAGATGCCATGGCCCCCGTTGTCCCTGAGCAACTTACTGACCAAGGACAACAATTTGATGCATGAAAATAATATTAGAGAGCACGGAGCTGGGTAAAAGGATATGAACTCTGAAATGGAGTAGAATGGCAAAGAAATAGCATGCCATCCATCAGCTTTACCTCTGCAGTTGAAGGACAAAGCCCATACTTGCACTTTTAGCTGAAGATTTACTTCATTTGTATGTGCTCCGTTTCTGCGAGCGTGAGGTGACTCGTTCACACACCCCGCCCTGGGAGTGTCAGGGTGGGTTTAGATCAGTAGGTAGAAAAAGAGTTTCTCCTGCAGGAAAAGGCAACTCAAATCTATATTGCTGTTTGGGGTTTTTTTGATCTTGCCCCTTGTATTTATTTTCTGTCAGGGGAAGTGAAGAAAATTGGCAGATTCTTGCTTGGTTTCACTGGGATGGAAAGAGAAGGAAAAATGCCCTGTGCTATGTATAACGAACCCATTGCCATAATTTGTTTCTTTGTGATTCTCAGAGGATGTAAATCAGCAAATTCACTTCACCTGCATTATTTAGCATTTTCCTTCCTGTGAAAATTTAACTTCAATGAAAAACTGATGGTTTGTAACAACTGTGCATTTTTAGATTCTTGATTTTTGTAAAGGATACTGATCTTTTGCAATGTAGACTTTTATGCAACATCCTATTAAAGGAACACAGAAGAGATTCTGAGATTGAGACTTTTGTTCTTTTTTGTTTTCTCCTTTTGCTGAGCGTCAGCTACATGACATGTACAGCAAGAGTACGATACTGCTCTAGTAAATGTGGAACGTAACTCCTAGTAAATCATTCTTCTTTCAAATGCAGAGAACACTTCCATGACAGAGAACGTAAGAAATATTGAATGATACAGCTTTATTCTCTCCAACACTTTTATTCTATCTTTCATCTCACATAATTACGTGTTATTTCTGTGAAACTTTCTCTGGCTCTGTGTACAGTAATCATGTAGTAAAAAAAAAGACATATTCACCCATAGACTGAATTTGAATGACAGCTGATCTTGACTGAGACCACAGTCATTACATTTAGAAGGTATTTCAGGTAGGAAAGTTTGATTAATATCAAACAAAGACCATTTAATGCTACACCCTTTTCAGAATGGAGTGGCACATTTAATAATTGTATGAAATGGCTTTAATTTCCAACACCTATTCCACACCTTTTTCATTTCCATAAGATTGACAGGATAAGAATACTTAATGCCCAAACAAGAAATGCTAATACTCATAACCATCAAACTTTTTGTATTTTCTCAGTGTAACTCCGCGACTGAGACAAAAATTGTTTCCTACATTATTTCCTCCATTATGTTCCTTTCACTCTGGATAAGAACAAAACCATCCATTTTTTTAAAACTGTACATTTACTAGTATTACAACTGAGTTATTAATCGAAAAGATACCAAAAAGATATATTGAAGATGCAAAATCCCATCTAGGCAGAACTATTTTAAAAGAAAATTGTTTTGTATATTTCTTTTATTCATATTTATTCAACTATCTTTTGCAGCGATGAATAACAAATATATATATATACATATCAAATCTCCATATGTCAAATAGGTGTCAACACATGCAACAAAAAATATTATTCCATGCTACACTATAAATGGGTGTCTGAAATGGAATATGTTATTTAGTTTTCCTCCTATTTAGCATTCCAAACTGTAGACAACATCCCTTGAATTGGCTGAGATGGCCCAGACACACTTGTGAAACAAGAAATCCACGCATTTTGGTGATCACTGCTCCCACTGCATGCTGTGATATTTCTTCTGTAATCTTTGTTTCTAGTCACATTGCACTAAAAATCACTAAGGGATGCTATGGGCTGCCTATGCATTTGACATGTGATTGAGTGCCACAAAGCCACTGGCCTGAAGGATGGAGACAGGAATTCTCCTGGCGTTTAGTTTCATGTGCGCATACCTGAGAAAATCAAGACAACTCTCTGCCTTCTTGGTGATCCCTTTACTTGCTGAAAATCCTTTCAAACCTTTTAGAGGTGGAGGGCAGAATAAGAAAAATAGAATAAAAGGGAACGGAAAAAAATAAGTTGGAGGGGAGAATGAGCAAGCGGCTGTGTGGTGTTTAGCTGCCTGCCAGGTTA
>NW_009269917.1:0-3266 GCF_000687185.1 Egretta garzetta
TTACTTGCTGGCTGGGGTTAAACCACAACACTCCTGTGGCTTGGCTGCTCAATCTGTCTGATGTAACAGGAGTTCATACATCATGATTGTTCGAGGTGGGCCAATGAAATCATCTGCAACTCTCAGTTTCTGATATCATTAGCTATTCGCTCATCTGCACATTTGCTCATGGGCATCTTGGCAGGATCTATGTTCCTATATTGCTTCCATGTTCTTTGATCAAAGAGACATGAATCAACCTTCTGAGAGAATAGGACTAGAATAATGAGAACTTAGTGCCTAAACAGGTTTGCCTTTATTCACTCTATAATTGCTTCATTTTCTCTGTGTGGCTGCTCATGGCCCACTCTCCGATGATCTGCACCATTTGTAAGACTGTTATGTCATCTGTTGAAGCATAGCAACAAGTGCTGTTTTATACATTCCCCATGCTAGGCTGGGTATTATTCCAGTCTTTATAGAGGAGCCAGAGTGACTGATGTGATCCCTGACCACTGACTACTGTGGCAAGACTGCAGATGGTGGAAAATCAGAAGCTTCTCCTGGGAGAGTTTCCAAGTAAGTACAATCAGTCCTGCTTTTCCAAAGAACCCTGAATTTGCATACAACAACCCCGCAATTACTCCTTATTTCTTGAGCAAGATTGAACATGCCAAAAGTCCATCAGATCCTTCTTGTTCTTAAAGGGTAACTAAGAAAGTGAAGGCAAAATAACTCCTAGACAGAGACATCAAGATTTATGTTGATGCTGATTCACTGTACAGGGTCATAATGTGCATACATGTTTAGGAGCAAGTGTAAGTAGTTTGGAAGAGTGCAAGTAGATATTTTCTAAATCCTGGTGGCATCTCTGTTTCTTTATTGTTTTGTTTGGCAACTGTCCTTTTGGAGTGGAAAATGCTCATCGCAATATAAATTCAATGTACGGGGACCAGTGAAGTTACACTTCTACAGAATTTCCTTGTTCTTTTGTTCCATTGAATACCCTACTCATCACAGCCAGACTTATTCCACCAGTCTTCTCCTGGTTAACTGACAACAAATTCTCCTTGATAATATAATAATAAATAAATTGTTTCGTTTAGGCTGCTTTTGTTTTTTAGTAAAAAGCAAAATCAGAAATTCAGATACCCCAAAAACACCTCCTAAGACTTATGTCACTCAGAAGACCAGAATTGTGCTGATACCTTCCAAACATGTAGTAAGCTGGAGATATTATTACAAATAGCACAGATTTGCTCCTGCTGTTAACTGTGCCTGAGAAAGTAGTCCAAAAATAGGCTCATTTATTAAGTGGGATTCTGGCAGCAGTGCATTATTGTGATAAAGAAAGGAATTTTGATTTGCTAATTTTTGCTTTTGCCAAAGCCTATTTCCAACATCAGTACCCCATTCTTTATCATAAGAAGCTCTAGTGCAGCAGAATCAGTTGTGCATTAGTGGGCCACACACAGTTTAGTTCCTGTGGACAGTGGAAAGCCATTACAGGGAGTTTCTCCACTGCAAAGCAGAGAATGAAATAGTACAGGTTTTAACATGAAGAAATGGAGGTACAGCTGTGAAGCCCTATCCAAAAAACCAATTCCTTTTTGTTTATCATATCTTGTTTTTCAGAGTTTTTCAGCCTGAACTGACTACTTGGAGGAAATGGCTTACAGAAAGGCTGTGACTGCTATGTGTATCACAACCTACACAAATACAGTGAGAACCCAGTACCTTACTTGGAACCATCGCGCTCCTCTATTTCAGTTCCCCACTGGTTGCTACAGCCTTACAGTGGAAAGCTAGGCATGGTGTGGAGTTAAAATCAGAAGGAAAGAAAGGGTTTCTATGGAGCTTGAAAAGCACTCTGTAACACAGTATAAGCTGATAAATCAGTATCAGCCTTTTTAACTCCATGCCAGTTTGGAAACTGTCCTAATCCGCACATTACTGTCTGCATATATGGGCTTCAATTTGCAAAGAGGTGCCTAGAATTTGCCTCCCTAATTAGGATTCACTCAGTGGTTTCAAAGCAGCTGGTGGCATCCATGGCCTTTCTGCACTCAACCTCAGCCGGACTTGAAACTGGCACTCTGTATTCCTTGGTCTAGCTCACAGCCATGGATGAACTTTGCTGAACTTTTGTCATTGCAAAGCATCTCAGGAGTTCACATTTCAGCTCAATACTGTGTAGTAGCCATTGTGATTTGTCTCCTTGTTGGCCCTGTGTTGGCCCTGTACTCGATTGTACAAACTCACTTTCAAAAAGAGTAGTTTCAAATTCACCAACAGCTTCTTTCAGTCTCGATCTCTCATTTTTTTACCCACCTGTCAGCCCTTGCAGTTAAAGGCTTCTTTAGACTTTTCTCAGACAGAAAACAGGTTTTTGTTAAGCAGCAAAATTATACAAACTGATATTAACTGTTGATCCATTCTGCATTTCCACTCTTTGCATTTCAGAGTTGAAAATTATTACAGATGCTAAAATCAGCAGTGTTTTGACCCACAATGTTTGAAGGAGAAATCCAAGAGTACCACACACTTTCTAGGAGTTAATTGGTCCCTCTGTGTTTGCTGGTTTATGACTGGCATGATCAAGAGATCATGTGTGCTCATACCCGCTCAACTGTTCAGCTGGTCACGTAAGAGTCAGAAAAGGGCGGAGCACAGGTCTTGGTCCAGCAGTGTTTTGTAGCAAATGAATGACTAATTTAGAAACAGCATGTCCTCACATATCTGTAAAAGAAGTAAACAAACCAACTCAAGCATCGGTTGGCTCATTAAGCTCTGGATAGGCTGCCACTATCTACCTGTGTACCCCAAAGGGTGGACAGCTAATGACAGATGACTTCTTAGCAGCACAGGTTGACAGTAACAGCACAGAGTAGCATTGGTCAGATACTGAAGGTGACTCAATTGCCTCATAAGAATTTGAAAACAGCCGTTTCCGCACAGCCACCAATGGATTCAAATAACCAGGAAAATGAACACATTCATTTCAGCAGTCATATTTGCCTTCCTAGTGATCTAGCAAACAAAAGGAAACCAATAACCATAAAGTAAAAGAAGTGTTGACTACCTCGGTTAGTCTTTCAGGACATAAATGATGTTGGATGCAAAGTTAGGCTAATGAGGCCCGTACCTTTGTTACCACAGCATCACATCTGTGCACTGTCTCAGTGTCACAGGACCAGCCTCCTCTCCCTCCTTGCTTTGATGGGAGCACTCCTCTGCTATGAAGTCAACAGTTCAACAATGCTTCTTTTCTTTTTTTTCTTTTTTTT
>NW_009269918.1:0-3271 GCF_000687185.1 Egretta garzetta
ATCAGCCTGGACAAACTTTAGCTGAGTCCAGCTCAGCTGATACAGCTGACTGAAATACCTGAAGTGGGAGCTCTCGAAATGCAAGCTGCCGTTGCTCGTCCATTGCTAGAATCTAACACAGCTGCCCTGCATTCACCAACCCTCCTCTTTCCTGTGCCCCTGGAGCTGCCAGCATTCTGCTGCAGCATCGGGGCATTAAATGAGAGACTTGTGTGCAGCTGGAGATGTACACACACACCCCCCTCCCCGGAGTGTATTTTTTGAAAGGCCCTGAGAAAAACCTTACACTGGGGTCTGTGGAATGTTCAGGAGCATTGGGCAGAAGGGAGGATTTCCACTTCAGGTAGGCATTTGTCATCTTAAAGGAAGGAAGGAAGGAGGGGCAGGAGGAGGTGTTCCAGTTTCAGCCTGAATGCAAAGGAGCCTGGTCATCCTTCGCAGCTCTCACTGAAAGGCCTGAAGGGCTGTTCTGAAGCGGTCTGTCTGCTGGATGAGTTGTGCATCACAAACACCCCGTTTGCCTTCATTTGAGATCAGTTTGCTCCATGAGCTGCCTTGCTGGCACGCACCCTGGAGTTCTGGGATTCACAGGAGCCTCTAGCAGGCTGGGTGAGGTATGTCCACTAGATGTCTGCCCTCAAGGACTTAGGAACACGAGAACCACAGGAACTACTTTTGCCATGGGCTCTGGCAGTAGCCTGGGAAGAGGCCAGTAGCGTCCTCTTGTTGATTTAAGCAAGTAGCATAGAGAGTCTCAGAGAGACCCTTTCCTTCAAGGAGATTGCCAGCCAGCCCTATACGATGCCTTTCCTGCTGTTAAGAGTAACTGATCCATTAAAGATCAGAGCAGATTAAATACGTAACAAGGGAAAACAAAAAACATGCCGAGACAGAGGCAGGTGTGGTCGAGGTTCCCATTTCAGATACTGAGTTACTGGATTTTCACGAAATTCAGGTGGACGCTAAACCCAATGTGGAAAGAAGGAAAAGGAACCTGTCCTTCATAGCCTACGTGTTACCTAATAGGTTACTAGAGCTATATTGCAGTAAGAACACTGCTTTAAAATATCTGATGACAGCCTGTCTCTATGCCAATTGCACGCTTTGGAGAAAGAAATTATAAAGCCACAGGGAGATCAAATTATACACTATTGTAGATTAGGAATTGTTCTTGCTCTGCTTAGTTATGATGGGATTAGGTAGCTTTGGTAATTTTTGCCATGGCTAGTACTATTACGGATCTTTCCCTTTTCCACAGGAAGCTTCTAATCCTTATGCGTTTCTCAGGATAAAACATGTTTGTAAGAAAACTGCGCACTGATACCAGTTTAAAGCCCAAACCAAGACACACAGGTCCTTGGAGGAGTCCCTGGCCTCGGACTTGTCCTTTAACATGAAGGCAAATTTCCTCATGGACAAGGCCACTGTGTGCACCAGTCCTCCAGGGCTCTCAAAAAATCAATCAAGAAGTGGAGTAGAAAGATTATTCCTATTTAGTCTGTCCTGCCATTTCAGCATCTCAAAGCATGCGACTTCTGTTTGCAGTCACTTGAGGTTATCCCACGTCGTCCAGGACCTCACATGATGAAGTTGGCAGCTGCTTGGAACATGATTATTCATCAAACGCATTAAGCGTTAGCAAACTCAGCGTCATGACAGAAATTATCGCTCTTTCAGGGAAGCATTTGAGAAGAATCTCATTATCTGTGTTCACGGTATTTTTGTTTGTATACATTACATCCATAACCATCAGTGTTACAGTGAAATTCCTCTGTGGCAAAAACAAGTCTCCATAGAACATTCCAAAGCTCAATAAAAAACGTGGTTCGGTACCTAGGCCGGTATTATCATATAGATTAGGTGAGAGAAATTAGGAAAGAGATAAATGCTTTCGCAGAGATATGGTGCGCATGTCCACATTTGAACAATTTAACTTTGGAGGCGGTGGGGGCACAGAGTCCTTTTTTCATACTCACTTACAGAAATTGCTTTTGAATAGTTGTATGTGGGAAAACACTGTGTTCTATATGGATAAAAACACACACACACATTACTCGAGAAAAGGAATTTGCTAAATTACACTTAACAACATGGAGAGGTTTTGGTTTGGGGCTTTGGTGGTTTTTTTCTCTTTTCTTCAAAATAAATGCATAGTATCTTACAGTCCATTACCTACAATATTCAGCTTCCGGTAAAAAAACATGCATTTTTAAGAACGATGCCATCAGCGCAGAGGAGTCTCAAAGGGGTTTTGAGCGTTGCTCTCAACAGGTGCTGCGGTGTAAGAATGAGACAGGCAAACAACTACCCTTCTTCCAAAGCCCAAATGTGTTTTTAAATTGAAGGCTGCCCTCAGAAATAATTTAAAATAGCTCTCTATCTTAGGAAAGGTTTATGATTAACTGATACGTTGTTTTTCCTACTTTCTACCGGTGCCTGTTAATGCCCACATAGGGATCTTCAAATTTTCCACTGTGTACTTTTTGTCTGGAGAAAACCTTGGACTAGAGATAAGGCCATTTCAAAAAATATATTTCTAGCAGCCCACGCTTCCAGTCCACCAGTCTGGGCTTGAGGCTGTGTCAAGATCATGAAATACATACTCTTTGTCACTTTTGTTGGTGTGGCTGGTGAGTATATCTTTTACTTCTATTTTTGTAATTCGTAAGGAAGCTCATTTTCTGAGCAAATTTGCAAAGTAGTCTATTGTGGGAAGTGAAGTCCAGTTTCAACCTGCAAAAGTTCTAAGGCAGAGCAGCGCAACTTCTTTGGACTGCTGTCTATTCCTAATTGCTTGTGTCACAAAACGGGGAATGAATGCCTTCATAGGGGTCCTTGACCCAGGAATACTGAAATGTGTCCATAGTTTCCAGAAAAGACTGTCTCTCTCTTAAGGACTATGATGTATAAAGATAACATCTCTGTCCCAGGAAGCTGTAAAAGCTGCTGTAGATTTTTGGACTGTGGGCAAGTGCTTGCCCACCACTGCTACCGTGAGTTTTTATAGAAGTAAGAGCCTACAAGTGAGATACTTCAGACAGCCACAGGGGCACAGGGTTCCTTATGCCAGATGTTGACATATGCCACTTCTTATCTCCCAGTTGCCTTCCCCACCAACGCTGCTGATGATGATGATGACAAGATTGTGGGAGGCTACACCTGTGCAGCGAACTCTGTCCCCTATCAGGTGTCCCTGAATTCTGGGTATCACTTCTGTGGAGGTTCCCTCATCAACAGCCAGTGGGTCCTGTCGGCTGCTCACTGCTACAAG
>NW_009269919.1:0-3281 GCF_000687185.1 Egretta garzetta
ACATTAGCTGCATGGAAAAAGTCCATCATGAAAAAAAGTAGGAAAAGTGAAATTACTTAAAAAGTGAGATTCCAATAAACACCTATTCTGCAGCCTTAATGTCACTCTCTTTTTCTATAAATGTAAAATGTTTTCTGGGGTTTTAATTTTTCTTTTTTTGTTTTGTTTTTTATTCCCATGTGGAGTCAAGGAAATGTGAAATGTTGACAATTTTAATAGGATGAGAAAATTTATGTCCATTTAATTATTATCTTAGATTTGATTGTACAAATAGCATGATCTGAACTATCTGTTTTTCCAAGAAATCATTGGGGTCTTTTGCTGAGCACTCAGTATGCCAAAATTTCTCTACTGGTGCCAGGTTACATAGTTCCCTATGGACCTATTTCTATTGGCATGGACAGGGGAAATGTGGGTGTGCTCAGCATGCAAACGCACATGCTAAGACAGGGTCGGAAATGGCTGCCATATGTATTCAATGAAAGCGAGACTGATTTAAATTGTGATACAGTCCTTTTTTCATGCAGAAAGCACCAACAAACACAATAAACCTGGTAAAACTGATTAAATACTCACAAAAGACAATACCTATGCAGAATGCTAATTTCTTGACTGATCAAAAATGAATGCAACTGGAACTGTTCCAAGGACTGGACATAAATCTTGATCTGTGCCATGAACCAGGAAGTCAGTCCAGCTGCCTAATTCAGTATCTTGTCCTAAACAGCAGCCTGTATTCATCAGTGGGTGTAGATGTCTGTTACAGCAGAAGTTTTCCTAATACTGTATCAGCTGGAAGATCTTCTATGCCTGCAAGCAGAAAATTTACATCCCTTCTAAACCGTTCCAGATCTTGTGGTGTAACTTTGTATGTTCTCATTATCTACCTTGTATTAGATGAAGAAGAAATAACTGAGAAATAAGGTAGACATTATTTATGTATTTCAGTCATAGGAGAGATTTGCATTTGTTCTAGTGCTGCAGTTTTTAAGTTAGCTGTAAAACATGTAGCTTCTTTCAGACTAATAGCATATTATGACATTTACTCGTAAGGAGACAGAAAATAAAGTTGCTGTTTGTGCTTTGAATATTACAACCCCCACAATATCCCGGATGTTTCCTATAGATTGAAAGCTTGTTGAAATATTCTAGAACTTGTATGTGCAAATTCCACATCATTGCCACATCCTGAAAACTCTGGGGAGGAAAACAAAAGAACGAAAATGATATTTCACTTTATTTTTCAGTGAAAAGCCATTGGATTTAGAGGTAAATAATTCCTTCTTTTGCCATATCTTTCATAAACCTCTTTTTTGATGTTCAAAGGTGGTAGTAATAGGCCGAGTTTTCTCTCAGCAGTTCACACTCGGTTTGGAGGACTCATCTAACTCAGCAAGTAATCCATGACACTCTGCTTTTAGAAATTCTTACCTATGCTTTTGGATATGGGGGTGGGCTTCCAACCTGTTGATCATGAACCTTGTAAAACAACTTTACCTTTACAAGCCTCTTTTTCCCTTTTTATCTTCTTTTGGACCATGAACTCTTTGGGACAGGACTGTGTTTTGCTATTTGTTTGTATGGAAAAAAGGGAAGAAGCCATCTGGGCTTATGGAGACTACAGAACAGTTCACAGTCATGGTCAAAATGATACATTTCTGTGGCTTGACCTTTCTGCAGGACACGAGAGCATTCACCGCATTACTCATTGCAAGTCAGCAAGGCAATCTGGGGTCTGCACTTATTCATGTCTAAATCAGAGTAATGAGAATAACATTAATGATCAGCACAAACTAACTGAGGGCACTGGTTGTGGATATAAATCCTTTTTACTTAGCGGTGTAGGTGCTCGCTCAAACAATAATCATCACAAATAAGTTTTCCTAAAATATTTTTTTTTGCATACATACTGCTACTGTCTGTAGTAAAACTGAATCCTGAGAAACTGCAAGTATCAAAATACAAATCTGTGCTGCACAACACCTATGTGGGCTGGCAGCTAAAAAAGGTGGGACAGCAACCTCAGTTTTGACTGAAGGAGACATAGCATCAGGATGTGAACACTGGCCTCAGACAAGGATTAAATAGTCAATTATTTCATTTCATCACCTTTCCCTTTTCCTGGTGGTGGATGTAGTAAGATAAAATTAAAAGATAACTATTTCTCTTTTCAAACAAGAACAGGACAGGGTCTCAGTGCTGTCATCTGTAAAGCACTGAATCCCTTCAACAATTGGTTTGTCCGAGTCATACAAACAGAATTCTTCAGAACAAGTATCCTACAATAGGACTGCAATAATTGCTTTGGGTGATTGAACTGAAAAATGGTGGTATTTCACATGTGGTATCTCAGGCTAAAAGATGAGGGATTAAGGAGCTTGCTTTCTGCCTTGGAGAAAACCAAGCTCTGATGAACCTTATTTAAGTATACAGTAAAGTTTGTCTAACATCTAAACTTCTGCATTTTGTTGCTTTGGGAATTTATATATGTCTCCATATAAAAAGGCAATCCTTGTGATAAACAAGAATGGACAAAAAAATGTTATGGGAGGTGCCTTGAGGCATAATGTAGCACTTTGATTAAAATATATAACCTGGAATCCCTGCAGGGGAAGGGCAGAGGGTTTATCCTTTTTCCTCTTTTCCATCCTACAGAATATCTGTAGAGACTATCTGCGCTCCCAAGTGTTTGCAAAAGATGTGTCCTACTGAATTGGATAAGAAAATGCTCTTTAAATTTAAGGCCTATGGTAGGAAACATGGAAAAGGTGTAGCATATCTCAAACAAAAGCAAACTGAGCCTGGTTGTTGCTGCTACCTTTGACAGTGAGCAAAAGGATTAAACACAGTGTGATTGCCGATGATGCTTATGCAGTTTATTGTCAAGGTGGGAGGCTGACAGTTACAGGGTGTCCTCTGCAGGACTGCTCGTCCAACTACTTTCTGGTACCCAGTCTAAGTATATGCTGATCTCACACAGGGCAATAGATCAGTGACCATCACCACCACAAAGTGTCTCTTCTTGACCTCGTGGTGTTATGATGTGCATTTCTGTCAACAGGACCGGAAAAATATCGTATTTCCCTTTTTCTTCACTTGGGTGGGAAAGATTTAGCTGTGTTCATTGGATGCAAACAGCTGGCCAGGTTGTAGCCAATCTGCTTTCTGAAGTCTACACTGAATTTGTTTGCTTGTACATGGTAACAGTGGAGTAATCACTTGGTGTTTTCTCTCTCTTCCTCATTAAAAAGATGAATAGGATGTATTCCACAAGTTCCAAA
>NW_009269920.1:0-3385 GCF_000687185.1 Egretta garzetta
AATCCCATCTCTGTGCTTGGCAGATAAAGTGTAAGGAAACTCATATGAGAGGCTTGCTAAATAATAAATAAACAAACAACACATAAATAAAAACCATAAACAACTACCAGGTCCGTGCCCATCTCAAAAGCATTCATGATGACTGTCTTCTTAAGTTCCAGAAATAATCTAAAGGGATAAACTCATTGCACATTAAGTTACAGGGTGTCATTACAAACCAGACACCTTTCTTCAATAAATGGAACAACCTGTTGCAAGGCTGGCTGCTGTGCAGCCTTATGATGCATTTACTACAAGACACTCTCAATTAAAAACCTTGACCAAATGTCTGTAAGCAATGCCACTGAGGTAAATTTGACTAATGCTTTCCACCACTTTGTGCTGTTTACTCATATTCCACTTATTAGTTCAAAATAACAGTCACAACTTTAACATTAATCATCTCTCTCTGCCTGGAGAGGGGGAGGGTTATGTCTTTTTAAAAGGTTTCTTAATGATGCTAAGCATCCAGGTGAGTGTAAGCAGCAATTCATTTATGGGTTCTTCAAGTTTACAGAGATCGAAACACGATATGGACAAAATACCAAAGTTCAAGAGGAGTTTGGGCACTTCTTCCCTATTCTCAAGTACTGAAATCACAAGTGAAATCAGCAGGAGCAGAAAGACTGCAGGGCAATGAAGAAGCTACAATGTAAGTTAGATACAGATCCAGAAGAGATGTGTGTCTGTATGTAGCTGTGTATCTGTGTTTCTATGTGCTTTTTTAGGTTGTGGTGCTGCTTTTTTTTTTAATTTATTTTGTGGGGTGGAGTTTAAGGGGGAGCATCTGAAGCAAACTGTAGCCTTTACCATGAAGAAAGTGATTTCACACAGCGGGACATCAGGTGAAGGTAGTGGTCTCCAGGTCCAATCCTAAGGCAGGAAGAAAGGTTTTTATGCTTCTAGGGAATATTTGAAATCAAAGTCAAACTCTTCTGTGAGACTGTGGGACTTTTCTTTCCCCGTGCAACAGAGACCCTGCGTCTGACCCAAGTGCTTGGAGCAGAGTTTAGCTGAGGTGTGCAGCCGCAAACATAACAGTAAATCAGCCCCTTCTGGACATTACAGATTTCTTTGCAGCGCCCCACAGCTCATTGGTACGATGTCACTCATGTATTTTAGGGCAGGGTAGGAACATTTTGTGCTGGGGAACTTTTGCTCTCAGCACTTTCTTGTTTATTTACCTGCACACACTTGGCATGTTTAAATTTGAAATTGCTAAGGTGCATTGATAGCACATGTAATTCTGTGTGTGTCGCTCAGATGGTTTTAGTCTTTGGATTGTTTCCCAGCTGCCCTGGATTAATGCATAGGAATGGTAGATTCAGTCCCCCTTCCCAGACATCCTCCCCATGCTAGTTAAGGCTAATTTACAGTAAAAAGTATTTTAAGACTCAGTATTATCTTATTTCAGGGGAAAAATAAAAGAAGAAAATTTGGTCTTCGATAAAAGCACCATCATGTATAGTCAAATTTCCAGTACCTGAAACTCTTGACATTTCAGTGTCCAGGCTGCAGATTTCTACCACCATGAACAAATAACCATAGTCGCAGGCCAATTCTTGTCACCTTTAATGCTGTGGTACTCTAGTCTCTGATGGTCCTCTGGGTCATCCTAAGTCTCCTTCAGTCTACCTAAATGTAATTCCTAACAGAATTGCAAATTAAGCACTTGAATTTTAAATCCTATTCCTCAACATGTTTGGTATTCTGGCTGCCAAATGACTTTTTGAATTAAATAGTGTGTGTGAATTTTATTCAGCTGAATATCATTCCCATTTGCCGTATTTGATAAATGTCTTGCTAGCTCTTGACTATTATTTTGTTAAGACCCAGCATTATTTCATAAAAGAATCTACACTACATTAAGCAACACTGTGATAGAGCTGGATGAGGGGATGGGTGGAAGAAAGCTGTTCATTCCCATGCAGGGAAAGTGGATGGAAAATGCCTAAGGAGAACACAGGGATGTTTTCAGTTCCAGGACAGGAGTTCCCTGAAAAGTACTATGCAGATTCAGCTCTTCAGCTGCATAGCCACCATTTTCACCTCTCTGCGAAAAGTGGTGGTTCATAGGCAGTCTGTGGAATCGATGCCAAGGCAGGGGGTGGAGGAACAAAGGGCCTTTCCTCACCATTGCCATTCAAAAGATCATTTTAGAATTGTTGGACCTGCCACACTGTTCAACATCAGCACTCTCAAACTCTGTCCCTCCAATTTTTCTTTGCCCTGTTCAGGTCCATCCCATAGCTGAATCAAGAACGAATGCAAATCAGAGACTGATTGGAAACCCTCTACCTGATATTCCTGCTCTAGATCATATACATATCGTAGGAGAAATTCTCTCTATTTACACAGACTCATCAAATGTTATCCACACTACTGTAATTCACAGAGGAAAATTTCATAAAATATAATTTGGCAGAATGACTCAAATGCCTGAGAGTACATTCAGATGGCTGACCATACAGTTCCTTCAACAAAGGAACTCTGAGCAGCCACACAATTCTGGAAAGAGACGGGTATGGCTACTGCATGGGAGCAGGGCTTGGTCCAAACCCTGCCTTGAGCTCAGCCACCTTCAGCCACACTAGCACACAGATGTGAAAGCAAAGTAATTTTGAGCTCCGTTAGTTGCATAGGTAAAAAATCACTGATCTATAGACATGGAGGACAAAAGAAGCCAAGAAATTATACTTTTGAGGTAATAGTATAAAATGAACAATAAAAAAATACATGGCCTGTTTAAAAAGTACTTAACAATGGGGCTTAAAATATGTGGTTTGGGAGTGGAGTTTTGGGAAAATTACTAGATGCTTAAACAAGAATTTCCTCCCTTTTATCTTTAAGTAACCATAAACTCCTTCCTAGTTTATCCCCAGACACCTAAAACCTACAATTAGCTCAGGCATTTTAAAAAGGTAATGAGAATTGATCAGTTTTATTATAGAAGTTTAAGGATGTTTTCTTGAACTAGGGCAATTCAGAACAGTTGTTCAACAGCAAATATACCAATCCTCCTCACTGGTAACAAAACCCACAAGTCTCAAGAAAAGTTTTGCCAATAGTGCTGTCTTTGTCCCCCATATATGCTTGTTAGCTTGATGTCCCAATGAGCTGCGCACCATCAACTGACACTTCAGGCCATTATTTGCCAACTCATAGGGCTGTTGTCTCAGATGTGAGCCTTCAGTACTGATGATTTATTTTTGTTCCTCTGGTGTGATTAAGTGATCAGTCGTTTTCAGTTGCAGTTCTGTTCCTGTGGGTATCTTCAGAGGTAATCCTACCCAGAAGGCTTTTTCAGGTATACTTTAGGGATGGCTTGGGTAAGTAGCAAAGACAG
>NW_009269921.1:0-3388 GCF_000687185.1 Egretta garzetta
CCCCTGCTCTTCCTCTTCCTGATCTTGCTTTGCTTATGCCCGTCGCTGCTGGGGGCTGCTCTTGTCCAGGCAGGGCCCGTTGGGGCCAACACCGGCTCCAGTCAGAGTGGGCTCCCGAGAAGGCAGCCCAGGAGTTAAGAGGCTGGTAAAAGCACCTGACAGCAGCCGAAACCTCAGCAGAGTTTTTTGGCCAACCACTAACTCGCCACTCCACAGCAGCCTGACTAGAAACGCTTTGTGGCTACGAGAAGCCACCTAAGGAAGCAGTGAGGTGGGGGGAGAAATCAATGACTCACTGTTTTCTCTTTGTCCGCAGACAGATCACGACAAAGCACAACAATATCGCAAGTGGCAGGGAAACCACGGCTGCCACCATGCAGTGCCTTTGCGCATTTTGGGGCCAGCGACCTCTTGTGGTGCTCTGGGGACTGGAAACACTTGGGATTCTCTCACCAACAGCACCTGGAGGAGCAATTCAGGACATTAGTCCATCCTGTGTGCCACTGGTAAGCTTGCAGCACCTTTGGTACGACCAGGAAGTTCCCCGTTTCCCCACAGTGCTGGTGCCTGGAGGCACGTTCCCACCCTTTGGGCCAGGTTGTCCCACGGAACAAAACTCGGAAGGCCAAAAGGAGAGCACGGGGCAGGGGGAGCACAGCTGCTTGACCGGTCGCTCCTTTGAGGGACATGGACAGAAAACATCCCTGCAGCAGGGAGTGCCACGGAGTCAGGCCTTCTCAAGAGGCACCTGAACCTTGCTCTGCCCTTCTCCCTTTTCTCCAGCATGGCACCCTTGTCAAGCCACTCCCAGGTTTCAGGATGCGTCTCCCACTTAGGCACCCCAGCAAGACAGCTCAGTACCTGAGTCCGTTCGAAAAAATTCATACACGCTGCTCTGGCGGTCTTCTCTGGGCCTTGGCAGCACTGCCAAAAAGCAGAGACAACAGGTAAAGCCTCAGCATGGTTTCTTCAGGCACAGAGGATGCAGGAGGTCGGGGAGGTTCCCTCTAAGCCCCTGCCCAGCCTGGGAGTCAGGGCACCGCTCTGGACCTCAGCTGACGGGAGGGATCCCTCTCTGTGCCGCTCGTGTGCCTTGGGCCTCTAGGGACTCACAGCGAGCTCTGGGATGCAGCTACAGCGGGAGGTACGTTCACGCAAAAGTCACATTTCTCATCATCTGCGGAATGTGGTCCAGGTGCCTCGAACCCAAAACACTCTGGCTGCTGATGTGATGGGCAAGAGCAGGGACTGGGGGAAGAGCCTGCTGTGACACACGTCGATCCTGATGGGTGACACTGGCTGACCAGAGGACAGCAATTACCTGGCGTGCTGATGGCTTGCGTTGCCACTGTTTCTTCAGCAGGGACTGGCAGTGAGCCGCTGCTTCTTTCTGGAAACATCTTGTTTTTCACAGCCTCTTGGTCTGTCTCTTGAAAAAGAAAGAGGGACAGCTGGATTGGATGGAACCATTGCCCATCAGGGAGATGGCACCTTCAGGAGGCAATGCTTCTCAAAGACATTGATAAAGTTTAGAAGCAACGCGAAAGGCTTTTGGGGCTGCGCCTGGTCCCTACTCCAAACAACAGCCACGCTTGACCTGCTGGGAGATCAGGGAATTGCACGTGATCTTCTGGTTTGCATTGCACATAGGGCATTCTTGGGAAACCGTAAGACGATGCTAATGCCTTCTGTCAAAGAGGACGGGAAGAAGCTGCATCCAGGCCAGCCAGGGAAGCAGCCCTTCTGAGAAGGGCTCCTCCGCAAGGCCCCCTGCCCTTCCTGTAAGCACCAGCAACAGTCACATTTGTCCCATCCCAGCTATCGGTCTGCAGATGGGAAAGCGAGCACAACCCAAAAAGACTGCAGAATCAGCATCGCCACCTGACTTCCCGCACTAGGGAAGGGCAACCAGCATTGCCTGGGACCTCACTTCCACCTGGAACCGGTCCAGTGGGCAAGCACTGCTGCGCGTCAGCTGAACACAAGAAGTTCAACGCACGCCAGGCCCTCAAACGCGCATGCAGACGTCTGCACAAACCAGCTCTGAGCTGTAACGGTAAAACTGGGTCAGCAGCTGCCCCTGGCACTTGGCTGGAACCACAACTGGCAACACAGGCTCTGCATCATCTCTGCAGCTCGCCAGTGCCTGCCTGCGAGGCGTGAAACCCAGCATCGCTGCTGCGAGGCTCTGATCGATCCCTTCCTGCTGCGCAGGCCGCAGTGCGTCCAAACGGGTATCTAAAACCTCCGGTTGCTGAGACTCACAGCTAAGGCAGAGTGAAATATACCCACCGTGTCCTCTCCGCAGTTCCTCCAGTATTTGCCTTAGGACTTCACATGACCCCAGGCACCTTTTTCCTCCTTCAGCTTGGTACGTTGCTCTTCGAGGACCTTAACAGAAAGTATTTGCTTCAATTTCACGTGAATAAATGACGGAAACCCAGTGCTTAGCCTGTGAGGTCGGCAGAGACAGACTACTCACCCCTGCGATGCCGGCCGGGCTGTAGCACAGCATCCAGCCGAGGAGCTGGAAGAGCCCTCCTTACGAGCACATCTGTAACTGAACGGCCAGAGAAGCTTCCGTCATCTACTGCAATCTGCATCGGCAGAACTGCACATCACTGAGCCCGACCCAGTCCCTCCCTGCTCTTCCCCGTGTCTGCGCAGTGGCCACACAGGGAGCAACTTGCTTTTCACATGGAAAGAAGATTAAAAGGCAAATGCTCCTTCCTCCCGCTGACTTGCCTGTGGGATTGGTCTCAGGCTCAAGGACAGCAATAGGCCAAGAAGTTGGGAAGCCATTGACCTTCAGAGGATCTTAAGGAAAACTGCATGCAAATAGGTTCTTCCCACATTGTCAACGTTTATTCCTTCAAGGAAAGGGACACTCAGAACTTACCTCCAGCGTGCCCCAAGGGCTCCAAACCAACATCCGGCTGAGAAGCTGCATAACCATTGCCATCACCCTCGTCTAGAAGCAAGCACAGATGAGAAACGTTTCCATTGCCTGTTGGCATTCACTGCTGCCTTAGTGAACTGCAGGGCACTGGAAGGGGGCCAGGGAACAACGTGGGGGCCAGGTGTTGGTCGAGCTCGCCAAAGCTGGAGAGGGGCCT
Source organism: Egretta garzetta (assembly GCF_000687185.1). Classification (NCBI taxonomy): domain Eukaryota; kingdom Metazoa; phylum Chordata; class Aves; order Pelecaniformes; family Ardeidae; genus Egretta; species Egretta garzetta. The sequence goes on from NW_009269921.1 coordinate 3,117, forward strand.
GGTGACCTCTTGGCTGGCTCCTGGCAGCTCTCCACAATTCCCAGGCCACGTGCAACACCCCTCGAGGAGTAGATGGATCCCCCTCCCTCAGGGCTTTCTTATGGGGAGAGCTCTTGCACGCAAGAGGAAACCCTTGCTGGAGCACTGGAGGAAAAGAAACATCATCCATGCTTCTCGGGGAGAAGAGCCCGCTGGCCTGTGCTCCACCTACCTGCTCCCCACGCTCGCCACGGAGCAGACCAGGCAGCCCTGGCATGCAGGGCCACCAGGAG
>NW_009269922.1:0-3296 GCF_000687185.1 Egretta garzetta
CCGAGGTCCCTTCCAACCCTTGCCATTCTGTGCAGCATGAACAATTCCTGATTTCCTGCATTGCAAAGTTTTATTTCAGTTTGCTGACCTGATCTGAAATCTTTCAGTCTGAGTCAGTTCAACATTTGTTCTGCATCTTTAATAGTGACACAGTGCTTCAGAGGAGTTGTGCTTCAAGTATTTATTGAACCCATTTTACTGCTTGGGTTAATCTCCTCCATAGACAAGTTTTCCATGAGATATTATGTCATTATATTCCAAAAGAAGACTGCAGCAAGCATTGGTAATGCAACCCTGATTATCCCACCAAGAGACATTCAAAATAATTTCCATGATCCTGCATTTGTTGTAGATAGCATGGACAGTTGTGAAGTCTCATTTGATCCATGATAGTGTGTTAAATTGCAACAATGCATCTATTTTCTTTTCTATCTCCTAAAATCATAGGAAATCAAATTGCTACCTTATGTTACACTTCAACTCTTAAGTAATTTAGACCTAACCCCCCCCCCCGAATCCAGAATCAATTAGGTTTCTGTCTTGCCTTCTGAATATTCTACTTAGCTATTTGCTAGAATTTTGTAATTGTTTCATCAATGCGTACAATAGTTTCTCGATGTCCAATCAGAAACAAATGGGGGGCTTGTTTGTTTTTTCATTTTGTTTTTCTCTGAATTTCTTTAATATTCTACAAATCTCGATCAAGGCAATTTCTCTTGATAACACTTTGAATTTCTGTTGTGTTTACAAAAGATCAGCAACAACTGCAATCGTGCAATACTCAAGTATTGTTTAAAACATGTTTTAAAATATGGAAAACAGAAAAGTTAACTTATTCCTTTAACCATAGCTGTCTGAGGAGATATAAAATTTAACATAAACCTTCTTTTCTCCATCCTTCTATGAGTCCAAAGGTTTTGAAATATTTAAATGTCTATATTTGGGTCCATCCAGTAGCTCTTGGATGTAATTAATGTCACTTCAGTCAGGCATTTAAAAACAGCTATATGAGTTTAAGCTCATCATCCTAGCCTGGAAACTTGAGGGCAATTTTTTTCATCCTAAGAGAGACCGAAGATAACTGAGACAAAATGCCCCCTGGCAATGTGCATTCCTTTCCATGTGACAAGGCCATCTTGGTTTGAATCCTCTCAACTTTGACAATTACCTTTTATAATCTCAAATCTAGGACCAAGACCAAACCCTTGTACATGTGTATAAGTCCTTTTAAATCCTCTCCAGTTTCTCATGTAAAGACCTCAGGAGTTGACACCTGGTTGATCACTTCTGTCAAATTTTGCCTAAACAAAATCCACAGAAAATCCAGGAACCTGGTGAAAGTTAACAATTTGAGCTCAAAACATGTTTGTACCTTTGTTAGATGTTTTCTCATATGACATAGTAACAGGCTCAACAGCAGTAGATTTGGCTGTTGCTTAAGACTGGGTTTCTATGACAAGGTGAACTCATGTTTCATACCAATACTCCCTGGGTGGACATTTATTTCTTCCAGACGATCACAGTAAATCCCTTCAGATGCCCGAAGAAGGACCAGCAGCTTTAAATCCCTTTCTAGGGGATGTTGAAAAGAACCTGCAATAAAGACAAAACAGCAAGAACCCATCACAAAGGTATCAGTAGCTCCTGTAATGCTGAAATGGGGAAGGGTGGGGGGGAATGGGACAGAACTGGGGTACCTGAATCCAAATTTAAAGGTCTAAATGACTGAACTAGCATTTCCCTCCTCAGCCCAATATTGCCTTTCTGCTCCATTACAATTTCACCAGTTCCCAGGTAATCACGAGTTCTGCAGCCAGGATGGCTGAAATGGATTTTCAGCCCAATGGAAAGTTGAGGGAAAAGAGCAGAGGAAAAGAAAATGCCCAAGAAGTTTTGGTGTGCGCCATGGCGCTCTTATCTTATGGTGATAAGTCTGTACAGTAAACTGTATTCCAACTGTGACTTCATTTATTTCACCAAGGGTAGTTTACAGTTTCAGAAGAAAATGGCCCAGCACTAAACAGATACTAAGGAGTAAAAAGTAGGACAGTTTTTGCCCTGGAGAAATGTATGCGGAGTCCAGTAAAAGGGTTCAGCGTTCCTTTAAAATTAGAGATTAAATCAATTATGCAACAGAAAACTGCAGCAGATGTAGAACTAAAAAATATATACATATCTGTACAAAATTAGCTGGCCTGTCATGTTCTTTTAATATTTAAAAATTGCTAGTTTGGAAAAAAGAGCTGATTTTGTATCCTAAAGAAACATTCCTCTTTAGGAACATTTTTTAATTAAGTGAAATCAATAAATAAATTCATTGTTCTCCACCAGTCTCTGACTGCTATCTGGGGATATTTAAATTCTCTGCACATCTTTTAAATGGGAAAAAGACAAACAGTACAAGGCTTGCATGCCCCCCCTGTAATATATCTCACACCAGTGAGCTTTTATCTTCTCTGGGGACATAAAGAGAATCCAGTCTTACAGCGCCCATCGTCCATCCCAACCGTCTTTGCCTTTCTTGTTTAAACTGCTGTAACTGTGGTTTGAACAGAAGAAAACCAGGAATTGTGCTGTAACCAATTACTACTTCCAAAAAGCAAAACTAGTGATAAGCACTTTCACCACTGGTGCACTAGGTTAGACAAATACCAAGCTAGAGCAGCAGAAGAGTCATGTAGATATTTGTGTCTATTTTTCTTCACAGAGAAACTGTTTTCCTGCTTTATGCTCACAGCAAGTTGTGGTTTTACATGCTCATCCTGGACAAACCTTTCCTACTCCTCAGGTCAACTTTACCCCCTGGGATGAAGGTGTTAGCTACACTGAAGACGAAAGAAATACTCAACAAAGTTGTTTGGAGACTTTATATTGATTTTACAACGTTATTCACAGTCACCATTTCCTAATCATGCTGATGACCCCTTAAAGAGGGCCATTATTATTAATTACCATTATGAATTACCATTGATGTTATTATTGATGTTATTATTTCATTGCTGTTTACAAAGCGTTTACTATTTCTCCTAGTTAAGTCAGTTAAAAATAACTATGTGATATATGCAATTCTCGGCTCAATTTTAAAACAATTTTTAAGTAGGCTTCCAAGCTTAGCATTCACAGACGAATTCTTGGAAATGTGAATTCTAAATGCTTGAGTTGGAAGTTGCCACTCCTTTAAAAGAATTACATCTACGTTTCATAAAAATTTGTGTTTTTTAATCCTAAAAAGCATAACAACAGGTTAAGGAAGGTTACCCTTGTTAAAGAAAAAAAAAAAAAAAAAAAACAAAAAA
>NW_009269923.1:0-3395 GCF_000687185.1 Egretta garzetta
AAAAAAAAAAAAACAAAACAAACCACTGAATTCGCTAGGCACATCCACTATTGAGGACTATAGCAAGCACCCTAACAGTTGCAACTGAACATAATTTTTAAGAGCGCCAGCCAATCTAGAACCCAGCTGGTTTTTAAAGTGGAGTATTTTAAGGGCCCCTGTGAAGGGTAGGATGGTTCTTTCTAACCTTCAACAAAATAAAGAATTGTGACCTTCCCCAGAATACCTGGTTGCACGTTTAAGGCTGTCATTGATGCTGTGTAAGGCTCTGACGCTGTTGGACACTAAGCAGCTAAGAATGCAGGCTGCGATAATTGGCACTCACGTGATTTCTGCCTGCCTCACTAAACCTTTAAGGAGGTCTCACTTCTCAAAGGTAGAAGGGAACTTGAATTTAACAATGTTGGGTTTTTTGCAGTTCTTAGGAAGGATCTAATTTCCCTGGATACAGCAAAGAAGTTGGAATCAGGAAGACCAGGCAAGAGAAAGGGAAACACCACATGTGACAATGCACCACTCTCATTTCTTCCTTTCTCACGTTGTTAAATGTAGAAAGGGCAATAACAGATAATGAAATGTCATCTGTATCACTGCATAAACATTAGAAAGAGAGAAGTTCCAGAGAAATTCTGAGATACGATAAGGTAGAAAAAATGACTTGTTAAACAAACAACAACAAGATCTTAAAGCAACAATAAGGGAAAACAGACTTACTGAGATGAAACCGAGTTGAACTTGAATTCTGGAGAAAGAGGCACACACCTTGTTGTTTTTAGTAACGCGTTGGTGTAATGACTGTCATATTGTTCACATGATTGTTATTGTGACTTAAACTCAGCTGCCAGTACATTGAGTTATTTATGCTGGCATTTTGGCTGAATTTGAACAGAATGCAGAATTGATGAACTAAGAAACTACAGAGTCAGCATAATGAACATAACATAGGAAAAAACAAAGCAATAGTGGTGTGATTAAGACAACTATGAATAGAAGAAAAGGAACAGTGCTTCTCAGTCAGTTCCTTGCAATGGATTTCCTCAGAGCAGGGAGGAAAAACATCTGCAGGGCGAGATCACCATGCCCCGAGAGCACAGCAACCAAGGCTCTTTGGAGAAACATGGGCTGGGCAGGCTGCAGAACCAAGGAAACAAAGCGCAGGCTCCATCATTTGAGGGGAGGGGGGAAGGGGGAGATAAAAGACAACCGCCAAAATCATCAAGGTGGGATCAGCAGAAGACCACCAGTGTTGTAGAGCTCCATGGATGCAAGCCGACTCCTGTGGAGGGCAGCATCGAGAAGAAAGGTGTTTCTGACTTGTTACTCAAAAGCGGTGTTATGTTTCGCAGATGGTTTTTCTCCTCGACCAACAGCCTATATATCCTTTCAGACTTTCTTCCTGTGCCACAGGTACTCGAGAACCGAAACCGTTTTAACCTCACGGGTGCAGAGCGCTCTGTCCCTGGCCTTCACCTCCTGCCAACAAGCTGGTGTCCTGGTGACAGCACGCTGCATGTCCCCGGCGGGGCTGACCACCTTACCGTGCCTAAAGCCACATTCAGCCCGCAGCCTTGCCAGTGCCCAGAGCCCAGAGCCAGGCTGTGCTCTAGAGTACCAGGTGCAGGATCCGTGGCCAACTCTCACCCCGCAGGTGGAGGAGCGGTAACTGCAGAGACTTCCTCTTGCCAAGACTTTGAGTGCTGCTCTAGGCTTGCCACGTCTGGATTGGCGTGCTTTGTGCCATCGGTGTTTTTTCTAGAGCTACGCTCCCAAGGCTGAGATAGGACAGTTTCTTGGCCAAAGGCCCACAGGCCAGCCCGGTGCCTTAGCCAAGACAGCCCGCTTTGAGCCGTGATTTCCCCATCCTCAAAATGGTGATGGGTGATGCACAGAGCCTAACCCTTCAGCTTTCTGGCAGAACTAAAAGAAGACAGGCAAGGATTAACAACCTGAAGCCTGAAAAAACCCAGAGGTGAGCAGCCCCTCGTGTAGAGTAGTCCCCTACCAGTTCTGCTACTATTTCATGTCACACCAGGATTTGTCTTGGCATTTGCGCTGGTGCTTTTAGCATTACTGACTGTTCCCCTGAGACTTGACACCTACGGCAGACGCGCGATTCCTGTAGGTTCACCACCACCACCTTTTAATCTGGAAATACCTCATTGCCGTTGTCATCTCACTGGGCTCTCCACTCTGACAGAAAAGTTTTGGTCCCATCCACCCCTCAAAGAAAGGGGCGTTAAAGTTGTGCCGCCCTATGTGCAAGTTTCTGCAGTCTGGTAACCACTGCAGCATTTGTATGCAACTCACAGCATCTGCTTCCCGTCCTCATGTCCCCTGTCACCGTAATCGGTGCCTCGCGGGGCTGCAGGCTGAGAGGAACTGATGGCAAAGCACGAACTTTTTAGCTCGTGGTCAACCATTGTGAATGTTGGAGGTATACTACGCCTCTCAGGAAACTCTGGTTACTATTAAATAATTACTAACTACTAATTGTTATACTAACTAGTTGAGACTAAATGCCTGTCTTTTAGATAGCTGAATTTGGTAAGATGATGAACCCTACCATGGAGGCGTATTACTTGGCATGTGACTGTCCACAGAAAAAAATACGAAAATGACAAATAATTTAGTTGAGTATTTCAAGAAGAATGCCGCTTGTTATTTTCCAGTCCAAAGATCTGATGTCTCGGTAAGAGATTTTTGATAAGATGTCTCCTGGGGATTTGGTTTGGTATAGAATTTACTTCCCTGTGCTGAAGTCCAAAAGATTTCTGTTGACTCATTTGCTCAGCCTGTACAGGTCCCTCCGAATTTCCGATGTATCAACCACTCCCAGTTCTGTGTTGCCTGCCAACTGGCTGAGGGTGCGCTCTGGATATGGTGCATAAACGATCTTGCTTAAACCAAAAGTAGTCCACCGGCAGTACGCAGAGGAAAAGAGAAAGCACGTATTCTTCCAGCTTGCCTCTGTGGCTGCTCACCCTTTTCAATGTTATACACGACTACGCTACGCATCCTTTGCAGATCATTCGGCAGTTATGAGGAGCCCATCACCTTTCATGAATACTGGTTAAATAAATCAGAATTTTAAGACTAGAAAAGGTCATTGTGATACTCTAGGGTGAACTGTATAGCCCAGATGGGAGAACCTCCTGACAGTCAGTCTCAAACACACATCGCAGACGTGGGATCAGCGTCCCCGTGTTCATTATGGACAGGCTCACACAAATTCACATGAAATCAATTCAGAAGCACATCTTGAGATCTTTTGGTTCTCTAAGCTTTCCCAGTCCTTGCCTGGCATTTAACTACTGGGGGCATTAGCACTTCTCCATTTTGAAATCCAATTTCCCTCATTGTACGTGCTCATTTCTCAGACCATGGGGAAGAGGTGG
>NW_009269924.1:0-3408 GCF_000687185.1 Egretta garzetta
CTCAGCCTTTTCCTCACCCTTGGTGGCAATGTTCCCTGCCGCCCCCGCCCCATCCAATAAAGAATGAAAATTCTTCCTCGCTTTCTTTTTGTTATGAATGTATTTGTCAAAACATTTTTGTTATCTCTGTTGTACAGTATGATAACACAATGTAACCATGCAATTGATTTCATATGGATTTTCTATTCTTTATGTTTAAGCTGATCTTCAGTAAAACAAAGAAGGAATTTTTCTCCTCTTCACTAATGCCTCCTGCATTTCCAAAATGCTTAGGTAAATTGTTGAAGCACCTGCACATCTGTTACATATTCCTTGGTTCTAAGAGATTTGGAGTATCTTGCCTTTGTTAGAAAAGGGAATGGCGTTTTTAACAAAAATCTATCTTGAGCTATATCTTGGAATCCCATTGTTTTCATCCTATTCTTACCAAGGTTTGCATTTACCCAATTTTACTTAAAAAGCACAGAAGTAAATTCTCAGTATTTCTTTTACATATTAATATTAATTTTTTGATTAAAAGTTAATGTTAATTAAGTGTTCATTCTTGTTACATTTTAATTGTTCTTAAGTCCACGATTTTGATTCAGAATATTTTAACAATTTAGCATGATCTTTAAAAAGTTTTCAAAGTAGTTCCCTCTTGGTGCATGCGGTTCCCCTCTGCTGAGTGGCCCTGCATGCCCATTATCCACAGAGATAGTTGATAGATTTGCTCAGTTCCTCTTGGATAGCTTCCCAGATTAGTAGATGGTACATTTCCATACTAAGCTTTTTTGAGCCCATATTTACAAAATCTAGAGATTTTACTTTGTCAGGAGCATTTGCCAGTATGACATGAGGCAGGGAGGTTTAAATGACAGAATCAATTCACATGTTTTTAAAAAATATTTTGATGTGATACTTTTCCACAGAATCAACCTCTTCTGTTTGTTTTGATCTGCTTTTAGCACAAAAACCTCACCAAGGCAGAGAACACTGTTATACTTAATTCTCTCTGCATTAAGGCTACTGAAAGAAAAAAACAGTGGCTAAATAGCTGAGAGGAGGAAAATAATAGCAACAAGGTAGAAAAACCTATGTGGCCTTCAAAATACCACAGTCAGTGAAATCCTGTCCTCTGAATAAGAAGTAGTTCAGCAATCTGAGTGAGTCAGACCTGACTGACCACCTGCCTGGTAGTTTCAGCTTGGGAGACTTTCACAAATCAGGATCAGAACTGGTTTGTTCCCTAGCAAAACCCCGCCATCTCTTATTTCGTTGGTGATAACAAACTTTGAGCTGCAATTCTAAAATTACCATATCATATTTTTTTCATAATTATGTTCTGGATAGTAGAATCAAATGGTTTGGGTAGTCACGATGCCCATGGGAGAACAAGTGACCATCCCTGCCCCAGACCTTGTTTAGAAAGCTAATGTCACACCAAAAATTAGTGTGGTGGTAAAAAAAATAAATTGGTGGTAAATCAGGTGAGCACTTGTGTTCCTCAGAGATCGCTCAGATATAGCCATAGTAGTTTGTTTAGGTGTAAACATAATTCAAAGTGCTTAGGCCTGTCTCTTGAATACTTTATTTCCACAAGAAGCAGCCTAAAACAACTTTTCACAAGATACATGTGTACCACAAGATCTCAAAAAACACTCACTATGATGTTTGAAGTGTTGTTTTTGTTTGCTGTATGGGCAGATCCTGTTAGCTACCTGCTGACTAGTGAAATATATATTCAGATGGACAACAAATCAATTGAGCTGTTAATAGTAGTGCCCTTTGTGAAATGTGCTATGGCTAATAACAGTCAATTTCTTATTGTTATACAACCAACATGACAATGACCACAAGTGATCTTTGGTTTCTCCATAGATTCTGGAAAGACCTTTTCTGATACAGTCAGGGTGACTCAAAAGACTTTTGTGTTCTGAAGACAGAGTTTGAGAAAAACAAAATAAAAATGATAAGATTGAAATTATCTTTCTAATGTTTTTACATGTTTTGCTTTTCCTTTAGGGACCAGCTTGTGTCTCCTCCTTTCTTTATTAAAAAAAAGAATAACACTTTCATATTTGTGCTATGAATTAGACCTGGAGAATTTCTTTAAATGCAAACTTTTCCTAATTTTTCATAGTAGACAAATGGTTACATTTAAAGCATTGTTGGAGACGGATATATAATGCAATCCACTAGCCTGACTGGTCCATTCAGTCAATATATTTCTTTATTCCAACAATTCCAAGAAAATTTAAAGGCTTCCTTAATAACTATTTCACAGTTTCTATTGACTTTATTTTGTTTTGTTTTAAATCATCTGCCGTGATGTGATAGCAGGTACTAAATAGTTTATGACTTAAAAATTCTAATCTTTTGACAGTCAGAAATTTTTATGTATAATAAAAGGAAATATTGGTTACTACCAGACACATAATAATTCTGTGCCAGACAAAGATACATGTATATTTATTACCAGAGAGTATTAGTCTTCCTATTAACTCCAGGAAAAAGCATTGGAAACCCCAAGGATTATAATAATACATTACAATCTTAATGTTTATTATTCACTATGGAAATTTATTGCATCACCACTGTGGAGCTTTGGATCTTTTCTGAGGGTTTCTGAGATGAGGGCATTGCTCATGGTAGTTGGCATTCAGTGATGTAGGCCAGATAGCTATTTTTGCATGTTTTCTTCAACATATTGAGTTCAAACCTTACCAACTCCCTGCTTTACTCTGTCCCAAAGACAGAAACGTCATTTCCAAACTCAGTGATTGCAGCACCACAATTCATTCATGTTTAAGGACCGATCATCCATAACAGTTAACTTTTCATAGAATGTCTAGAACTGTCCCTTTTTGACAGACACGGGGATTTTTCTTTTGGCCAACAAGCAATGATGATGTTCAGCATAGATTTTTGGATGAAGTAAGTGACAATTCAATATGCGTCACTCTTTCTTTAAGCTAAAACTCAGTATGCTTTGGCACATAGGTTTCTGAAGATATCTTCCCTGCAGAAATAAAATAGATATATCTTTACCAGTGTAAGGGGGAATAGTATATTTAATAAAGCAGTTGATGACATTAGACCTCCCATCTTGGCCACATTTAATTTTTGGTGAGGCATTTGAACAATATATTTTTATTGATATTATTTTATTGATATTCTTGTTCACTTCTCTTCAATACTCCTGCTAATTTGCAGTGAAGCAAATAACATAGAATTATATCACACAGTAGAATATGAAATAACGATTGTAAATTCCTAATGCTGTAATAGTGCATTCTGTGAAAATTAAGCAGCCAATAGTTGTCAAACATTCTGAGCTCCTCAAATGAAAGTAACTTCATGTAAATTACAGTAGATGCATCCAGAGTCCAGAGTGAATTGGCTGATGTAGCTCCCAAGCCACTCCTT
>NW_009269925.1:0-3419 GCF_000687185.1 Egretta garzetta
CCAGGAGGAGTTTAATCTTGCAGTTTTCAGTGCCAGTGTGACATTTATTTTAACTCTGGCTGTTGACAAAGCACCCCGCATCCTGCATTTCCCTGCTGGCAATCGCATGACTATTCTAACTCACATGTTACTTTCTGTCAGGGATTTTGTTTTATTTGTTCTCTGCTTATTGCCATCCACTTCCCCAGCCCTCCCTTTTCATCTGTCCATCACGCTTGGCAGCAAGAAAAATGGATCTATTTTGCAATACCAATTTCAGTGCCACTTGCCAGTCCAAATAAGAGTTGTGTATCTAACACACCATACAGGGTCTCAGTTTCTGGATTTTGTCACAAGAGCTGTATTTTCTCAGCAGCTTATTAACAGCGTGTGTTTGGGGTGAAAATTAAGCAAATGGAAAAAGGATGTCACAGCAAGGAGCTGTGTTGCAACACTTAGGTTATTATATTGCAGTAAGTTAAACAAAGACTGTTTAGCCATGTTATGACTATGATTCTCATTCATTCCAGTCCCTTCAGAAAAAGTGTTTGAAAAGAGGCAACTTTGCTCAGTCAATTTCCCTTTGGTCAAAATGCTCCCAGGTGCCACTCTTGTGAATTTGACAGGCAAAAAAAATTTGCTAAGGGGTAGTAGAGCTTGGGGGGGGGAACAGGGGGAAGATTGCTATAACTCTGCTGATGCCAAGAATAAGAAGAATAATGGGAACCGCTACAGATCGGAAACTTTCTTTTGGTCATTTATCAAGCCCATATTATTTTCCCATCTTTCACTGTCTTTGGAGCATGTGTGTCAGGTGAACAAAAAAAAAAGTTACAAGAAATCTTGACTTGCACTCCGCTTTCCCAGAAAAATGTGCTGACCATCTATCGTGTGCCTGAGGTCAACCATGCAGCTTTTAAACTGGCTCAGGATCCATAAATAGCCCTTGGACAAGGCTGCCAGTCAGCTGAGAAGGCTTTGAATTTCTCATTCAAGGAAGGAGTCAGCACCAACCCTTTGACTGGCTCTTTCCCACATCTGGCCAATGACTTTGTTGCCTAAATGGGAGCTGGGCAATTCTGGAAATTGGACTCTAAGTAGAAAACATTCCCACTTCGGCCTCGTCAGTTGTGTTGGTGGGGAAATAAAGCACTGTGACGCTTTTACCATATGTGGATTTAGGAATAATTTCTAAATCCCTCTTGCCTGAGCCATAGCTTGCTGAAAAATTCCCATCAACTACTGTTCCTGATTAGGGTGGAAGTGATGCAGGTGACTTTGATAAGATGAACTTCTTGGGTGACCTAATTTAAACACAGCTATTCTACCTTGCAAATGCCTAGCCGCTTGGTGGGCTTTCGCTGGGAAGCTGTCAGTTCTCAAATGAAAGGGACAACCGTGTCTGCCAGGCCTGGCCTCCACAGAGAAATCAGCCTTCTCACATGCTGCAACAGTGGGTGCTGTACCCTTTCTCACTGTAGGATTTCCCACTTTAAGGTTTTGCTTCCAAGGCTTTGCATACAAAGCACTGGCTGCATTTCCCTTTTACTTACCTGAACCGGGCATGGAACACAATTTCCACTTTCCTGGCGAGGGATGCTGCCTTCCGTCACACCGTTCTCTACCAACCTGACAAACACATTTCCTTCCATGCTGTCCTTCATTCACTACCCAGATTATGCCCATCTTTTCCTATTCCTATTCGCTCTCGAAAACTCATTTTTTCCATCAGGCGGATGGCAACGTCTGACCTGTTAACAACCAGACAGGTGAGGAGCTGTGTCTTGGCTTCTAAAACACACCCTGCTTTGTGGCCTACTGATAATTGCACATCTGATCCTAACAGCCACACTGTTTCAGACTCCATCCACCCATCCATCCATTTCTCGCATGTGAGCTGGATCCAGGGCTGATCTTGAGTAGCATCCAATGGGGAAAACTCACCCAGCCTCAGGGTATGAAAAAATGGGCAACACTAAATAATACGTGTTGTTAAGCTGTGAAACTGCTTGCCACAGGAAACCATGGATACAAAGAGATTTAGAAGTAGCTGGATAAATTCCTGGAAGCAAAATTCACCAGGGGCTATTAAATACAAAGACACTATGTCTGGCTCCGGAAATCCCAGCACCACACATCTCTGGCCCTGGGCCACGATCTGCGTGCCCTGTTCTGATATCCTTCTGTAAGTACCTACTACGGCTGGCTGCCATAGACAGGCTATTGGGCTGGATGGACCTTTGGTCCTAACCCATTTGGCTGTTCCTGTGTTTTTGTGTTAATCAATGAGCCGGGACTGAATATCACATTCGGCACTGTCTCTGCATTCTCCCCGCAGCATTTCTATCACCAGCACTCTCCAAACTGCTTCTGCCATGACATCTGGACATCACATAGCACCTGAAGCACATTAAGGTTTTTCAGCAGGTAATAAACCCCTGGATAGTGTACGGCAGGCAAGCCCCAGTCTCTAAATACCCACCACGGACATTGCTTTCATTCAGCAATTGCTGAAGCCTGGTTTAGATTAAACTACTTCAGACCAGCCACTGCAGAAGGGCAAGCCTGGAAACGGAAGTCTCTCTTGTTTTGTTTGGGCTCTTTTTTCCCCGCTGATTGGTTGTTTTGGGCTTGTTTGTTTTTTGGCAAGTTATTTAAAGGCCAAATATAAGGCTAGACAGCTGAATGCATCAAGAAGGTCAGCCAATTTCTCAGGCTACTGTCTTTTTCCAGCTGTTCCAGATGAGAAAAAGGATCAGGCAGGGCTGTATCTCCCTGATTGCTTTCCACAGTGTAAGGTAGACTTCTTTGATATAAATCAAGGGGTTAGAGACATTAGAGGATGCTGGGGTGGCAATGCCATACAAGGCACCAGCAAGACCCCTCTGCCTGTTGGGCAACTGCTCTTTCCATAGCCATTCCCAGTGTCATATACCCAGTACCACTCTCCATCAGAGCCGTGAAACAGAGCTGTGCTGTTCAGCTCTGGGCCTGGGAATAATACAGACCTGGAGCCTTCCTTCAGCATCTGGCTTCCCAAACTCCATGTATTATAGGGAAGTCTGGGCCACAGCAGTGGAAAAACTTCTTGTGAGACATAGGTTGTGCCAGACTGTCCCCTGCAGCCCTCTCCCTGGAGGGTACCATGCACAGGCTGCCCAGCCCCACCAGCGTGCAGCCCAGTATATGGGCACAAATGCACCAGGTCACCATGAACAGGGGAAGGTGAAGCACAGCATCCTTATCGCACATCAGATATGGGGGACAGGGTTGGCCTCAGAGGAAGGTGACACCTCCACTTCAGCTGGGTCCCCCAGAGCTCCCCTGGGAATTATTCCCCTCTTGCCTGCAAGTGGGGCAGCTTAGCCTGGAAAGGGTTGCATCAAGCAAGTTGATATACGAAGGAAAGAAGGGAGAAAGGGAAGGGAGAAAGGAAGGAA
>NW_009269926.1:0-3474 GCF_000687185.1 Egretta garzetta
TTTTTTTTTTTTTAATTTGGCAATAGTAAATAATGCAAAGAGCCCTTTCATAACACTTGCTCTATAGCTGTCTTTAAAAACCAACCAACCAAGCAATTAAGCGAAAGCATCAGGAGACTACAGTCTGGGTTAGGATGGGGGGATCCAAAATATTTTCAGAATTCAGGATGTTGTTGGATGTGGAATAAGTTTCAAGAGCATGTGATGTGATAAGACCCTGCACCTCTTCTTAAAATATAGGCCAGGTCTGTGTAGCTATGCCAGCACTCGCAAGCTAAGGATCTGGCCACAGAAAGCTTCAAAAAGGCTCTGAAGTTAAGCCTGGAAGGAAGTGCCCACTGCAACTCTTTTTTTATCCTTGTTATTCTGCATTATATCCTGAACAAGATATTATGTATTCTACTCATGTGCACACAAAAACCCATTTACATTCATTAAAGTACATACTTGGGAAACTACCAGTCTATACAAATGTGCTTTTGTTTGTGTACAAAAAGCCTGAACACCTGTTCCTACGGCATAATAAGTGTGTTCACTCCTCCTAGACCCATGATCTTCCTTCCAGCTTCAACCAGTGCATACAAAAATGTGAAAACCATAAATATTGTTCCTTCTAAACCAAGGGATTATTTCCGCTCAGAATTACAGCAAATAGCAAAATAGGAGAGGATGCCCTCCTAAAAGAGAGGCAGTAGGTTTGTAAATGCAAATCTGTTTATGCCACCTTCCGGAGGAGAGTTACTCTTGCTCCTATGAGGATTGGGATGAACAGAAAGCCACATGTGTTCTCCTGCTGTACAAAGGGACGTATCTATAAAGGCTGCACAGACCTGTTTGAGGCCACACTGCTTATTTCTAATCTCCAGCTTGAATTTATTCTGCAGAGCCTGGATAGAAGCTGAGTTGGAGAGGAGAATCTCACTGCAGAAAGGAAAGAACATGCCCAGAGTGGAGAAGTTTCCCTCGGACAGCAGACGTATTTCTTCAGGAGGGTGGAATAAGTGAAATCAGAAGTACAAACACTGTTATCTGAGGAAGCTGTGCAAAGTTCCTGCTTTATTGGAAGAATAATGAAGGGTGGATCCTTGAATATGATTGCCTAAATGTAGGGGAAGTATCCTTACCATCAAGGTAAAAAAAAGAAAAGTATTGTGCAGTTTAAGAGGGATGCAGCCTGAATAATGAAATCATCCCAAAGACAGAGCACAGCTGACTCGCACGGTTGTGACTGCTGGCTGTAAGCAACAGGCCCTGCTGCACAGGCAGAGAGAAAAAACCTAACGACGATAAGAAGGAAGGTGCTTTGGTTGCTTCCAGAGTCTCTGCGCTGGCACAGAGTCACGCAAAGAAGCAGCAGCATCTGATCTTCTGCACCCCAAACTACTACACAGATAACCCCAGTCATACTAAAGGTAGCAGAAAATAAATGAAAGCCTGGGCACAGTGAGAAGTCTGCTATAGACCCGTCCATCACTCATCACCAACACTTTTTTTAAGATCAAACATTGTTTCGTAGTCTTAGAAGGCCTGACCACTTACTACAACATCGTTTTCTAAAGACTAAATAGTTTGAGAGCTAAATCTTTCAGACTACTGTAATTTAAAACAAGTATTTTTGTTTCTTTTCCACATTAAGTGAGAGTCTTACCCGTGCTGTAGCTGCAGGCCTATAGTCTGTTCCAGCTGATCGTGCTCCTTGGCTGAAGTCAGTAATAGTTCTGTGTGACACAATCTCAAGGCAAGAGCTCTACTGTGATTAGTGTGCTTACCCATCCAATAGTCTGGGAAGCCAATACTCAGCCATGCTCTGATTATGCTCATACTGAGAATGATGAACCACAGGGAAAGCTTCAACAGAAAACACAACCAAGCACAATTCACCCTAAGCATAATTACAGCACCAAAGACACAGCAGGAGCACTTCTGCTGAGAGGAACAAGGTGAGACATTGTCTCTTTTCTCTCAGTGATATGCATGCTGCTATTCCACTTCATCAGCCGTGTGCTGGCTTTTCTAGGTAAACAACTGGGACATACTCCTGTCTCCTCCTCACCCTGATGGAAGGAATATGTTCTTCTTCTATGTCTTGGTGCCTTAAAACATGACATGAGCTCTTTTGAATCATTTTCATACGCTTAATTAGTAACAGCATTAAAAGCAAGAAATTGTATCCCCTTCTTCCCTGCTTCTTTTCACTAGCATTTACTTAATTAAGAAAGCAAGGAAACAACTATAGGCAGTATTGACTTTTTAAAGTTATGTAGGTAATAACAATGGCTTTATTACAGAAATAACAAAACCTCCCATTGGAAAGGAAAACTCTTCATGCACAAAAAGATTTCACCAAAACAGATACTTACACTCCATTTCGGAACCCTTTACTGCTGATGTTTTAAAGGTTTGAAGATTTGGTTTAGCATTTAATGGCCCTTGAGATTTTTATTCTTTCAAGGCTCAATAGTCCCATATGATTTATAATTATACTTCACACATTCCTGACAAATACTTCAAATGAATTTCAGTTGTAACTCTCGCCTGGCACAAGGAAGCGTTGGCAGTAATAAAACTTTGACATAAATTAATCACAGATCTCAAGAATGAGTTCAGCATCACATAGAGTGTGAGCATTTTACCCACAGGGAGGTCAACAACACTTCCATGTTCATAAGGACCTCGACTCAATGATGTAATTACACACTTTTGCAGCTCTAAGCATCTTTGAAGCCAATGGGAATAGGTGAAGACTTGAGGTCAGAGCCACGATAACAGTATTTTGTTGAAAAGGAATGAAAAAGGTGGGCCTTTTTGCCTAACGATAACTGGATGTACTCAAACCCATCTCTTTGCAAATAACAGATCAAATTTGAAGAAAAGCATTTGCACTGTAATAATCAGGTGCATTGAAACTAAGGTCTTCACCTCTTCTTTTGGTGCAAATACTTTAATGTTAATGGCAGTGGACAAGGTATTTACAGATTTATTTGGCCATGCAGGTGCTGTAACAGCTATGCATTCTTTCCACATCCTCCTCACCCAATGATAAGACACTTCATTCCGACAGACGAAAAGCTGCATTTTGGGAAATAGGTACCAGGCCATCCAGAGCTGTATTTGGTCAAACAAGTGGTGAGAATAAAAGGTGAAATTGAACAACCAGATAAATTTACCAGCTAAATCTAAACCACGGGGCTTTTTAGTTCAAGCAAAATAGTCTGCTTAATTTTTAGGTTATTATAGCCTTTCTCATTTTCTGTTGTAATGGACTGCTTTGAAAAGACCAAAGCATTTCAGACACAAAGGACTCCCTGAAAAAATTTTGAAATCAAGAATAGTTACCTCTAATTGTTACACCTAAAAATAATTGCTACATTCGACTTCCTCTCTTAAATACTTTGGAATATCTTGTTCCCAAATATATACTATCATAATTGCACATAGCTGCTGAAAAAAACATCACCCGATTGCACTGAGCAA
>NW_009269927.1:0-3519 GCF_000687185.1 Egretta garzetta
CTTTTTTCTGCCTAATCCCCTCATTGGGCTACCCTGCTCTCCTCTAGGCTCACAGCACCAGCTGGCTTAAAACATATCCCAACAACATACCAGAAGTCAACTGAAGGTACTTGATACTAGCTTGGAGCCATTTCAGTAAACTACAAAAGTAAACAAGAGCCCAGGCTTCTAACTTACCTTTTTCATCCTCAGACCCAACTTTAAGCTTATTGCAACTTGGAAGGGAATTATGCCCCTCCAATAAATGCATATTAAAATGTGGAAATGAATTTGAAAACTTACAGCTGAATCTAGCCCTTAGGGTACACACTCTTACCAAACAGAGGTGGCTACGCACAAGTTCCTGGGACACCAGTTACTTTTAAGCAGTCCCTCCTGAGAAGCACAAACCTTTCTACTTTTTCAAGACTCACAGCTCCTTGCAATCACACCATGTTCTTGGAAACTGCAAGAAACTGGAAGTCTGCTAGAACTTCCACACACAAGTTACTGGTTGCATGGTTAAGCTGCACTCCTACGGTAGCCTGGCTCCTTATTCAGTTATGCACTACAATGATAATCTTTTTGCATAGTAATTCAATATGATGATGGCAACCACCAAGTTGATACTCTCTTCCCTTCTCAGGCCTTGACTAACCAAGTTTAAGATATAGACTGGTGCTGTCAAACAAGTGTAATTGTGTAACACAAAGTACAATTTCTCCAACACAAGCAACTGCAAGTAGCAAGCTGCATAGAAATCCTATTAACATTTTGCTTTTGGATTATCTGAGAAGATAGTGTGAAATGTCCACAAAACTGTAAAACCCTGCCTAGCCAGCAGTAGTAAGTGCACTGGTACAATAAATATGCAATCACATATGCCCCAGAAATCTCTCAGGTCATCGGAACATGCTCCCGATCTCCCTTCCCTAACTAGTCAAATGACACCTTTAGACTTGTAATGCTTTTTACCACAAACCCTACAGAGAACCAGCCTGTCCATAAGGTACTGAATAACCAACAACAAACACTGAGCCAGTTACGTAGCTTATCCAAGCAGATGAGCCCATAATGCAGACAAGCCTGAATTATTCATCTACATTTCTCACCCACTGCAGAATTTTGGTGAGTCCACCTAGACTTAAGAAAATTAGACCTAACGTAGGAGTGCTAATGGCACACCAACAGATTGCTGGTATAAAGTACTCCTGCACACTGACGCAGCAGTTCACTATCACTGGGTATCTCTCATTTGAAAACACAGAATAAGTTGTGCTGTTTTCTCTGCAGCATCAAGCAAGATGTATTACCTATTCCTTTATAGTCCACAGCATTTTTTTTGCAAGCTACCATCCAACTGCATAATACTTGAAGTGTCCCATTCCAGACAGAATTTGACAGCTACTTGCCTGACTGTTACACAGCATACCCAGCTGGGCAGCACCAAATCCTGCAGTGCTTCTAAACTGACTTGGAGCAATGGCTTTCACTAGCAAAGGGACCTTGAACCGCATTCTGCCAGGGCCACAAACTGGTCAAACTCAAGACGCGGGGCTTGAATATTTCTGCACTGCTCTTAATCTCGTTTAAGAGGGAGAATCCTACAACTGTGCATGCAATGAACCAGGAGCAATTCACTAACAAACCAACTGCACTGACTGGCTTATTTTTTCCTAATATAACACAGATAATGCATCTACCTTTAAAGTATTATGACCACTGAAGTTCCCATTATATTAATAAGTGCTCTTAGATTTTATCCAACTGATACGTCCTTGAATGACTTTTAATGCTGCCAGAGCTGAGTAAATCCTATTAAGAGACATTTGCTCCTACTCCAAGTCAGACTAGGACAGTAAACTAAATGAAACTGTTAGCCTACAGAGATACTGCTGTCACACAAATCAACAGTCATAAAACACTGATGACTCCAAAAGTGGAAGAAGGCAAAGAAAAGGGTCAAGAAAATTTGTCCAGAGATGATTCCCCACAAAATTATAAAGCTTTCAAGGATCTCCAGGTCCTAGAAGAACTTGAGCATACCCCATTCCATCAGATTGGACTTTGGACACGAGACATCACTTTTTGACTCTGGGTGACATAGGCAATCCATGTTTGCTTTTTTACAACCTACACAGGTTCAGATCAGAAAAATACTGATCTCAGGTCATAAAAGTACTAATCTCTTAAGATTTCTAAGGGGTATTCATATATTTATGCATGATCTAGTTGTGTCCCAGTCCATTCCACACAAAGGTAAATTTTCCTAAACATCTGCATGCTTGGATAAGCTGATCTCCAGGCTCCTCATTTATATTTCACAGCAAAGTACATACAGCAAGTTAAACCATTTATTTTACTGAAGTATATGAGAGTGAACAAAACTGGAAATACTTATCTAGATGAACACAAAGTCGGGCAGTCATTTTTCCTGATTTTTATACAGCTGACGTGACAGAAACTACAGGGGGAGAAAAGTGCAGTGGGTTTGAAGGATCAAAATTTGAAGGATGTGCCTTGAAGGAAATTGAACTTCAGCCCTAAAAGTTCGGGGGGTGGCAAGGAAAGAAGGGAAGGGGGGTTTGTTGGGGTTTTTTGTTTGGTTTTATGTGATTTTTGGTTTGTTTGGTTTGGTTTTTTGGGGTTGGTGGTTTTGGTTTTTTTTTCTTTAAGGAAAGCACACCTCCACTGCTTTTAGTGAGCAGCTGATGCAGAACTGCACTGTTTCTACAAGCTGCCTCCTCACAGTATTTGACCTGGAACTGAACATCACTGCAAACCCTAAGAATAAAGCTTTGCACTGCTAAGTGAAGGATAAGTTTAGCATTATTCTCTATTGCACAAGCTTACCCATCACACACTCCATTTCACAACTGTAAACATCAAACAAAAAAATACACATATTCATAGCCACTCGAAGTACTGGTCACACTCCAGTCCGAGTTTTAATGGATCAGTTCTGTTTAATGGATTAGCCTGGTAAACTTCTCAACCTTTATGCTTAAGGACTGGTCTAGGTGATACCCAGCATGTTACTGTTACATCAGGTTTGGCACATCATAGCTCAGCCAACAGCACAGAAACTGCCTAGAATTATTAATAGCTAGTTAAGCTCTGAATTATTCAATTCACAATTTTTCATTCTGCATTGCCAGATAAAACCTGGATCAGGATATTGAAGAGGGGCATGTCCAAGCACCAACTTGCATACTGCTTGTTCCCAGCTGTCAATCCCCAAGCGAGCACTCTAGCCAGGGAGCTGTGGCATGGCATTATTATAAAGGAGCCATCACACCCCTCAGAAATGCTGCCACCACCACCTTGCATGAAGGGGAAACAAGACCCCTGTAGTGACACTGCCTTGCAACAGGCAGACTACGGAAGTTCAGTTATTTTATTTGATGCTTGCTTTGTCCCCAGCTTATCAGTTTTCCCTCCCAAAGAGCTTAAAAAGCCTTCCCTGCTCCTCTTGAAGACACACTGAGGTCTTCCTCTGACTTCTGTATCCCTCTTCCCACCCCCTATTTTCACTTTCTC
>NW_009269928.1:0-3505 GCF_000687185.1 Egretta garzetta
TCTCAGTCAGACGGTTTTTCTATCCCTTCTGTCGAAGGCAGGAGTTTGACGAGGGACAGAAACAAGGCTGTGCTGCACGGGCGTGGGTTTTAAATGTGCACACAGCCCATCCATCAATCACAGAAGCGGCTACAAAAGATACTCCTGGCAATAGCAAAGTTGAAAACACCTTTACCTCTCCTGAAGCTCCTTCTTCTCCAGGTCCCCCTTGACTTGCAAGCACATCGCTTCCCCAGTCTTCTGGCTTAGGTCCTGCTCCGCTTGCTGCTCTGCCTGATCCTTCAGGACACGTCTACCCAGAGCGATGGACTCCCGGAGCTGTACACCACAGTTCAGGCGGGAGCAGCTTATGAGTATGGATCCAGAAAGCCTCGTTTGCTCGGCCTTCAGCTCTGACAAATCTCTGAAGAAGAGTAAAGAAAGAGCTAACGTTCATACCCCCATCTTTATCAGCTGATGCACTCCTGAAGCACCTAACTGCGCGACAGTAGAAGCTGGCAGGAAAGATGGTGTCTTTCTTGGGGACCGGTCATTCCTCTGACACTCTGGGATCGGGCGACACCTTGGCGGTGCAGCAATGCATCTACTGGAGAGTTGAGGAAGGAGCCTGGTTTCGCCGCAGAGATACGGAGAAAGGGATGGCACAGCCAGAAGCCTTCAAGCACCTCTCATTACTCTTATTAATAGTTGCTCCCACTCTACCTTATTAACATACTCCGATTAGCATTAGTAGATGTAAGGAATTTTACCAAGATCCCCAGCCTTTACACCCAGGGGATCAGCCTTAAGCGACCTATCATTACCAGCGCTTGGACTGCTAAGAGGCTCGCGACAATATCTACAGAACGAACGTTTCAGGAAGGTGGCGTAAGAATAAGCCCGGAACGTTGTAACACAAAAGCATAAATGCTACAGGAATTAAAGAGTCGGTCAGGCGTACTCTCACATTAAGAAAAGCTTATAATCAAATAAGATAAATGGCTGACAGCAGCCCAGGGTTTGAAATTCCATGCTGACACCAGAAGAACGTTCTATTGAGGCTACACTAGTTTTGTTTGTGGAGAAGGCAAACCGTGAGAAAGGAACCTCAGAGAGCCCAAGGACAAGACAACAATCATAAGAAGAGGCCTCAAACCAAGCAAAACAAACTGGATAAATGCACTAACAGGGTAGAGAAGCTGTTCTTCCCGCAACAATGATGGTACTGGGATAAGTGGATAAAAAATACCTAGATATTCATGAACGCCCTTTCCATCGGGAGCGGTGGGAAAAGAAACTCAGCGAGATTTAAGGCAGGTATCATCGTCCTATAAAAGGGACTGCTCTGCCTGCCGCATGCAGAGCTTTGGTGAGGCTCTTCCAATGTGTCCGTAGATGCCTGTGCCCGTGTTAATAGGCCCAAACGTCACCCCAGTCAGGTCACCTGTGCAGGGCCTCTGCGTTGCTTAGAGCCCAAGCCCCTCAGTTTGAGCTGAGAACCAGCATCAAACCACAGGAGTCTGAAAACAGCCTGAAGTGCGCTTGATGGCATTGCCTCAGGCTGTCAAAGGAGAAATCACATCTTTAGCCGCCACTACGGCTGAGACACCCAGGCTCAGAAAGCTCGTGTTTCCTGCAAGAGATCGAGCCTTAACTTCTACTCACCGGTCAGTGGCAGTCTTCATCTCCAGGAACTGACGGCGGAAGGTTAACACCTGACGCCACAGGCTGAGCAGACGGCTGTGTTCACCCCTGAAGTAGCTGTCATAAAGCTAAGCATGCAAGGACAAAAAGAAATGGCAGTTCAGCCTCCGCCATCGCTGTGCAAGTCTTTCGGGTAGGAGAGAGAGCAACCACCATCACCGGGCCCCCTTTAGCAACTACTGCCGCAGGGGCATCGAGGACCAAAGAGGCACCTCAGAAGCATCCTCAGCCAGCCTGCCACCTGACTTCAAAGAAGGGGACATCCACACTTCTCCTGCACGAGCAGCTATCAACAGAGCAAACTGAGCGTGATTCATCACCTCACCTTCCAGAGGGGCCTAACGGTCTTGGTGGAGGAAGACACAAACAAGCCCCTCCAGGAGCAGTGTCAGACTGGCTCACCACAGGCTATTGGTAAGGGAGCCCTGCCTTGTTCTTCTCTTGGCTACTCTGAATGTGGAAACACACAGACCTCTCTGGTCTCCACCGCTCCAGGCGGAGATTTAGGAATGACTAAAAAGTGCCTGCCCTACAGCGCCCAGCAACACCAAGCATTTGCCTTTGAGACTGAGCAGAATGCTCACGGCAGGGGGCCATCTTCCCTTCCATCACCACCATTTGCTGACACTCCTCCGTCTCACACCCTTCTCTCCTGCTCGTCAACACCAATGCGCCCTCAGCAGAGCCACAACTTTCACACAGCCAGTCCCCTCTGCCAGAAAGAAAATGCTTTCTCAGTCCACTCTGGCATCACCTCCGACATCCCATAGCCTGTCCTTACCTCACGTTCATTGCGCCACTCACTCTCCTTCATTTCCAGCTCTTCACGGGCCCTCAGCCATTCTGCCGTCAGCTTTCCAATATCTTCTTTGAGGGCTGAATTAACCTCACGCGCTTGATCGAGGTGGTCCCGCAGGAGAGCGTTCACTTCCGCCAGACTCTCACACCTTGGGAAGGCAGAAGCAGCAAGGAGGTCACTGAACAACTGCTACCCACAAGCAGCACCCCCGTGATTTTCCAACTCCCTCAACACCGACTCCGGGGTCAAACTGAGAGGCAGTAAAAGTGCCTCCTAGCGTTCACTAAGATCTCACTGTCATGGCAAACACTTTTGCTTCTCCTTGCTTTAAGCCTTCCGTTTCCATCTACAATTCCAGTTTCCCCTTCCTCTTCCACTCTGATGATGCCCACAGTTAACGTCTCGCCCCGCCTCTGTGCTGGCTGATCACTGGATGCATCGCCTTTCTCTAGCATTGCCCCAAGTCGCTCGCCTACTGAACCACAGGCTAATTTAGGCTGCCAAGGGACCTTTGGAGGTCACCCGCAACACCCCCCGCTCAAAACAGAGCCATTCGGCACACACCACCAGTACTGCACCACAGAAAACAGACTGCGGACCTTCCTCCTTTCAACGCGGCTTGCCCAAACGCTTCCCTTGCAAAGACCAGGTACCACTGCACAGGTTTCCCCTCACGCCCACGAGCATCCAGGACACCAAGTATGAGGGAACGCTTCTCCCTTGTACCTTTGCTGCTCCTCTTCCACCTGCAGCAGAGCTTTCTCCAGGCTGCGGTCTTCTGCGGCTGCCCACCTGCCTGGAAGGGATCCCTTAGGAAGAAAGGACATGTTTGGTCAAATCCTTGCGTTCCCTTTGCTACTGTTAGCATCCATTGCACCTATCTTAACAATGGCAACTGGACAAAACACTGGCGGGCAAACTTGCAGCGCTGCTTTAAACCCTCGGGCAGCAAAATCTTGTTTTCCTCTGTCAGTGCTTTGGGGAGCTTTTTCTTTGTCAGCGCTCACCAACGCTACCTACGCT
>NW_009269929.1:0-3543 GCF_000687185.1 Egretta garzetta
AAAAAAAAAAAGCAGGGGGAAGCATATTTACACGTGTTATGGATAGATGCTGTAAAAATAAAGATGATTATGATAATTACTATTATTGTTGTTATTGTTGTTATTAATAATAATAATAATAATCATGTTCTTCAGTATAAATTGAGAGTTATCTCTCCCTTCCAGTTTTCACAATTAGTAGGGCAAAGAACCAACATGTAAAAAGAGAATATATATTTTTTCCCTTAGAGGTTCATGCACACAATGATTATATGGGTAGGGGCTTTGCTAGCAAGCGTTTATCCCTTTATTTTTTTTATCTGACCACTTTCCTTTGCTCTGTGTCTGGTTTTCAGTTCAGTTTCAGCCTTGGTTAAGAATGCTGTGCTATTACCTTGTCATGGTAATATGTTCTATGATGTCCTGAATGACTGTGGGTTTATTTCACTTCCCAGTACACAGAGACTTAACAGGTCTAATGGATTAATTTTTAATTGCCTCATCTTCAAAATTCTAGTACACCAGTTAAGGTATAAAAATAGAGGTCATTTGAGGGAATCTTGTACTGCTGCTCCTAGACTTGTTCTGGAGAGAAACACAAGGCCGTACGGCAGTGATGTTGGAGTACACATCTCATAGAGGTTCAGAAAAACCCTGTTTCCAAAGTTACCTAGGCACTTTTGAAACTTCAAACTGTAGTTAGTCAAGAGGGCAAAATCACTGGTGTGGGGTTTTTTATTGGTGGTTTTTCCTTTGTTTTAAAGAAACTGATTCATTACGTAGGTCCTTTTCCTGACCCCCCACTGCAAGGACAATGAGACCAGGGACAGTAGGGAATCCAGATAGACAATCACAATTATAACAATACAGAATGATGTGTAAAATACAGATCATCTGCAGTGCAATATGTAGGATCATCAGGTCAAATGTCTTTGCTTCCTCTAAAGTTTCAAAATCTATTATTGAAAAACAGAAGCAGTATTTTTCTCCTGTTTTCTATAGTACCAATCCATTATGTTTTTCCTTCCAACTTTATCACCTGTAAGACAATTCCAACTTTGAAATCATTAATACATTGCAACAGATAAGGTACACTGGGTCATAAAAATGGCCACAGTAATGCCAAATAGGTCTTCAGTTTCTTCTTTCTATAACTGAGGCCCAAAAATGCAGATACCTTTGTCTGGTACCTCTTCCTTCTTGTTTTTTGAGACATTCATAAATGCCCTCTTAGAGAAAAGCTGAAGAACGTGAAAGGTGTGAGTTTACTAGACATACTATATAAAACACATGTAGTTTTCATTACTGATTCCCAAAACTCGGAATAAAACATGGCCCATTTCTTCCTGTCACCCAGTTATTCTCTTTGGTACAATGACTACTTGACTGTTTCATGTAGTAATAATTATTGACAAAGGGACAAAGCATGGAACAGTCAGATTTTGCCCCACTGTTAGTTCCCATAATTTGGAGCTGTGCCGCCTTTGAAACAGTAAAAGATATCCATAATAGATGTGATTTCTAAGATCTTCTGTAGGAGTTCTTTTCAAAAGCTGTATTGTTTCCATGGATGCCGCCGTATAATCTAATTATTCCTGATGGGTTGCCTATTGTACCACAGGATTCTTCAAAGGAAAGGAAAACAGCAAGGTAGATCATTTGAGCGAAAATCTTTTATTTGTTTAGGACAATGTTTCACAAAAGCTCTATCTGGGAAGGAAAAGAAATCTCTTCTGAGCCTCCTTTCTTTCAGAACTCAAGTTGTTATAATCATATAAAGCAGCTCTGTGTACTGTATGTTTTATCCTTTCCTTTCATTGGATGATAGAAGACATTTCAGCCCCATGTTGGGGTGGGTTTTTTTCCCACTGAAAAATTAAATCATTTATATTGTAAGATCTACTGTAGACAACCAGGGTAAAGCAACCCCAAGCAGTCAGAGAATACATGCCAGGCCCAACACCTGCAGCTTGTCAAAGGAATTATTCCACTCAACTCAGTTGGAATCTTTTCGTGATAAGATATACAGTAGTGCAAAGGAGTTGATATTTACATCCACCTCATTAAAGTGAATCAGTTTGCTATTATCACAGAGTCCCAAGTTCCCAGACCATATGATGAATCTCACTTGGTCTGTGGTGTGTGCAACTGCACTGTTTTTGACCTTGGCCATTGCGCTAATCAGTCCCATTGCATGTGCTGTTTCTCAGGACACCTTTGCACCTGCATAACTAGGCTCCAGCCAGCTTTTCCCAGTGAAGGGCCTGAAACTGTACTTTATCATGTCAAATAACAATATCCTGAACACATGAGCGTGCTCTCATCTTGCTGTGAATGCATCAGTAAACGAATGTTTCTCTTACATGCACTATCTTCCAAGATACCATATTGTAAGGAGAGGATGATTGTGTGGGAAACTAATGACTAGATAGAAAACTCCCCAGGCATATCGAGTGGGAAAAAGATGGAAGCTCAGAACCGTTTCTTGCCCTCATCCACTCATCTCTTAGAACTATTGCCATAGCACTACTATTTTGCACAGCTAGCTTCTGTATTTTGGATTTTTGCCATCTTTTTATGTATATGTGAAAAGATTTTCCACTATTTAAGTAGAATCTTAATTTTGTATAGTCTACAAATAAGCCAAAGCTATATGGATTTTCCTTTACATTGCCTTTTGACAGCAATTACTTTTAACAAAAATTACCTGTGCTACTCCTTTATTATCATTATTCCTATATGAGTCAACAGTTCTGCCAAAGCACTACTCAACTTTGTTTCAATATGTGACATCTACCCTTAACAGTTGTTGATAAATTGCATTGTTAAATGGTATTAAGCCAGTAAACTTCTGCTTTTAGGTAGAGGTAGCTCAGCTCTGTTTCCTCCAATGGTTACCAATACAGAATTCAGAGCTCTAGGTCTTAAAGCTGTTCAGGTTCCAGAAGCAGATGCAGCAAAGACAAACTCACAGCCTGTGGTGCTCCCTAGCAAAGGACAGTCTGAGCAACACAGAGCTAAACTCCTGAAGGAGGGAGGGAAACAAGTGAGGAGCAAGACCAAAGCTGCATACATCTTGGAAGAACTAATGGAAATACTTTGAAGTCTGTGGTCAATGGAGATGAAGGGAAAGCCAACTTTTTTGTTCTACCCAGCTCCAAGAGAAGGTGAAATCCTGTACCCCTCTCCCTCCTTGATTTTCTACTATTTGTTCATCTGAGATACAAGGTAATGGCATTATACTACTTACATATGTCTACTTCAAGTCTGGTTCCTCCCAAACAAACCAGGCTCTCCACTGAAATTAGAGATAAATTGTTTTAAATTAAGTGATTGGATTTTACTTTGGCTAGGGTTTTACTAACTGTGGGGGTGAAAAGTACTGATGCAGTGAAAAATGAGATTTGCGTTCAACCCCGACAGCAGTGCAATCTGTGGGGCTGAGTGCCAGTCCAACTCCTTTGAGGGTTCTCTCTCCTTTGTTCATCATTCTTTCCTGTAGTTTCATCAGTCTCATCTCATGTGAAGCCACATCCTTTACTGGATGCAGGGGGAACCATAGTG
>NW_009269930.1:0-3504 GCF_000687185.1 Egretta garzetta
CCTAAACATTCTATGATTCTATGATTCTATAGTTATACCAAGGATCATTTCAACCTAGGTTTACTCCATTGTCTTAAAGCCACTTAGCTGAGCCATTAACTCTCTTGATTTATCACCATTTGATTGACTTCAGATGCTTCTCACTCCCTTCTAGCAACCACCATACAAAGGTTTTCTATCTTCCACTTATTGTACATAAAGGCACTACAAGGATTTTTTTTTTTATTCTGCTGTGTCTTTGCCGTAACTAAGCCTTGTTCAAAAGCTAGATTTCTCGAATGTGCAGGAGTGCTCCTCATGTGTCTCCCTTCCCTCAACTTTTCACTGCATATACAACAGACAGGGCTAAAACTTTCAGGTGAAAACATATACCACAGTCCCAGCTATAAAGAAACAGTGTAAGTGGAAAATGGAAATATTCCCCCAGCCCCCTCCAGGGGTTCTGCTCATGAGTTTTTTGCTAGAAAGATCATTTCCCATTTATTTCTTCCTTCTGGACTCAGCCTGTTAGCAATTGGTTTGACTTCTCCATTATTCATGTCAGCATTTTTGACCTTACGAACTTTCTATGAAACACTTTAGCCAACATCTTACAAATAACATCCTCACACCCCTAAATAAATTGCATACTTTCCAACTAGTCACTCTACCCCAAAAAATCATTTTATTAAAAATTGAAAATGTTTATTTTTGATGAAGCCATGGTGGCAATCAGCATCCATAACAGTGGCTCTAGACTTTATATAACTGGATAGGGCTAAAGGGCTTACCCAAACTTTACCTTTCTCCCATACTTACAGAATTATTTTAATGGTGGCCTACACAGTAACACAACTGAGTAGATTGCAGAAGAGTTACATTATCAACCCTTGTGGTTTGAACATTTGCTCAGATCTCATCAGAATAGAGTTTGCCAGTGTTCATAATTACATATTAGATTATGCAGACATTTCCAGTGCTCTGATGTGGTAGCCTCATAGGGGAGGGCAAGGCCAACCTCTCTCACACTTCAGCAAAACCCCAGGAGCTTTTATACCAATCCTGCATAGCTTCTGGTACAGTATTGTACTGTTGAGCTTCTGGAAGGCAAATTATCAGTAAATTCAATGGACACTGAGGCTTTACATAAGAACAAGTAAGCCAAAATCATTTTGCTTGCAAAGCAGAAGGTATGCAGAGACCTACGTAAAAGACATGCACACATAGACTGATCGACCTCCCCTGTAAATAGGAGCGCTTTGCTGTCTTGGTCCTACAGCTATCGTGAAGCGTGGCCTACCAGGCCATACCTGTACTCTGTGGTTAACTCTTCTTCCTACTCTTAGGCAACAGTATAGGGGAGAATTCAAGATTTTCATTAAGATGAGAAGGAAGAAACTTAACCCAGTTCTGCATTCCTGTCTCTTTTTCACACTTAGAGATGTATGCAGGCATTACAGCCAAGGATTATCACATATTGCAAGGTTAGCTGTAATTAGTTCTTAACATTCTTTTTTTTTACACCAGGTAAAGGAAAAGTAGTCTGTCTTATTCCTAATTCTGTCACATTACCTGCCAAGATAGGAAAAACATGAAAATGCAGGAATTGAGCTGAGGGCCTTTTGCCTCTTGTATCCACTTTCAGAAGAATAAACCAGGAGACCCAGCAGGACATGGGGTGCTAACAGCAAGGAATTTAAATATAAGTCCAGTCCTGAAACTGTGAACCATTATGCAACTGACATTTAGCCAAGATCAGGACAGACACACATGTCATCTTTTATTTAAACATGTAAATAACTTAAAATGGAACTAAATAATTTCTTCCAAATGTCTTGTCATTTATTCTCAAGTTTTGTTTTGTGCACTGTTCTGAAGTTTGGCAAGTCTACAGTAACCAAATTTTAGGAGGTTGAATTTAGAGGGGTTGAGGGGGTGGGGTTGGAGGGTAACTGTGGGAAAGCATGTCAAATTTCAATAGAAAACAAAGTTTTAAGGCAATACCTACTCAACTGCACGTACCTCAAGGGGCCTAGGAATTGAAATTCTTCAGGAAAAAAAGGAACTTTGACCTTCTGAATACACTGCTTGCCTTTGATACACAAGAAAAGAATATTTTATATTCTTATGCACTCCCCTACCCCTTTTTCTTTGTGCCAGAGTAAGTAAAAAGTGAAGAAACAAAGAACAAAGTAAAAATATGACTTCAAACCAATTCAGAGAAACCTGGAAAACTGTCAGGGATAACAGTCTAGGGGCTCAGAGAAGCACTGAAGTCAGGGAGGGAGGGAATGCAAGCAACCAACCTTCCTTTAATTTGTGCACCACAATGACCTTGTGAATGTTACAAAATCTTTTATGCGCAGTCCCAAACAGACTTTTTGCCTCGTGATATTTTTCACCTGAGCACCACTCAGTTTTAGAGGGGAGGAGAGACTTGGGGTTTGATAAATGGAGATCTGAATTTAGTTTGCCATACACCAAAACCAATTAAATCAGGTTGAGTGGCTCAAGAGACATTTTTAGTTTTCTGCTGAATAATCAGAAAGTATTAATAGTACTTTGAGTGAAAAAAATATGGAAAAGGTGTCCTCAAGGGAAAGAAGTAATTTTGGATTGATGGAAGTTTAAATGAAGTGTGTGGTTTCAAGGAACTAAGAAAAAAAAATATCACAATGGAGTATCTCTCTGACACTGCTCGCCTGTGTATAAGGGACTTGTTTCCAAAATAATGCTTTATAAAAGAGAAACAACTGCAAAAATGTAACAGAATTAGAAGCTAGGCTAAAAACACACTTCTTGCAGATAGGTGTCATTGGGATCCTAAATGTTAAGCTCTATGAAGCAGAGTCTATCTTTGCTTTAGTTCACAGTATTTATGGGACTTTAAGTCCCTAAATCCACTTGCTGGAGCCACATAAATAACTAATAATTGATGGAGAAATAGATTATTCCATAAAGGAAGTTGCTTCCTTCAATCCAGATATGCACAGAACGCTTGGACTACAAGTTTAGCCTTGTAACAGCTTGAAGAAACAATAACTTTTGACTTTTCAAAGCACAGCATTATAATATTGAGTGTGCTGCAAAAAAAAGCCAACAAAACCATCTCTCAAAAGCACACCTTCTCACTGTGTTGAGAGAACAAACAATTTTAAATGAAAAAAATGGTATGCACTAGTCCATAAGGCCTCAGAAGTTTAATTACACACCAAACAAAGAAGATAGATGGATAAATACAGCGTTTCAAAAAACAGGCAATGAAAAGAAAAGATCTGATCTTTATGTTTACTAATATTATGCCGGACAGTGAAATACTTGTTCCTCCAGCCCAAAGCTTTTACTGGCCACCGTGCGTTTTATGACAACGGGCATGTTTCAGTTGATACAACCTGCCGAGCAACAAACAGGTGGAAATCCACCAACGCAACACTGCAGGAAAAATCCATCAGCTTTCCGACTCGTTCAGCCTAGCAGCAGCGTTAGACACTTCTAGGACCACTTACACTTCATAGCAAATGTTGC
>NW_009269931.1:0-3525 GCF_000687185.1 Egretta garzetta
AAAAAAAAAAGTACTGAGAAATTTCAAATACCATGCCAGACCTGATATTTTGGGGGTTTGATATTCCTAGCTGTTTCTGAAATGATTCTATGATTTCTATATGAAAATAATATTTTTAATAAAATGACAGTAGTTGAATTAGAAAATATTAGTGAGATTTTAAAATATTGGTTTTATTGTTTTGGGTTTATTTCTTTTCAGTTGAAATGAGAAATTTAAACTGGTGGAAGACTAAGTTCTCCTTGCACTGACACTGGATTTTTTTCAGGTAAAAAAGTTCCCCTCAACCCTTTCCATCACCTCTTCCCTCCCAGAAATCAAGGAGCTTTTCACAGGGGTGAAGTACCCTCGTTGCACTGTGTAGTTTAAGTGACTGGGAAGTCCCATGCACACGCTAAAAGCGCCTCTTCAGAGTTATCTTAAGACAACAAGTCTTCTCTATATGATAGTTACCTTAAGAGAGATTACTAAGATCCACAATTAACCTAAATTTAAATGCTAGAAAATATCCAAGTCTGTATTCCTTGTCTTCCAACAGTATCTTAGGAAAATATTGCCACTTGACAAGACTTCACTTGGGAAACTGGAATTTGACCCATAGTACATACTTTTCTGAACATTCACCGTAGGTTACTGTTGAAAACAGTATGCGGTGCTGGGTGGAGCTGTGGTATGACCCAGTACAGAAGTGTTTAAGCTCTTAGATACTTCATTTATTGATGGAGATGATTGTGATGTTGCTAAGTGAATATCTGTAATCTTTTGAGCTACCTTGTTTATCTCTTTGTTTCTTTCAAACATGAGGACTACATTTGTGCTAATTAATATAAACATCCAGCAATGAAATACTTTAAATTAATGCTGCTTATTTCAATACATATTAGGCACAAAGGCAGAAGGAATTATTATTTCATTAGCAGACCGCATCTGGAATACCCGACACCATAACTCATTAACTTGTAACTCCAACAGGCAAAAATAGAAATGCTCTAATTAACGCACAGCCTCCTACATGTTTTAGTGAGTAAATTCATATTGAGTAAGTACATGCACAAACCTGGTCTGTGTTGATCCGGTGAAAAGAGTGGATCCTGAAAGTAGAGATGGCCTTGGTATATCTTTCCTCTAACACAGGGTGGCTGAAGAAAAAATATGAATGTGCAAACTAAACATTCTATCTTGTTCAAGCTCTTTCAGTCAACTGGTCAATAGAGAGTTAGGGGAGGGACTGTGCGAACACACCTTGTTCGTAAAACAAGGCCATTGCCGGAGAGTTGTGTGCTGTGGGAAAACCCACCTGGGCACTGCCCAAGTGCAGGGTGCCTGGCATCTGGAGGGACACGAGGCAGAGTGACTCGCTACCTGTATTCCTCTTCTCAGCCTGGCTTATTAAAGCAGTTGTCTTATTAAGCCATTTGTTGTCTGGCCTTCCTTACCGAGGTCCACAAAGAGCCCTTCCCTGGCTCTCTCCACCTCTCCCGCCGCCCCATGCAGAACAGATTTGTGCATCTCAGACTACATTCGTCCCCAGTCTCCCTTTTCCAAACTGCCCAGACACTTGAACTCCTATTGAATCTGCCCCACTTATCAACCTGGGATGCGTGCAAAGCCCTTCCACAGACATCGGTCTCTTCTTTCTTCGGGACTCTTGTTGCAGCTTTCTTGAGGATTTCTGTATAAATGGGACTAAATCACAGACAGGGCTGTGCTGAGAGTATCATTTGTGGTTTAAAGCTGTGGCTTTAGAATTACAGCAATTGGAAGTGAAAAGATAACACTGACATGAGAAGTCAGAGTGTTTACCTCTGGCAAAAGGTGTGACCTTGCAACAGATGTAAAGAATGGGAATAATAAAAAGAACATGTGTCCTCATTACATGATGATGTGTGAATTTTCAGGTAATTTTAAAAGGCCTTTGAAGACTAAAAGAAAGAGTAATGCAATAACACTGGTGCTAAATCCCCCTAAATAGTAAGCAATGGTCCATTTAAATTCCAGTGACAGCTTTGTAACTTTTTTGTTTCTGATGAACAGCAGTTGGTCTTTTCTGAAATCGTTATTACCTCATAATAGAAAAAGCAGCAGGTAAAAATCAGCGATAAAGTAGGTGGTTAATGAAAATGTCAATACCTTCAACTTAATGGAAAAGTTTATGAAACTGCAGCTCCTTTTGGATTAGAGGTTTGGGATGGAAATGAAGCTGCCTTAACATGATGGACCTATTTCCCATCAAACGCATTTACTACAGACACGGTAGAAAACTACGGTTGTAACCTGCAGGTGTGCAAATTACACATTTGGAGGATTACCCTGAATCACCTAAGGGATACTTTAGGAGGAACAACTTGGATGTGAAGCTGTTTCAGTTACCTCCAAAACAGGTGAAAATTTTAGAATAACGTGCTTTCTCGGCCTCTTTGCCTAAAGACTTCTTCCAACATCTGCTGAAGCCTTTGCAGAGACCGTGGGCTTTAGCGCATATTCCTGAGTTCTGGCAGTTGCATGTGCATTCCAGTGGGATAGCTGGGAACATTACAGGGCTTTCTCTCCTTGTCTTTATCTGAAATAACACCTTTCAGCATGAAGGCTATGTTGCTTTTACGTGTCCTTAACACTGAGTTGTTATTTCTGCTGTTATCTCTTGATCTGGCTTGAAATCAGTGGGAAAGGAGGCATGCTGAAAGCTGCCTTCATGAGTGTTATCTTGACTCTCAAGCATTTCAGAAGATGGTCTGTCTGATCTGGGAAGCCAAGGGCAGCTTTACTTTTTCCAGGGTGTGAACACAGTCTCCGTGCATGCCATAGGCAAGGAGGGCGCTGGCCTCCTGCCGCTGGCACGGAGAACCAGACTCTCCTTCGGAGCGATGAGACAGGATCCATTCGCAGCAGCTGCACCAGGGAGGGCTGCGGTTGTATTTCTGTCCTTCCTCAAAGTTAGTGTATAATACACAGAAACGGCATGCTGGGTTCTAGTGATCTTTTGTTGCACGTTTCACATTAGGTGGCAGGAGGAAATGTGGAATGGCAGCTTATTCTTGCTTTAATGGTAGGAAAGAATAAAATCCAAGTACACTTTACGTAATAGATAAAAATACCAGGTTTTTTATTCTAGGAAGCTTGAAGACAAGATATAGAACTGGATTTGGTTTATTTTTATTTTTAATTCTCCATTTTATATGTTAGAGAACAAAAAGAAGTAGAGAAATAATGTTACTTATTATTAAGAAATACAATTTATTTTTTGTTATTTATTTAGAATTGAGTCTTTCTTGACCCCTCTGAATTTCTTCTCAAGTAAAGTTCCAGGAATAGTAGAGATTTATGGAGGATTACAATTGGTCTAAAGGTCTTCAAAAAGCTCCATCGGCAGCACAGAACCATCTTTCTAAACCCCCCATAAGCATCCATAAGGTGCAACCCGCTAAGCACTCTACTTACAAACCTGTTGCAGTCAATATGGCTCTCCCAGGAGGGCAGCAACCTCCTCCTCTTCTCTTGAAAGAGCTCTCACAGAATCACAGAATC
>NW_009269932.1:0-3546 GCF_000687185.1 Egretta garzetta
TTTTTTTTTTTTTTTAGGAAAAGGCATGCTAAAATATTCTGCATAGTAATTATGTCTAGATTTCTGTCCTTCCATCAATTCAAAAAACTTAATTTATATGAAACTGTATCTAGCTTTGGGCTTGCAAATTAAGGCACCTACATACAGGTATCTATGGAGATAGCTGTTTTAAGTAAGAGAGCTATTCACTTGACTAGTTAGACATCTACTTTCAGATGAACAGAATAGCACTTTAGTTCCCACTGGGAACGATGAATATGCTTCAGCGCGGTGTCCAGTGCATTTAAGATGCCATAGGACATCTGACTTGGCCTCAGCTGGCGCTTCACAAAGGTGTGCAAGTCTCCTGTAGATTGTGTCATATCTGCCAGTTCTGTATAGGTGTCTGATAACCTATCGTATCTGAAGTGACACTAGATAATGTGTAGTTAGGCAACTGAACTGTTCTACTCACTAATGTCTAGATCTCCAGCTGATGGCAGTAGAGGTGCTGTCACCTATTACACAGATGTAGGCACCTAAATTTAGAAGATGGGATTTTCTTTAATTGGTTTATAAGAAAAATAGTAAAATTTTAAGGGAGATTAGCATACTTTAATTTTATAGCCTTCTGAATTTTTCTACTGGCAGTGATGTGAAAGTCTGAAAGTTCATGTATTAGAAAAATGAGTATTGAAACGTCAATTTTCTTTATCTTGTAGTATAGACTCAATTTGGAATTCTTTTAGAAACAACTGATCCTAAAGATGCTATTTTTTATGAAGTTACTTTTTAATACAGAGCTGCACTAGGAACGAAAATGAAGTGGTCAAAGCATTATTTTAAAACAGAAGCAGTTTCTTACAAAGCTTTATAATAAGATGAAATGGAACACTTACTGTGTAATTTTCATGAGGCACTGTTGTCATTATAGCTAATGTAATTCCTGATGTTCTTTAAGAACAAACATTGTTCCTGCATCCACTGTTCCTTACAGTGCAACGTTTCTTGTGTCTTTTTACTTCGATAACTGGACTTCTACTAGGTGAATAGGTTACACATTTTATAACTGCCACTAAAGAGAGTCTATGTGAACCCCAAGAATACATATCCCAGCTCCTATCCCTTTCCTTGAAGGATTTTAATGATGTCATAGAATCACAGAATAATTTCAGTTGTAAGGGACTTACAGAAGTCATCTGGTCCAACCCTCTACTCACATGTATTGCTTTGTCTACATATCAAATAATGCATATGAAGATACAGTCTTCAGTCTCTTCCTTCTCCTTCCCCGTAATAGTTGTTTTTCAGTAAGCTAGTAATAAATGTGAAGAATAGGAAAACAAATTACTATCACTCTTCACTATGTAATCTGTGTTCGAGTTCATCAGTATGCAGGTGGGTTGCTTCTTGACCCACAGCCTATTAGTGTTTGAAATAGAACCATTATTAGTCTTATTTCATTACCCATAAATGGAAGAAATGAAACTATTAAATTTTGTCCTTTCTGCCATTATATAGATAGCTTTGATTATTAAATTTACCTGGTACTTGTGTCTGGTCAAGCAACTTCTGTTACAGGAAATTGTCAGGTTGCTGACATTTTAAATGAATCAAGCATTATACTCTACTCTTCTATAATAATTCTGAAACTTTTAGGGATATTCAGTTTTGGCTTGGATTTTAAAGAAACCTAAAAAGCTTAAGCATATAAATCCCATTAAATTTTAATGAAACTTAGACATGTAGTTCCCAGAAGAACCTTTGAAATCCTGGCCTTTTTTTTTTTTTTTTTGGTATCAACAAAGCCACTGAAGTAATCTTGCTGCTATAGGGTACTGTTTTATGAGTGGAAAATAAGAACTGAAATATACTGCTAAATACTTTTAGGGTTTTAAGTGTCTTGTCACTCATCCAATTCAACCTGAAAAGGCTTAACTCTCAGCATGCAAGTAATCCCATTCAACTGGAACTGGAATGCATTTTCTCATTTCTTTAAAATTGCATAAATCTTGGCAAGATGAGTATCTGCAGTATTTACACTATGTCTTGGAAAGACTTACTAGTTCTGATTGAAATATGTATGTAAAAGTACAAGAAATACCTTTGCCATAGGGCTTTATGAAAACTTTTCTATTGAAATACAATGAAGAATAGCATTATTTAATGTGAAATGATAAATCAAACAATAAAGAAATCTTTAATTGCTTTACTTGCAATGTTCCTTCTTGTTCCTCCAAGCGTTGCATCAGCAGAGCAGGCAGTAGGTACTGCCTTAACAGATTTAGTAGCTGGAGGACTCTATCTTAGGCACATTATGTTGTGACAGTTCAAAGTCCCTAACACGAAGGCTTGATCTTAGCAACTGAAATAATTCATTAAGACACTGAAGTTTACTGTAAAAGCACCAAACCTCATCAAATCTGATTCCATGATGCATTCTGAGGTACTGTCCTCATTTTCTGAATCAGGTGCCTGATTATTGACATCATTTTAAGAAATGTACTGCTTATATAGTTAGTTTGGTAGTCAAAAACTTGGTCAGTTCTTAGTCTGCTTGCAGCAAGAACTTTGTAATCTTGCCTTTCTGAAAAGAAAATTTGACCGTAAACCCACCTGTGGTAGGGCTGTGTTAGCCAGCTCAGACCATGAACTTTGACTGCCTAGTCGTGTGAGTGCTAGAGTTGGAGCATGGGAGGGGGGCAGCCATGCATTCAAGGAGAGGAATGAGACATCATCAGTTTAGATCACTTAACTTGCAGTGAGACTGCAGAATCATAAAATGACATTATAAATGCTAAAATAGTACCATTATAAAATGGTATTAAAAGCTGGTATTTTTAATTTTCATCAAGACAGGTTCCTAACTTGTACTGCACATAGATGGTTTTGACTTTCCATTGTTTTGTCCTTTGTGTGGTCTTTCAGATCTGGGCAAATCAAGCTGCCATTGGAGTACCTTGAAATAGTTACTGTCACTTTAGTAATGTGTTGTTGCTACTGTAGTTTACAAAGATGTAAAATGTAAGGCAGTGAGTAACAAGTGTCAACAGCAAAAAAAACCTTCTAGTTGCAGTCTTGTTTATACTTTTTTGCCATTCTGACAGCTAATCATCAGCATTGGTCATGAAATATTTTCTATGTGGAAAGATCCCGTGCACCAGTGTGCTGCCCTTGTCATTAAAAACCAGACAAATTTATTGTCCTGATAAATATGGTATGAATTTAAAGAACGTTTTTATGCTTCCTTTGCAGTTCATACCATACAACCATTAACAGTTCATCTTTCCATAACACTTTGGGAAACATAGATGCATACTAGCATTTAAGAATATTTGACATTACTGTTTCTACCATACAGTCATAATCTAGAAAGAGGCAGTAGACTTGAATAATTTGTAGGTTAGTCATTTCATTTGTATGACTAGCATCTGAAAGACAATAAATATTTTTAAAATCAAAATTTAGTGATGAGCATATTAGTACTAAGCTTGTATTTTACCCCTTTTTCACTCAGATCAGTGTATTACTACCAATCATTGAATCCTAGAATGTTTTGGGTTGGAA
>NW_009269933.1:0-3619 GCF_000687185.1 Egretta garzetta
GGGGAAAGCCAGACCTGGATATGGCCTTCCTCCATGTGCTGCCGTGTGAGGGCAAGATAGGAGGTCTTTAGCATTGTTTAATTACAATGGCACATGTGAAATATTTCCCAGGGTTTTCTTCTTCTTCTTCCTCCCCTTATACCAGGCTCTTGTACTGCAGGGTAAATTCTGGGCCATGCACAGGAGGATGCAGAGCATTGCTGGAGTGCTGCTAAATCAAATGTTTTAAGTCCTTGACAGAGGGGTGAGGTTCATCTAAACACAAAACACAGATTATAATGTTTGCACAGCAAAACGAGGAATCTCAGTGTCTCTTGAAGAAGCTTCTTCACCTCTGACTTCAGCTGGGACATGAGTTTCTGAGTCTTCAATGCTCCTTTGAAAATATGCAGCTGCCACTAGTGAAAAGACTCCAATTGCT
This sequence comes from Egretta garzetta, assembly GCF_000687185.1. Lineage (NCBI taxonomy): Eukaryota > Metazoa > Chordata > Aves > Pelecaniformes > Ardeidae > Egretta > Egretta garzetta. Next base: position 422 of record NW_009269933.1, read on the forward strand.
TCAGCTGCTATAATACTCAGGCAGTTTTTAACCCATTCCTTTGGCATTATTTTTGTCCTTATTTTTGCCTGTAGTTCAAACGTTGCCTAGGCCCTCCCGGGTAATGGCTGTCACGTGAGGGACAGCTTGGTCATCGAAAAAAGGCCATTTTGATTTCCTTTTTCTGTTTGTTCTGACAGATTCAAAGCAGGAATAGCACATCCTCAGAAAAGACTAGTCCACTTTATCCTGCTTTCTGCTCACTCTGTGCTGCCAGGCACTGCTTTTGGGTTTGCATTTACTCTAAAACATGAGATGCATGTGTGACAAGGACTTAGCCAAACGTCTCCTCAGCTCACCCCTCTCCTTGCATCCTTTATCAAGCTTTCTTCCTCGACTCCAAGGTTTTCTTTGCAGCCCCCGTGGCTGAGCCTGCAGGTTGCTTTGGTCAGTCCTGGGGAACTTGGCCACAGCTTGGGACAGGCAGGTGAGCACCCACCTCTTGCTTCTTGTCTGCAAATTGGTTCCTTGTGAGTTTTCCTGTTGACCCCTCTCTTTGAAAGGCAGAGAAGCAAAATTAACCAAAACAAGTTTTTAGTTAAAAAAAAAAAAACAACCAAAAAACCAAACACACACAGACCCCCTACCCCCAAACCAGAAAAAAAAAACCAAACTGTGCAGTCCTGCATCTCCTACACTCAGTGTTTAAATTATATCTATAAGATAAGATGCATCAGCACACAATACTGGCATTTGAAAGAGCTGCTATTGTATACATTTTATGACTGCTTTGAAAGCAGTGTATAGCTAAACAACATATGGACTTGCAGTTTTACACCTTTGCTCCTCTCAAGAACAGTATGGGAGAAGAAACATTTGCTTGTTGTGGTGGCTTTGCAGAAGAGCCCTCTCCTCGGCATGGATTGTAGGCCCTCTGTCAGTGCCCACCGAGGCTGGCAGTTTTGGTAACTTCCATTTCCAGAAGGCAGCTGTGACCAGGAGCCAGCAGTCCCTCTGCATGCAGCCATGCTTGCGGGTACCCTGGTTTTCCTGCTGTGGTTGCTTTGAGCTTGCGATGCTTCCTTGTGTGAAATACAAGAGGTGAAATGGCAAGAGAGAAGAGATAATGTACTTAGGGAGCGCCCTTTGGAAAAGAGGGTTTTCTTGTATTCAGAGGCATGCATGGCTTTGGGGTAAGGACAGGGAAATAACCCTATGAATGAGAGAAGAAGAGGGAATGGATGAGTTACTGCTACCCTAAGGAGTTAAAAGGACAATGAAAGATGAGAGATGTGCAGATGAAAGACAGATACTCCATAAAAGTCCATGAATAAATGAAGCGGTGGACAGAATCAGTGCTAACTCTGACATGTCTGAGGTAGGGAATGGCTTTATAAAAGCTTTATTTAAAAAGAAAGCTTTTAATGCAAAATGGAAAAGGGTGGGCAGTGAGGAAATGATGTTTTGTAAAGATAGTCATTGATGAAAGGCAGAAAGAAAGGCTGCTGGGAGAAGTCTGAATGTATGCCGAGTAATAGGTCTGAATGAAATTTGTTTAATGGCATGTCAGAAGAGTTTGTTAGCAAACCTACCAGCTTTTTAATTTCCCTTTCCGTATATTTTTATATATGCCTACATATTATGGAGTTCAAAAAGACTCATGAGTGGAGAAAAAAGGAAAAGAAAAATGTATTAATTTTGGAAATTAAAGAGAATGAGAGTGATGATCCTGGAAGCTGCAGTCCAACGAAGTGGAATGTAGTCTTCAGTTAGTTATAAAATAGGTTTTTGAAAAAATCCTGTTAACAGAGGATTACAGAAATGCGGCCAAAAGGTAATGTTGTTTTCTACAGATCAGATAACCACAGACAAACTGGACTGCTTTTAAAAATGAAATTTTTCAGTCACATGGAAAAAAGGCTACAGCATGCAAAGTATACTTTATCTGTAAAAATATTAGTCAAATTGTTGGGATGTTTTCCGAGACTTTTCCTTAGAATATAGTGTGTGCCCATCCCATTGTCATTTAAAAAAAAAAAAGTGAAGAACTGAAATCAAAGTCTCAGGAATCAATGTGCGGTTTCACGGTTATTAACTTAAATTATTAGTGATCCAAGCGAGCGGGCAAACAGGATGAAGCAGTAAGTCCGTGGGGGCGGCTGTGTTCAGAGGTGCTGACAAGGGACATAGGAGGGCAGTGCATGGGAGCACCAGGTCGTCAGAGGTACCAGCACAAAATGGAATGAAATCCTCTGCAGGAAGTGCTCGCTAAGCTGTCTAAGAAGGACCTTGAGAACTGGTGAGCCCATGGAAAGCAAGAACATACCAGAAGAGGCTGGAAAATGGGTGGAAAACTGAGCAAGAGATGCTGTCTGACATGGCAGCAAAAAAATGTGTTCAGTGATTGCCTCTGGATGAGGACAGTAAAGAAAGGGAATTCTCACCCAATGAGACAAATAGTGTGAAGCATGTTTGTTTAAAAAATATATATCCTGGTGGCTTCTCATTGCTGCTGCTGGAAACTGGGTCTGGGACAGGGGAGAACTGCAGTTCAGGTGCACGCCCACCACAGTACGATGAGCACTGGGCAAAGGAGCAGTAGGGAGAAGTGAGGTCCACCCATTCTGGTGATTTTAATTATCTTCGTGGCATAGCCAGTGCCAGAGCTTCATGAGGCAACTCATCAGATGTTTAGGAGGTGTCTCGTCAGATGTTTTGAAAAGAGTTATTTTTTAGTCTAGTAAATGTTGGTGTTCTTTCTCATGGCTGTTGGGGATTTGAATCTTCCAATCTTATGTTTTCTATTCAGGTAACAGTGCACAGTAAAATCTCAGGGAGAAAATGAACAAGGGCTGGGCAGAAATGTTTCCCACGTGTCTATATGATGATAGGAGTTCTGCTCAAGGAAAAACCCAAACATCATGGGCACTGGAAACTCGGCATAGAGTCAGGAAGGAGGCCTGCTCTGTTAGATGCTACAAGTTGCGGGTATGTTTCCAAAAAGGACTGGGGGGAAGTGTTTTTAATAGATAAACACATGAGACTGCTTTGTTGGTTAGTCCTTTCCTTGGTTAGTCTGTGCATTCACAGATTTTTTTTCTGTAGTTTTCTGTTGTGGTATCTGTAGATGACTAAATGACTTAGGGGCAGATTTTTGAAGATGTGTGGATGTTTATTTTCTGTCTGTGAGCATCCCGATCCTTTTAAAAGAAAAAAAAA
>NW_009269934.1:0-3562 GCF_000687185.1 Egretta garzetta
GAGTGACCACTGGGAAGAAGTGCTGTTCAACACCCTTCAACCCCTCCTTCCCAGTGACATGCTTCCACTCTTTATTTTGCAATAGCTTTGGCAGTCACTAGGTTCCTCCAAGAGCCCAAACCACCTGACAAGCACAACAGAAGATTAGCTTGGCAAAGAAACCTGCAGGCTGATACAGCTCGCAAAAGGACCAATTTGATACCAGTGCTGGTGCAAGAGAGGAAGCAGGACCAAGCACCTGGAAACATGAGAAAAGGGAGGACCTAGCAGCTCTGGGGTTTTGCCCACTCGGTTGTTTGCAACAATGCACCCTAATCACTGGGATAACAGAAATAATAAGAAGTGCTTGTTAAATTTAAGGTGGGGGAGGGAGGGGAGGGAAGTAATACACCAACTGATTTAGGGGCTTGGGGTTTTGGAAGGGGAAGATTATTTCCTTAGATACAGAACATCAGTGACTTGATTTTGGACGTGACTGTGCAAAAAGCTGTATCACAAGTGGCGAACGGTGACCAGGGAGTGAAATGAAGCGTTGAAAGTTTTTCTGCCATATAAGATCTTCATGTATCCCCTCAAGAGAAAAAGTTGCCTGGATCACCAATGCAGCCTAAAATTCATTTCTGGCTTTCTCTCGTATTATCTCCCTGCAAGTTCTGGAGCTAGGTCCCGCCTCTTTCTGTTACTTGCATGGGAAGTTTTAGTCTTCTGAATCATTACTATCTAAAAACCACAACAAACACGCCCTTAGCCATGTAACATAACAGCATATTTAGTAGAGAGGATGCACAAGCCACAGAGGAAGAGGAGGAGAGGGATGCTCTTCTCCCGTTCTGCCTCTGCTCAGCGTGGAGATCTTGAGCAGCCTGGGACCGTCCTGGTGTTTTGCCATTGCTCCGGGTCACAGTTTGTGAAGCCAAACCTGGCAAAACTGATTTTCTTAAGCCTTAGTTAACCACTGCTTTAAATTATTTCCGTACCAACAGCTGCACATCAACATTGAATGGCTGATTTAATGATCCCCCTACCTACCGAGAATGTTTGGGGGATTGTTGTCAGTCAGATACACATTGGCAAACGCGTACGTTGCAGCAAAGCTTGTAAACCTGCAAAACCAACTTCATTGTATCGGAGTTTCTAGCTGGTCAACATTCCCTACGCCCCTGGTCATTTTATGCAAAACTAAACAGGAAATATTTCTTCATTGTACGTGAAGAACATGATGAAAACTATCCCCAATGCAATTAGGTTGAAATTTAGACTGGGTTTAATACGCTGGTACATTACACATGGTAACTAATGAAACAGGTAGGAACAAATGTCAGGTTAGAACAGCAATAAAAATAGCTAGAATGAATATCTTGAAAATCATTAGTAGAAGAATAAGTAATACAAATGCATGCTATTATTAACCACTTCTGGTAATGAAACTATCCATAATATTTAGAGACTTTGTTCCAATAATAACATTTCATAAAAATTGGAAAGCAAAAATTGACCAGGGCGTCAGTTTTCTAATTTATGATTGCTTATCTGAATAAGCATAATTTTTAATTGTATCCTAGTAGCCGGAACCAAAACTTCCAAGAAAATGGGTGATTTTTTTATCACCCAAAGCAGAATTTTTGTGAATTTGCTGAAAGCTGCCTGTGATGAACTTGGTACGTAAACTTAGAAGGAAATACAGACAGCTGCAGAAATATGAACTGTTATTTAAGTACAGAAAGCAAGCCAGAGACGTGCACCATTAACATACTGAAAGGGCGAAAACTTTCTGGTGCATCGGATCCAGGCGTTCACCGCTGAAGAACGTGAAGTCTCCAAATACTTTAACACGATCAGGTATGAAGCAGAAGACCAGCAGAATTTGATACCTACAGCTTTTCACACATCCTCACTTCCTAATAGAATAGTACTAAAAAAGTCCAAAATGTGCATATTCTGGAAAATTAATGTAGCCATCGACACTGAGCCCTTCTATGCAATCTATTTTATCTTCAACATTACAGTTTATACGGAGGAGAAGAAAAATGTCGGCACAGAAAGCTTATTTCATCTGCCATAGCTCTTCTTCCAATCAACAGATTTGGTAACGATCCCACATTTAGGGTAAGAGCTTTCCCAGTGGGAGTTATTTCAATATTTGCAGCATTTTAGGAAGAGGGGGGTTATTACTCTAACATAAGGTGAAGCATCCTTCAGTTCTTACAGTCAGCTGTCCCCATCACGATGACACTTGAACACTGATTTAAAATGTTTGCTTTGCCATTAATGAAATCAGGAAGATGGTGTTTATAACCTTGCTTTGAACTCTTGATTAAAATACATACATAAATAGATATATATTTATATGTGTGAGCATTTGATGGTTTTGATCTACACTCTTGACACTTTGATCCCACTTTACTTTGAAGACGGTTCAAAAAAGAAATTTCTGGCATATGCTCCAGTACCATTATTTGCATGGGAGATCCAGAACAGCTATCAAAAGCTATGTCATTCTAATACAAAGGGAGACAATTGTTTTAAATTGATTCACACTTTCACACAAAATGATAGCAATCAAGTGTTGTAGAGTCCCTCGGGCTGCATTGACTCTTGCATGTTATAGAATCCATTACATCTGACAAATTCATTGTTTTCCAAAATTATTTTAAGAGGTGAGCCAGGCGGCAATGGTGATCCAGGAGAAAGTAGTTTAAGTCTTCTCAACTATTAACTTAATATTGAGTCATTTTCATGTACCAAGTGTATAAATCTATGTATCAGTTCAGACTTTCCCTAGTGCCCGGCTCCAAATGAAAGATTACTCACATATTTGCGTTTGCTTTTTCAAAAGCCGCAGTGTTCAATAAGCTGCGTCCCTAAGAATTGCGACCGCTGCTTCTGAAAAGCCAACAGGCAAGCATGGCCTCCAACCGCTGCCGTGAGCTTCCAGAAATGTGATGCACGCATTAAATAGCTGCCGTCTGATAAAACGGACCTTGCTTGCTGCAGCTATGCGCTGTGTTCAGTGCTAAAACCAGATTTGGTATCTGGTCAGCGTGAAGTGACCGTGACCTCCTTGTGTTCGTGTCTGCTGCGTAAGAAAAAAAGCTGGTGAATTACTGTCCTTTACCTCTGCACATTTACGCTATATGATGAGAACAAGCGCGTAACAAGAAGGAAAGAAAATCTAAATGCCTTATAGTCGTATGAAAATATAAAACTGAAGTCAGACCACTGAGAACTGGTTGCAAATCCCCTGCAGGACAGGCCTGTTGGAGGGGTGGGGGAAGACCTGATTGCAAAGGCAAGCGAGAGAAGAGTTTACATGAGAGTCAACTTTACCTCAAGGCTTCCAAGACTGCGTTGCAGGGAAAGTCTGTAACACACCCCCTGCCACGTGCTGAGGTGTAGCCTTTACTATTGCTCCTGAAGCTTAGGCTCAGAGAGGGACAACGTTGATTAACGAACGACTTTGTTGACCATTTCACTTTTGTAAGACTGCTTGCTTCAGGTTTTGCACAAAGGCTCTGCAGGGAAAACCTAAATTCTTCATGTAAGGTTTTATCATAATGTATTT